>NW_022589737.1:18843209-18972921 GCF_004348235.1 Phoca vitulina
CAGAAGAAAGAGAAATTAAGGAGTCGATCCCATTTACAATTGCACCCAAAACCATAAGATACCTAGGAATAAATCTAACCAAAGAGGCAAAGGATCTGTACTCAGAAAACTATAAAATACTCATGAAAGAAATTGAGGAAGACACAAAGAAATGGAAAAACGTTCCATGCTCATGGATTGGAAGAACAAATATTGTGAAGATGTCAATGCTACCTAGAGCAATCTACACATTCAATGCAATCCCCATCAAAATACCATCCACTTTCTTCAAAGAAATGGAACAAATAATCCTAAAATTTGTATGGAACCAGAAAAGACCCCGCATAGCCAGAGGAATGTTGAAAAAGAAAAGCAAAGCTGGCGGCATCACAATTCCAGACTTCCAGCTCTACTACAAAGCTGTCATCATCAAGACAGTATGGTACTGGCACAAAAACAGACACATAGATCAATGGAACAGAATAGAGAGCCCAGAAATGGACCCTCAACTCTATGGTCAACTAATCTTCGACAAAGCAGGAAAGAATGTCCAATGGAAAAAAGACAGTCTCTTCAACAAATGGTGTTGGGAAAATTGGACAGCCACATGCAGAAGAATGAAACTGGACCATTTCCTTACACCACACACAAAAATAGACTCCAAATGGTTGAAAGACCTCAATGTGAGACAGGAGTCCATCAAAATCCTAAAGGAGAACACAGGCAGCAACCTCTTCGACCTCAGCCGCAGCAACTTCTTCCTAGAAACATCGCCAAAGGCAAGGGAAGCAAGGGCAAAAATGAACTATTGGGACTTCATCAAGATAAAAAGCTTTTGCAAAGCAAAGGAAACAGTCAACAAAACCAAAAGACAACTGACAGAATGGGAGAAGATATTTGCAAATGACATATCAGATAAAGGGCTAGTATCCAAAATCTATAAAGAACTCATCAAACTCAACACCAAAAGAACAAAGAATCCAATCAAGAAATGGGCAGAAGACATGAACAGACATTTTTCCAAAGAAGACATCCAAATGGCCAACAGACACATGAAAAAGTGTTCAATATCGCTCGGCATCAGGGAAATCCAAATCAAAACCTCAATGAGATACCACCTCACACCAGTCAGAATGGCTAAAATTAACAAGTCAGGAAATGACAGATGTTGGCGGGGATGCGGAGAAAGGGGAACCCTCCTACACTGTTGGTGGGAATGCAAGCTGGTGCAGCCACTCTGGAAAACAGTATGGAGGTTCCTCAAAAAGTTGAAAATAGAGCTACCATATGATCCAGCAATTGCACTACTGGGTATTTACCCCAAAGATACAAAAGTAGGGACCCGAAAGGCTACGTGCACCCCGATGTTTATAGCAGCAATGTCCACAATAGCCAAACTGTGGAAAGAGCCAAGATGTCCATCAACAGATGAATGGATAAAGAAGATGTGGTATATATATACAATGGAATATTATGCAGCCATCAAAAGGAATAAGATCTTGCCATTTGCAACGACGTGGATGGAACTGGAGGGTATTATGCTGAGCGAAATAAGTCAAACAGAGAAAGACATGTATCATATGACCTCACTGATATGAGGAATTCTTAATCTCAGGAAACAAACTGAGGGTTGCTGGAGTGGGGGGTGGGGTGGGAGGGATGGGGTGACTGGGTGATGGACACTGGGGAGGGTATGTGTTCTGGTAAGCGCTGTGAATTGTGCAAGACTGTTGAATCTCAGATCTGTACCTCTGAAACAAATAATGCAATATATGTTAAGAAAGAAAAAAAGAAGAAGAAGAATGTAGCAGGAGGGGAAGAATGAAGGGGGGGAAATCGGAGGGGGAGAAGAACCATGAGAGACGATGGACTCTGAAAAACAAACTGAGGGTTCTAGAGGGGAGGGGGTTGGGAGGATGGGTTAGCCTGGTGATGGGTATTGAGGAGGGCACGTTCTGCATGGAGCACTGGGTGTTATGCACAAACAATGAATCATGGAACACTATATCTAAAACTAATGATGTAATGTATGGGGATTAACATAACAATAAAAAAAATAAAAAAAAAAAGCAAAAAGAAGGAAAAAGATTCTTAAAAAGCAAAAAGGAACAGGCGATTGGGTGTAATGATATGGTTTAATTAATAAATATACCAAAAATAGTAGTTGAGCATATAATAAATATAAAAATTCATTAGTGGGGTATTTTATACTTTTAAAAAGCTTTATTTTTGGAATCTCATGTGCATTTTGCACCTCTATCTCATGTCACTTTGGACCAGCCACATTTCAAGGACCCAGTGGCCCCATGTGCTGAGGGGTTACGGCATGGACCAGCGCATATCTAGACAGTAGGCAAAAATAACCACAAGGTTTTCCTCTGAAGAGGAAGTAGAGGTATATTCTTCATTTGTTCCATATGATGGCAGTTCGGATACAACTTCTTGTTATAGCCCACTCACAACTGGTCAGAATTCTCAGAACCAGAGAAATAACAGAACATGCTAACATATAAGGAATCTTATTTATTATAATTTTAGTCAGCATCTGCCTTTGTCTAAAATGTTGACCTTGGGGGCGCCTGGGTGGCTCAGTCAGTTAAGTGTCTGCCTCTGGGTCCCGGGATCGAGTCCCACATGGGGCTTCCTGCTCAGTGGGGAGTCTGCTTCCCCCTCTGCGTCTGCTCCTCCCCCTGCTTTGCTCTCTCTATCAAATAAATAGATGAAATCTTTAAAAAAATAAAATGCAGATCTGGTTTGGGTTGATAGAAGTATTTTCTCCTTCAGGGTATCCAGGGCAATCCCCAAGATGATGGGAACTGGATTATTTGTGGTTTTGCTTTGTTTGGGGGAAGCCCACGTCAGTAAACTTCCATGGGTTTGGATCTCATAGCATGCCACTGGGCATGGGCGAGGCTGCACAGTGTGGACATGTGTGGCCACAGATTGCTGCAGGATTACCCTCCGTGCAGCTTTCCCGAGCAAGCACTTCCTTGAGATGCTCAGAAGCAGCCAAGTGGGTGCAGACACCTGCTTTCAGTGGGACTTTGTTAAGCTATACATATGTCGAGGAGACTCAGTTGCATCTACTTCACCCAGAGGCCTCTGCAGAGACAAGTAGGCAGCACCGTGGAAGCTTCCAGAAGGAAACACATATGGATGGAGTACATCTATCTGGCTTCTTTAGGTATCTGTAATTCATCTTAGGCAGATGACAGAACTATGTATCTTATGATTACATTGACAGTGTAATTTTTCTTGCCCTGGTCAGAATACATTTGGAGTAAGTTTAAGGACCATGACGATAGCTAGCATGACATATTTGGTGAGACCTTTTTTGACCTTCACTATTGTCCTACCAACCTGCTCCCAGAGGCCCTGCCTCTCTTCCTTTAACATTAAGGGAAGGCCTCCATAGATCAGATGAGTGGGAAAGAGTGGGCCACTCACTGTATGAAGACAGCCAGCTCCAAGCAAGTTTTAAGAAACTTCTGATAACACCTTGACTCTCCGTTCCAGTAGTTTTCTCTCACACACACAGAGCTTTTCCCAGATTTAAAGGGCCTAGCTAGTGTATCACTGCCTATCAAAGGACTTAGCAGCCACAAAGACAGGCTTTGAAGTCATCAGTGATCCCACACATGGGGCCACTTTGCCGTTTCTTTTCCACTTTTTTCCCTCATCCCACACAGTCGTCAGCGCAAATGATGGCCTCATGCTGCACAGCAAACTCGAGGGCTCATTTTCCCCTTTGGCAATAATTAAACCTGGGGTCCTTTCACCTGTCAAAATCAACTTCGCTGCTCTTCCCGGGGCCCTGCGTGATGCCACCGTTTCGAGCACTGTCATGTCTTCGAGCTGTAAAACTCGGGGCCTGCAGAAATCATCTTGGAGTGTGATGCCCAGGCGGCAATTCCCTACGGTGTTCTTCTGAGTTATTACCTGGAGACGGGTCCTCCTCTAAGATGCTGAAGATCTCAGGGCCACACCTGCCAAAGATGCCTGCTCTGGAATTACACCCCGGACAGCAGGCACTGACGATGTTTGCTCTCGTCTGTGTGGGGGGTTTAGCATCCTTCGGACACCTCTGAATTTTCAAGAGGACATCTCCTAAGGAGGTGAAAACTGATCGCGGCGAGCCCCCAGGCTTCTCACTCAAGTGATATTGGAGGGCTGGGACTATGGTTCAAATCTGCCTCTCCAGCAGCAATCTTATGAATATGCTGGGGGTTCAACACAAATACTCTCTAAAGTGACAGTCCTTAACATGTTGTATCTACCGGCCGATAATCTCACTGGCAGAGGTGGTGCACGCAATCATCACAAAGCTCGGTGGGAATGCCTTTAAAATGCCAAACTTCACAAATTTCAGGAGCTTCATCTGTCCCTCCCAGCACTGCATTTTCTCTGACAGTATCCTACAGTACACCAAGAACCTTCTATGGCTTTATATACATAGAGGGGTAGAGCACACCTGTTAGCCTTCCACCCTTCCCCAAGAGCAGGGCAGGAAAGCATATCCATGAGAGTGAATACAGTTTCACCTTTTTCAGATCAAACTATGTTTTTCAGTATCTGCACAATGATCATAATTAATCCCCGTGTGTATTTCACCTTCTTCCTATAAGTAGTATAAATGAGTGCTGTTGGAATGGACACGATCTCTCCAGGCTTTGAACCGTGGTGTCCGCAGGTAGCATTCATTCAACCTCCTGACCTCGCTCCCCAAAGAGGAACCCTTGGGCTCCAGAAGTCATGCTGCTCCAGAAGGCCCATGCTGAAGGGAACCCCACTAGAGAATGTAATTATTGACCACCATCCTGGTGTAAGTCATCCCACATGTTCCTCCAACCACAGCACTGTGCTCACCCCTGAAGCCGGTGAGGCAGGCATGCAAGAGAATATCCATTATATTCACAGGCCACCCGGGCTCCTGTGATCGCAGCTCCCACAGCAGCAGAGGGACACATCGAAATGTCCTACTGGAGTGCACAAACCTCAGTGCTTGATCATCATGTCATATGATGCTTCCGCCAGAGGTGGCCATCCAGGGGTCTCAGAGTCGGTGTGTATATCTTTTTTTTTTTTAAAGATTTTATTTATTTCTTTGACAGAGAGAGACACAGCGAGAGAGGGAACACAAGCAGGGGGAGTGGGAGAGGGAGAAGCAGGCTTCCCGCGGAGCAGGGAGCCTGATGCGGGGCTCGATCCCAGGACCCTGGGATCATGACCTGAGCTGAAGGCAGACGCCTAATGAGTGAGCCACCCAGGTGCCCCTCGGTGTGTATGTCTTAACAGTGGAAACGGCTCTGTGGCACACACAGAAGCCAGGTGGAACAGAGAGATGACAATGTGCCTCCCGAGAGGGTCGTGCTCACTGCGTCTGTATTTGAAAAGATAGATGCAAGTTGTCAGAGTTGCCTTTACAACACAGAACGCCAGCCCTCTTCCGAAGCTGGGTGTCCTTACAGAGATGCCGTAACTCTGTCCATGGATCAAACAATTTATTCTCTTCATTTCACTGCAAAAATTCTGCTCTGTCAGCTGACACCGTCTGCTTGAACTCTACTATTTCATAGCTGTCATGGACCTGTATCTTTCTGCTTCTGAAACATCTTCTTAGAATGGGGGACTTGTCCCATATTCTTGGGAAGCCCCGAGCTCAGAGGCTTTCTCACCGAGCGGCCATGCGCAGTAATGTACTGACCCTAAGCCTTGAGCTGTGGGTCATAAGTAGTCTTGAAAATCAGCAGTGATAAATTTGTTTAAGTATTATTAAAATCGGTCCCCAAGTTCTCCCTTGATTTTGAACACGTGTGCTGCCTAATTTAATATGAAACATGTAGCCTGGGTTCTTGTGTACATTCTATTTTGAGGGTCTAAAACAGATAGATACTTACCCTTCAAAACAGCCTTCCATGATTCCATAGCAAAGCCTCACATTCATATTTCTTTGAGGAAACACATCAGAGGCACTGACCACTCCGTGTCTTTTCTTGAAAGCTAATCTGTGGGGTGTTGTCTTTCAATGTGCCTTTCTGAAAGAGCCCAGGGAGGGGAGCAGGGTAAGTCACTCCTCACGCTGTAATGATGGACAGCTGCTAGAAGAATATGTTTACAATCACATTGATGTTTATTCTTTTTTTAAAAAAATTTTTTTAAATATTTATTTATTTATTTAGAGAGCATGAGCACGAGGGGCAAGAGGAGAGGGAGAGAGAATCTCAAACAGACACCACACTGAGTGCAGACCCCAGCATGGGGCTTGATGTGGGGCCAGATCTCACCACCCTGAGATCACAAACTGAGCCAAAACCAGGAGTTGGATGCTTCACCGACTGAGCCCCTGGTGTTTATTCTTATAAATTACACGGCATTGACAACAGATCTGAGTCAACCCAGAAACATCCCCATATTTGTCATTCTGTTATAATGATCAGAGCATAAAAGTATCAAAACAATTTGGGGCATAGCTGACACCCCCAGAAATGAGGTGTTCCCATTCACCATGGTCACGTGGAAGCCACACCCAAATGTACATCAAATAACTCTCCACCTCTCTGCTGTGTCACTCTCTGGAAGGAAGACCCCCCGGACCTTGTGACATGCCCCTGCTGGGACCCAGGCAGCATCTTCCTTTTCTCTGGGAGTTGCGTTAGAGCAGCACCAAAAGTACATGTGAGCCTCCAAGTGATGAAAATCACCAGGTACTGATCATTTGAGGACAAAGAACAGATTGAAAATTTCTCTGCACCCTTCCCCTCTTGCTCTTTACCACCATCATGATATCTTCACAATCTAAAACCAGTGAGGTCCTGTTAGTCTGCAACAAGGAGACTCACAGCATTCTGGCTTACATGAGGACGGTGGCTGTTGAACTTCTTTTAACAGTTGGAGCTGGGTCTAAACCTCCAGGCTCAGTTCTGCTGACGAGTCTGTAAATTCCCAATGGGCTCTGTAAAAAATAGTGCGCTGTTTGGAGAAAGGAATTAGTGATTATACTTAACACTATGAAAATGTCACATAGGAATTCTCCGTTTCTTTAAGAATGAAAATCTTTTAAAGCTCCCCATCATTACTCTCGGCTGCTTTGGACTCCTGACATGTTCTCAGGTCCCTGTACTTCAGATGCTTTCTCTGCACAGAGCAGGTCCCCAGAGCACCTTAGGAAAGCTGGCCAGCCCTTGGGCAGCTGGTGCTGCTACATACAGGCTGTATCTGTCTGAGGAACGATCTGTGTGATTCAGAGACACCCTCTTTGTTCTGGGAGCTCAAGGCTCTAGGGGATCAAAAAATAAAATAAAATAGTCAGCAGCTGTGCCCCAACCAAATCCTCGGGGCTCTTGGACACACACTTCCCAGACACTGCCATATTCTTTTTTTTTTTTTAAGATGTTATTTATTTATTTGAGAGAGAGAGTGAGAGAGAGAGAGAGAGAGAGCACGAGAGGGGGGAGGGGCAGAGGGAGAAGCAGACTCCCTGCTGAGCAAGGAGCCTAATGCAGGCTTGATCCTGGGACCCCGGGATCACGACTTGAGCCAAAAGCAGATGCTTAACTGACTGAGCCACCCAGGCGCCCATGCCATATTCTTAAAAATCTGTGTTTCTAACTTCAGTTCTGTTGCTGTAAGCATCTAAGCACTTCCTTCACGATGGATGATAGCCATGCTATGCTAACAGTACAGTGTCTGGGTTTTTTTGGTTCTTTGTTTTTTGTTTTACTTTCAGCCATAGTACACCAACATTACAGTCTACATACATACATTATATGTGTACAGATGTTATATATACATATTTGTAATATTAAAATTTCCAATAATGCATGCCTGTGTCACAATTTCAAACTCTTAACAGGCTACAAAAATGTGGCACCTCGGGGAGGGTTAGAGGTGGTATTGGTAACTTTTTCCCCATCTTTATTACAGCTTCTCATATGTTATATTCATACATTAATCATCACCATTATATTGAAGACAGGAATATATGTCAAAAAACATGGTTTCTTAAAAAAAAGTATACATAATGGATTTTAAACATATTTTCCTACTGACCCTCAAAAATAAAATATTTTGATGTACCTTGTGTGGTAGGTATAATCAGATGGGTGAAAAAGTATAACAAACCAACCTCCCACCATTTCCCACCATACATTATTCAAACATATAAGAACTGTCCCATATTCCTTCCCAAATGTTTGCTTCATGGGCTCCTGCATGGCTCCGTTGGTTAAGCATCTGCCTTCGGCTCAGGTCATGATCCCAGGGTCCTGGGATTGAATCCCCCATCGGGCTCCCTGCTCAGTGGGGAGCCTGCTTCTCCCTCTGCCTGTCACTCCCCCTGCTTGTGCTCTCTCTCTTCTCTGATAAGTAAATAAACTAAAATCTTAAAAAATAATAAATAAAAATAAATAAATAAATAAAATCTTAAAAAAAAAAGTTTGGTTCCGATTGTTGGCTGGTGAGATTCAGGAATTAATTGGGATGATGTGGTGGGATTATGAGGTAGCACACTGCCTCTAAAGTGGAGAGAAAAGGATTGGGCTCAAGTTGGCCCCGTGAAGGCAAAAATGAAACGTAAGTTGAGAGACACAGGGACACCTGGGTAACTCAGCTGGTTGGGCATCCAATTCTTGATTTTGGCTCAGGTCATGATCTCAGAGTTATGAAATCAAACCCTGCATCAGGCTCTGTGTTCAGTGCAGAGTCTGCTTTAGATTGTCTCTCTCCCTCTCCCACTGCCCCTCTTACCCCTCACCCATAAATAAATAAATAAATAAATAAATAAATAAATAAATCTTTTAAAAAATTGAGAGGCATATCTTTTTTTCTAAAAACTGGGTTAGTTACTATATCTTTGTGAGTCTTGGCTAGGTTGTCATCCAGAGGAAAGGACTCTCGTACCATGGCCTGAGGAATAAGGAAGCATCTGAGCAGTTTCAAGCCAGCAACGTGCCCCTCATTCTAATATCCCCATATAAGATCATCACTCCCATTCCCAGGGATCTCTTTGGCTTCCATTTTCTTTCTGAAGACTTGAATCCTATTGGAGTTGCACTGTAAGGTCCAGAGATAGAGCCCACTCAGAAAGATGCTTTCTTAAATACTGCAGGGGAGACCAATATTACACTATCTGACTGTTAATGCAACTTATGGTCCTGATAACAAGGTCATTCCCTTAGTAAGTGGTTAATAGGACGTACTTTTGGAACTACTCTATCCATGAGAGTGCTGGCAAACCTTAATCCATTATTTTTTGAGTCAAAGGACGCTATCTATCCTCACACGCTGACAAGTTACCCCTACATACTGTTGATAAAATATACTAATAAAATTACTACTATAATACTACTATAATAGTAATAAAAATTACTACTCCTTCCCCCCAAAAGTTGAGAAAAACAGTACTTAGGGTAGCAGAAATGAGACTCTTGGGAGTGATTAATCCTGTTGATGGAGTTAATGATGGATTAATCTTGTTGATGGAGTTGGTGGATTTCTATGTCAGGATCTATAGATTCCAAAACCATGTCTAAAATGACTGATGTGTATGCTGATGGAATGTTTTGTTGGGTTGTCTCATTCTTCCTTTTTTGGAACATTTTAATCTTTTAGTGCTATGGGAACAGGGAGGTACATGCTTGCATGGACAGCTGTGGCCAGAATCATCAAAGGTCTGACGTGAGAACTTCGAGTTTCACTTTGTGAACATGTTATACTTCGAAAAAATCCAGTATGTTTTCTATATGGTAATTTATTTTAAAATACTTCAGTACTAACAGTATGGTATAAATCCATTTGCAGGTTAACCTTGCATCAGCCAGAAAAAATGTGTTTCCCTGACAGTGTCACTCATTCCAAAAGCCTAATGGCGGAACTCCCCCACTCCCCTGGCCCCACTGGGAGGAAGAACATCTTCAGAAGTTTGTCTGGCTCCTGGCCTGATTCCCTCTCCCTGCCAGGCCGCACAGCTAAGTGCTGGTTTCTGCATCTCCTGGTGTTTGAAGACAGCTGTTCTCATTAGGACTTACTAGCTGTGATGTGAGTCAGAGGCCACAGGTCCCCTGAGCACTCAGATGCTGGTAATGAAAGAGAAGAGGCACTCTTTATTTCCAAAGGAAATATGTACCTTCTAGTACAGTTAATAGGGCAGCAAAAAGCATTTTTCAGAATCGATAACACTCTCAGAATTAAAGGTCCAGGACACCACACTAGGACTCTGCCCATCAGCTCTGTATCTAGAGGGAAGAGAAACGTCCACCTGCTTTGTGGGCCTTCCCATTCACCAACAGCTTTAATGACCTTTAGAATAATGACAACTCCAGATCTAGCCTCCCCAGCCGGGAACTCTCACCTGAGCTCGAGACAGGTCCGTCTGTTGTCGACCAGCTCCAATGTCTCACACATGTTCATTACACTGTCCCCAAAACCTGTTGCTTGGTGCTGCCCCCCTCCCCTGCATCCGTCCCACCCAGTGTATCATTATATCATCTGCCATCTGGAACTCACAGTGTGTGTCCACATACTAAAATGTGAACAGCTTAATTCAATAAAATTTTTCTTTTCATTCAAGGGCCCAAGCAGAGAGATGCCATTTTCACATGTGGTGCTTCCAAGGTCACTCTGTTCATAAATGTCCAGGCAGCCAGCAAGGGCACAGAGAGTAGATGTGGCCTGTAGCCGATAGTTTGCCGACCCTCGCTTGAGAATGTCAGCTCTATAAGATCAGGAGCCTTCCCTGTCTTGTTCACTCTATATCTCCTGTATTCAAACGTACTGACCTTCCTGGGGAAGAGAGAATCTTCATATTGTGTTTGAACTGAAATCTGCTAGAGGTGCTCTTTATTTCAAGCAGAATGCAAAAAGAAAAATCTTCACTGGAATCTGATGTTTTCTTGCTAATGGAAGAAACCAGTCAGTATATGTAAAATAGTGAGTTAATTAATAGTAGACTTGGTGAGTGCATTTAAGGCGTGTGAGCAAAATCAACTGTCTTTAACAAATATATTCAACAATCTAAATAAACAAATGATGTTCCCCTAAAATAAATGCTAAACACATTTTGTAGTTATAATTAATACATGGTTAAGGTTTTTAGTTCTATGAAAGTAAATGAAATTTTTGTAGTTAAATAACTAAATATCTTGGAGAGCCAACAATTTGCTTTTCAACACCCTGGGACTATTGGTAAGAGAGAGAGAAAGATTTTAATCAAGAGAGAGATAACTAATACTTGTTGGATATCAGAAGGCATTAAAAAGGGCATATAATATGGACAAAGGATTATGTAGGCCAACTTTCCTTCTAATTGTAAATATTTCATATAAGTCATGAGTCAAAGAAGAAATCATAACAGAAATTAGAAAATATTTTACACCGAAAATTAACAGAATACAACATATTGAACTTGAGATGCAGCTAAAAAAAGACTCAAAGGAAAATTTATCCTTTTCCTACGTATATAAGAAAAGAACAGAAGATGAAAAATTAAATATCTAAGCATTCAAACAGCAAAATAAACCCAAAGAAATTTTAAAAGGAGACAGTCAAAATTCTAATAAAATAGAAAGCACAGATATAACAGAAAGATTCTTTGTAAAACTAATAGAATTGACAAAGTCCTAATAAGATTCATAAAGTCAAAAAGAGAAGGTACAAAAGAAGGAAATCTTGCCATTTGCAACAACATGGATGGACTGTAAGGGTGTTAGGCTAAGTGAAGTGAGTCAGACAGAGAAAGACAAATAGCATATGATCTTCACTTATCTGTAAAATCTAAAAACAAACAAAAACCCCAAACTCATAGATAACAAAGAATAGATTGATGGTTGCCAGAGACAGGGGCTGGGGGTAGGCAAAATGGCTAAAGGGGGGCAAAAAGTACAAACTTCCAGTTATAAAATGAATCATGGGGTTGTAATGTACAACATGGTGACTGTAGTTAATAATACTGTATTGTAGATTTGAAAGTTACTAAGAAAGTAGATCTTATCACAAGTTCTCATCACAAGAAAAAAATTTGTGACTATGTGTGATAGTGGGTGTTAACTAAACTAATTGTGGTGATCATTTCACAATATACACAAATACGGAATCATTATGTTGTACACTTAAACTAATATAATGTTGTATGTCAATTATATCTCAATTTAAAAAAGAGAGAAGGTACAAATAACAAATAATAGTAATAGAAAGAGATATTACTACAGATGCTGCAGATACTAACATATAATAAAATACTATGAATAATTTTAGGACAGTAAATTTTATATGAAATAGACAAATTTCTAGAGAAATGCAATTTATCAAAACTGACAAGAAGTAAGACATTTGGGTGAAGTGAAAATAATTTAACAAATTGAATCAGGTAGCAAAAATTTCCCACACAAAAAACTCAAGCCTAGATGATTCCAGGTGCAAATTCTACATAATATTTAAAGAAAAAAGAGAGAAGGGAGGGGGAGGAAAGAAAAAGGAAGAAGAGGAGAAGGAAGAAGAGAAGGAAGGAGAGAGTATAAAGATTGGAAAGAAATAAAATGGTTGTTATTTGAAGATAATATATTTATTAAAAATCTCAATGAAATCTACTGACATTGATGAAAGAATTTAGAAAGGTTGCCAAATTAAAAAAAAAATCAATATAGAAGAGTGAGCTACATTTCTACATGTTAGCAAGAAAACTTTAGAAAATGACATTTTAAAAAATACTCAATTTACCATATGATCAGGGTGTTAGTTGAAAACAACAGAACTGACTGCAGAGACTGGGGGGGTTGGGGGAGGCTCATGCTGACGCTAAGTTTCTAGAAACAAGCAGCAGACTGCCCTGAGAGAGAAAGGAATTCAACCACTACTGTCCCACTGATGACAGTTCTGCTCTGAAACTCAACCACACGCCGCCCTCTGACACTCAGTGATTCTGCCCCAGCCCCCACCAGCCAGTCATTTCCCACATGGGGACCCTTGCCTCCAGTTGTTCACTTCCTTCCCCCCACCCACCCCACAACTGTATTAGTCTCTTTTTATTCTTTTCGTAATCTCTTCCAGAGTTAACTACTTCCGGTTGTAGGTGATGAATTGTATGAGGAATCCACTTCACATGTTGGCCCAGCTATGAGCATGGTCTTTCTCTTTAGTTGAACTCAGAATGAAGACTTGTGGTTCTTGTTTTTTTTATATTCCAGTTCCAGAAATTTTCACTGTAAAAGTTATCTGTAGGCAGCCTTCTGCTTCCTAGCAGTAATCTCCAACCAGGCTCTAGCTTCTCCAGGACACTACGCAGGATGGATTTAAATATGTGTTAAACTAAGAGGCATTTTATTTTAGACAATCTACATGGCATGTTTTTTCTTTAAAACAATGGCTCTGCTCCAAATAAATCAAGGTCAAAACAATTCGTCAACATTTTTCCATTTCTAAACCATCCTTAAAGAAAATCACCTACAGGGCCACACCATCCTCACGGGAGTCCAGCAGAACAACCCTGCCATCTGGATTCATGTTTTCACCAATGAAGAACTGGTAGTTTTTGAAATTAGCAAAGATGTGCTTGATGTGTTCTGCAGCCCTTGTCATAAAAGGTTTTAGTCTTTCTGGCCTCTGTTCTTCAAGTTTGCCTTTGATTGCTTTCATGTAATCTTTGATGTATTTCCTGTAGGCTTCTTTTGTGAAGCTGGTTTCCTGCAAGTGATGGTTTTTGAAAATATCAACACCAGTGATGACTGTTTTCGGTATCTTCGCCCTCCTGGCCTTCAGCGGGAGCTGAAGTGAGTCCTCAGTGTTACCCTCTGTCCTACTGACCATCTTTCCTCTCCACTTCCAGGCACAGCCCGTCCGCCATCTCCCGGGTCTTGTAGATGTCAGAGAACATCTCATCCTGGCTGATGAGGTCCCGGTAGATGATCATGGCGATGGCTGGAGAGAGAGGTGATACTATTTTAGCAGGAGCCGGGAGCTCTGAGCAAGCGTGGTGCAGCCCAAATGGCAATGAGAGGAGGGGGGAACTGGAGGGGAAAAAAAGCTCAAGTTTTTCACTTCTAAATTAAAATCTCATGTAAGTGAATATGGTGAGTGGCCTGGGTCACCTATGCCAGTCCCAGGGGCAAAGGACACCATGGAGCAGAATTTTCTGGGTTTTCCTCCTTCAGAAATATGAAGTATCTTGGAAAAAAAAAACAACAAATAAACTGTGTTCAAGAATTTACAGAGAAAAGAATGAATGTTACTGAAAGAAATGAAAACAAACCTAGATAAATTGAAAAATCATACATGCAAAGACTCAGTATTTTACATAGTAAATTCTTCCACAAACTTATCTAGACATTTTTGTAATTCTAAAGTCCTAACAAGATTTTTGTAGGATTCAACAAAATGATTCTAAGATTTTTGTGGAAATTGCTACGAGCCCCAAATGGTTAAGAATAGTGTAGAGAATTTGGTCTGCCAGAAATCAAGGCTCACTTTAAAGCTACAATGGTTAAAAAAATGTGGTTTAGTGCAGGGAGAGATAACTAGATCAGTAAAACAGAATAGAGAGCTCTGAAATAAATCTATTAATATATGGGCAGAGAAACATCTGCAGAAAAGGTACTGTGGATTCATGGAGCAAGGCCAGTCTTTAGAGTAAATGGTGCTCAGACAACAACAAGGTATTGTATATGGATAAAAATGGAGTTGCATTCCTACCTTATACCATACACAAAGTCAATTCTGTGGGGAAGGCAAGATTCTAAAGAATATAGGATGATTCTTTCAAGAGGTGATAAAGTAATAATAAAGGAAGAGTTTGATAAATTGGACCATATTAAATGAAGAACTTAAAAAAAAAAACCCAGAAAACAACAAAAAGAAACAGACAAAAAACCCACAAAATAACAACAAAACACCGTAAAGAGAATAAAAAGGCAAGGCACAGAGAGGAAAAAGATATTTGTGTCACATAAAACCAATAACACACTAAAATGCAGAATATATGGTAAACTCCTACAAATCAATAAGACTAGATAAACAACAACCTAGTAGAAGACGAGATAAAAATCCTCAATAGGTACTTTGCAAAAGAGAAGATCCAAATGCAGAATAAATGCTTATCCTTCAACATATTAGTCATTAGGGAAATGCAAATTAAGGAGGTAACATTGCATATCCTCCTGATTGGCAAAATTAAAATATCTTACACTACCAAACGGTGGCCAGATCAGGGAGTATAAATTGGCACCACCACTCTGAAAAACAACTGGATACTTTTCAGTGAATTTGAAGTTGCACATAAACCTAAGACGCCACAGCTCTACTCTTAGCTGTATTCTCTAGCAAAATATGCACACATGTAAACCAGGGTACATGGATGATCATGGCATAAAAAACGACACACAGTATGATGCCTTCATAGTAGATTCAAAATAGGCAAAACTAAATAATGGTATTTAGGTTATACACATTGGTCATAAAATGATAAAAGTAAACACATGATTATTACACAATTTAATGTAGTAGTTAACTCCTTGGGTGGAGACGTTTGTGACGGAGAACGGGCACGAGGAGAGCTTCTAGAGTGTTGACAAGATTTTTTTTCTTGACTAGAGCGGCAGTTACATGGGTATTTGCCGTATAATTATAGCTCAGTCACGCATGTATACTTTATGCACTGCTTGGGCTGTGTTACGTTTCACAACTGAAAGAGGAGCAGGGCTTGCAATGTTTTCAATTTAAGCAATAAATTATTTTCTCTATAAAATATCATGGTAACATAATTTCCTTTCATATTTTTAAAGACTGATTCAAAGTCTAGGCTTATCATTTAATTCCACATATAGTAAGTGCTCAGATTTGTGGAACGGATACATAGCCTGATGTGGGAAACAAAGGCAGAAGAAAAATTATTAAATTTCCTTACTACCTACAGCCCATTGACAGGTCCTTGAAACAGGCAGAGGGACATTCCTCTAGGGACTCAGCTGCTTGGATGTCGATGTCGACACATTGCTAAGGGCAAAAGGCCCACCTAGCCTGAACACCCCCCACCCCCAGGATCCTGTAAGTCTACTTTAATGTATAAAAATTCCTTTAGAAACTTCCTTTATCTCTAAACCCCCCAAGATACATGTTGGCAATCACCCCCCAAGCATATGGTCCACTGATATACATCTGAAGGTTCTCATGACTAAGGTTTTATTAGACAGTAATAAATGACCTTTTCCCAACAATAGCTAGCCCTCTCAAGGTCCTGGAAACCTTGCTTCCCAACAATAGCTAGCCCTCTCGAGGTCCTGGAAACCCTGCTTCCAAAATTTCTTGGAGAGACTTAATTCTATCCCTAAACCCCTCCCAACTTGAAAGTATATAATGGGCCGATCCTCATGACCGTGGTGCAACTCTTTCTACCCACGGGTCCTGTCCCTGTGCTTTAATAAAATCACCTTTTTGCACCAAACATGTCTCAAGAATTCTTTCTTGGTCATCGGCTTCAAACCCTAACGTCTTTCCTATATCATAGCCCATGCATATAATCCTTTTCAGTAAGAAGAGTTAGTGTTTTTTTTTCTTCTAGAAATTTCCCCTGTGATTTTAAGTAGCACCTGAAGCCTCTTTGCGGACTTGTAAAAGTTGTTGAAAGTACTAGAAACCAGATGAATTAATTCCACTTTTTATGCAGAGGAAGAAAGTGGATTATGCAGGCCTCCGACAGGTATGAGGTGAATCCCAAGCAAGATTCTGGGAAAGAATTGAAGGTGAGCATATTTGCTTTTAGTACTCTTAACAAAACAGGATGTGAATATTTTCTTATAAAACTAAATACTAAACAAGGCTTTTTTCCTCCTGAGTACCCAGCATGAACTTTTTTCCCCATTGTGATAAGAATTTTGTCATGTCTCAAACAGCTTTGGGCTCAACCTTATCAACTATGAAAACCTTTACAGTCTGCATAGTTGGATTTTATTTTCTGCCCCGGTCGGTCTTCCTATTCTGACTTAAAACTCCTCTGTCCTTCTGAATAGTGCTTATTTGTGCCTTACCATTATGTTGTAGGTTTTCCCTATAAGACACCTCAAATCCTGAGTAAAACAAGACAAGGAAGAGAGAGGGAGGCAGGGAATATAAACTTGGAAGAGAAAACCTGATGATAAGTTTCAGCATGGTTTTTCTTTAAGTAACAAGACATGGTGGACAAATCTAATGCCCTTCTTTAGCAAAGGAGTTAGGTTGAACCAAAAGATAAGGAGGGTAGGGGTTAGAGGTACCTCTGTTTGGGCAAGACCCTACATGAAATGCCATGACACCTTTCTACTCAACATGGAGAAATCTGTAGGAAGAGCAAAGTACCAGGGAGGTTCAGAACCGCTAGGCCAAGAACGCGACCCAGAGGAAGCTTCCGAATAGCAGGGCTTATGCTCAGTCCCAGGCCCTGGCCCCAGGCTCAGTATCTCCATTAGTGGCTTGAGTGGAGACCTCAACGGTATCCTCATCAAAGTGGCTAATGCAGTGTATTATAATGTGGACAAGGCATGGGCTGGGAGTGAAATATACTTGTGTCAAACTCTACCTCTAGTATGTCATCTTGGGTGAGCCATTGATGAGCCTTAGTTTCATAGCCTATAAAATGAAGATGTAAATAATACTTACCTTTGGGTTTGTTATGAAATTAAAGGCGATCCACAAAGTACCTGGCATGGAGTAGACACTCAGTAAACGTTGATTATTTTATTGCATAATTAGGATCAGAAAAGATTTGGCAGGCTGGAGATGAATTGGAGCTACTAAAATAACACTAGACGGTTTTATTTTATAATTTTGAATTTGGTTTGAACAAATAAAGAATAAATGAACAAAAATAAATTGCAAGAGTCCAGGGAGGAGAAGCTGTGGGAATAGCTCTCTCCACAAACCTGTCTGCACCAGACTCTGACGGTTCATATTGTACACACCTTTTAGCCAAAGCAGATCCTATGAGGATACTGGGGGATTTTAGGCAAAAGCAACCCCCATGTGTCATTGTGTGACCTTGCACTGTCCCCAACAACATGAGCTGGTGGTTTTTCTGCTCTAGTAGTCACTGCATGGCAACACTGCATGGTTGAGCCCACGATCCTACCCAGTAATTTACAGCCCCCCCCCAGCCAACAAATAGGAAGTATTCCATTTTTCTTAAATCCGTCTCTTGACTGCTTTGAGCATATCTGAGGAAAATTCTGGCCCTCTTTAAAGAAGTAGAACTTATTCTTCGTGAGGACCAGAGATATTTTAGATTCTTCTTGTACCTTGGAAGATTAACGACAGCCCCCAGTGCATAAAGAAAAGAATAAAAATAATCTCTTGAATGTCTTTCTTTATGCCTGCAGCAGCTAGGAGGGACAACAGCTTCCCACCAGTTCTCAGGAGAAACATCAAGTTGATTCTTTGGCTCACTAGACTAATCCATTCACTCAACAGAATTTGGTGAGCAGCCACCATGTATCAGGCATCACATCGGAAACGTAAAAATAAATAACACTCTCTCTTTTTGGTTCCTCAGCTGGTCATGGCTTAGTCTTGCCAGAGGCCACAGACATCCCTTAAAAAGTTACTGCTCATCCCTGAATTCTGGCTCCAAGTCTCCAAGTTCCTCTTCCCTCCATCCACTGTGCTACCGCATGCTGGTTCTCTGAAATTCCCCACCTGCTTGCTTTTTAACCCCTCACCCATTCTCATCTGATTTATGGCTTAGGCCCAGACTGCTACCTAGGCTCCGAGCCGGAAGCCCACAGAAGGCTGCATCTAGTGGTTGCTTCTCCATCCCGCATGCTGTTCCACAGGTCAGCTGAAGCCAGACCTGGGTCACTGCAGGCCCAGCCAGCAGCCTCCCCACCCCGTTACCACCCAGGAAGGGAGAGGGGGCAAACCTTGGGGGATCTGTCCACTTGCCAGGCCCTCCCAGCCCCCGCCCATCCCACAGCCAGCACCACGTGAGGGCCTCCTCGCACACCTCCCAGGACCCCCACGTGCAGAGCGGGTGGTCTCTCTGAACTCCCCTGGGGAAACAATCTATGCAAATGCACAGTCATGTAATGGTGGGGTGAACAGTATTCCGGGACCTGAGTGACACAGAGAACCTGTTGGATCCCCGCTTGTCTTCAACTGCTGTCTGATGGATGACAAGTCTGTGCCCTGCCGCCTTCAAAGTCAGCCTCGCCTCTGCTCTTGACGTCCCACAGCTTGGCAGCTCGGCTAACTAATGGTCCACACAGCTGGGCCCCCGGCTTCCAGGTGACTTCGGCTGTGAGCAAGCCGCAGTTGCATATGCTCCTGCTAGAACTGAGGAGCCCTTCATAGGAGCTCCAACTGTGCCTGCATTTCCCAGCCAGGAACCGTTCTGTCATCAACATAGCTCGTCAAAAATGAGAGTGTTATTCCCCGGGCTGGAAGGGGCTGGGATGTTTCTGTTAAGAGAAACAGCAGAGTGTGGCCACAAGATCTCTGAACTGAGGGGTGAAAACAAAAATTTGCTGAGCATTTAGTCTTTTCTGCTGATCTTCATCAAACCCAATTAGCTAAATAATTTTATCTTCATTTCACAGCTTAGGAAACTCAAAAAATTAAATAACTTACCCCACGCCCAGTGGTGAATAAATGGCAAAATCAGGATTCGCACCCAGGTCCGTCTGGAAAACCCATGCACCTCCTATACCAGCAGCCTCATGGGAGCAGGGGCCCATTGTGGTCACTTGCTGAGCCCAGAGCCTCCTCTCTCAAATGGGAGTACCTGACCTCACGGTAGACATGATGATCAAATGTGGAAGTGGATGTGAAGGCATTTTGACAACCCTAAAGGCACTGGGCCTGAACTACACACGTGAGGTCAAGGAGGTTAGCACCAAGGAATCTGCATGTGCCTTCAGGGGCTGGAAAGTGGGCCACAATTTAGAATTGAAAGGCAAGTTTCTGGGCACCTGGGTGGCTCAGTCAGTTAAGTGTCTGCCTTCAGCTTGGGTCATGATCTCAGGGTCCTGGGATCGAGCCCCACATCGGGCTCCCTGCTCAGCGGGGAGTCTGCTTCTTCCTCTCCCACTCCCCCTGCTTGTGCTCTGTCTCTCTCAAATAAGTAAATAAAATCTTAAGAATAAAAGGCAAGTTCCCCACAGAATGGGCACAGTGAGGGACAGTGTGAGAAGCTTCCATGCTTTCTTCCCACCTGCTGTGGATGTATCTCAGCGTGAGGACTGGAGTCTGTGACTCAGAGTCCTTCTTGCCTCAGCTCCTGGGCTAAGCAGCTGAGAAATAGCTGATGTGACTGAGGTCTGAGGATGAGCCTTAGGGACAGTGATTTTTTTCCTTTCTGAGAAAGGGGGAGAGAGGGCCCTGTAATCTTCGGGAGAGGGCAGTGGCAGCAGTAAAGGCCAATGGCACTGCAAGGGCGGTGGGCAAAACCAGAAGGAGCCTCTTGCGGGCGCCTGGG
Organism: Phoca vitulina; assembly: GCF_004348235.1. NCBI lineage: Eukaryota > Metazoa > Chordata > Mammalia > Carnivora > Phocidae > Phoca > Phoca vitulina. Next base: position 18,863,614 of record NW_022589737.1, read on the forward strand.
TGGCTCAGTCGTTAAGCATCTGCCTTCGGCTCAGGTCATGGTCCCAGGGTCCTGGGGTCGAGTCCCACATCGGGCTCCCTGTTCGGCGGGAAGCCTGCTTCTCCCTCTCCCACTCCCCCTGCTTGTGTTCCTGCTCTCGCTATCTCTCTCTCTGTCAAATAAATAAATAAAATCTTTAAAAAAAAAAAAAAAAAAAGAAGGAGCCTCTTGCCCGCGGGAGCCAGGAATCATGGTGGTCCAGGAGAGCGAACACCGGCATGAGGGCCTTCCGGGAGCAGCTGCGGAAGAAGTGAAAATAGGGGGAAACATAGGAACTCCGCTAGGGACTCCCAAAAGGGGACCATTGAGAACCCGCAGTGTCTGGGGCAAGGGCACAGGAAGGACTGAAGGGTCACCTTTGGATTGGACTGTCCAGCTTAACTATGCAGAAGAAATTCTACTCATTAAGGTTGGTTAGGACTCACCGGTAGGTTAATTTGTTGGGGAAACTGGACTTTTCTTTTTAACAGCACCAAGGTTCACTTTATGTCTACACTTCATGTCCTGGACATGAACGAGGTCAACCTGGACATGAACGAGCTTGTGAGGGTAGCAACCAGTGTGCATACAAGTATCAGACACCAAAATGAAACGGCACCTCCATCTTTTCAAAACAATAACCTTGTGCTAGCATGAAAACAGAATGCTGTGTATACATTCCAGATTACCCCAAAATACTTCTGGGTTTCTACCTGACATAATGTTCAAATTAGCGCTTTAAACAACCCCTCTCTTTCCTTTAAAGATTGGTTAAAATTCCTGGACTGGAGGAAAATTATGGTCAACTATCAATGGGCGTTGTTATCAGGATTTTTTTTTCTCTCTCTCTCTCTTTTTTTTTTTTTTTTTAGATTTTATTTATTTGAGAGAGCAAGCACTAGCAGGGGAAGGCTGAGGGAGAAGCAGACTTCCCACTGAGCAGGGACCCCCATGTGGGGCTCAATTCCAGGACCCTGGGATCAGGACCTGAGCCGAAGGCAGATGCTTAACCGACTAAGCCACCCAGGCGCCCCTTTTTTTTTCTCTTATTAACCTTATTTTGTTGTCTTTTCCTGTGTCTCCCTGACTGATACCAAGACTCCTTCGATGACATAACTTCCAGCTGACGGATGCTCCTTTTTACTCTAGAAGGTTCATATATGTTGTCTGTGTTGGATTCAGCTGCCTGTCCCTTTCATAACTCCCCTATATATTCCCCAACTGACCAATATTGACCCATAGGTAGGGACATCTCTACACCCCTATTCCACACGAAGACATTACAGAAGATTAAACCTTCCACCTTCAACAACCTTAAGGATTTAAGGGTCAAAATTTTTCAGGAGGGAAATGATGAGGGAGCTAAAGGCTAGCTGAAGACAAAGCATAAGCTGACACCCTGCAGCCTCCCCCACTCTCCCCAGTCCTGGGTGGGATATGTATGATATTCTTCCAGGAAGCTCCCAACTGTCTTAATGTTATTGCTTTGCTAGAGGGAAAAACAACCTTAACTTGACAATGGTAAGGCCTCCGGTATCTTGTAGGTCCTCTTTAGCATATGAAAGTTCTTTTGAAAAGAACTCCCATTTTCCTTACCTCTCCCAACCCCATAGTATATAATCAATTGTTCCTCACAACCCCAGTGTAGCTCTTTCTGCCCATGGGTCCTGTCCCTGTGTTTTAATAAACCACCTTTTTGCACCAAAAACAAAGCCAGTGCATATTCATTGAAGAAAATTAGGAAATGCAGACAAGTAAAAAGAAGGACAAGTAAAAAATATCTACTATTCGATGACCCAGAAATAGCCCCATGGTGGAATTTCTTGTGGAATTATCCTTCCACATATTTTTCTACACATGTTTTCTAAAAATAAGATCAGTCTACTCCTGCTGATTTATTATGTGCTTTTTATTCACTTGGCCAGGTTTTTAAAAACTACTGATAATATCCATTTCCAACATAATTTTTGATGGTGAAATAGTATTCCATAGTATTGATGTAACTTAAAGATTCTTCTATTGGTTGAATATTTAGATAGTTGACAATTGAATTCTATAATTTGGGGGGCATATTTAAAATAGATCTAAAAATATAAAGAATAGCACAAAAATATCCATGTAAAAATTGCATTTTGACTACTATATAAAAGATAATAAAAATTTTTGTAGTTCTTTAAAAAAAATGGGGCGCTTGGGTGGTGCAGTTGGTTAAGCCTCCAACCCTTGGTTTCAGCTCAGGCCATGATCTCAGGGTCTGAGACTGAGCCCCACATCTGGCTCCACACTCAGCACAGAGTCTGCTTAACACTCTCTCTCTCTCTCCCTCTGTCCCTCCCCTCTGTGCTCTCTTTCTCTCCAAAATAAATAAATCTTAAATTTTTTTTTTTGTAGTTATATCTTTGTGCTTATCTCTGGTTACTAGAGGCCAGTTGAACCCAGACCTGGGTTCAGTCAGACCTAGGATAAATCCTTGGAAGGTAATTGCTGGCTCAAGTTGCATGCGCATTTCCTCCCAAATTTTTATTTTAAAAATACTCAAATGTATAAAAAAAAATCAAAGGAATAAAACAAACACTTAACCTTCACGAACATTCATTTCATCACATTTGCTTTATCTCTTTCCATAAATTTATGTTGAAAAATATTAAATAGTACAAACATCATGACATTTCGCCTGACTACTCCAGCTTGCATCTCCTAAGAACAAAGTCATTAACCCCCTTAACCACAAAGCCATTATCACACCCAAAAACTTTAACATTGATTCAAAAATGTTATCCAAATTTCCCCAACCATCTTCCAAATACCTATCTTGTTAGTGGTGCCCCCACTTCCAGGATTCAATGGAAAGCAATACCTTACCCTTGGTCGTCATGTTCCTCTAGTTCTCCTTTCATCTAGAATCATCCTTTTGCCTTTTATTTTCTTTCATGATGTATTAGCCATCTATTGCTATCTAATCAAATAATAAATTACTGTATAACCACAAAACTTAGTGGTTGAAAACAACTCTAAACATTTATTACCTCATAGTTGCTGTGGGTTGGGAATTTGAGAAAGGCTCAGTTGTGCAGTTCTGATTTGGGGTACATCATGAGGTAGTCAATAGTTCACCTGAGAATTCAGTTACCTGAAGGCTTGTTTGAGGCTGGGGAATCACTTCCAAGGTGGCTTACTCATATGGCTGACCAGATGGTTCTAGCTGCTGGCAGGAGAGTTCCTCACCAACAGACCTCTCCATAGGAATATTTATGCATGTGCCCTTCTCAGGTCATGATGATTAGCTTCTTCCAGAGCAACTGATCCAAGAAGGTACAAGGCAGAAGCCACAATATCCTTTATCACCTAGCCTCAGAAGCCATACACAGTTTATTCTGCAATACCCTAGTCAATGTGGGAAGGCACTATACGAGGGTGTGAGTACCAGGAGGTTAGGATCATTGTGGAGCCATCTTGGAAGGTAGATACCACACTTGCCATTGACATTTTTGAAAAGGCCAGGCCAGTTGTCTTGTAGGATGCCCAGGTTCCAGGTTCATCTGATTGTTTCCTACTAACTAGATGCAGATAATGTGTATTTTCCATTGAATTATGCCAAGAGGTACTTCTTGTCAGTTTGGTCCGTTATTGATCATGCTAAGTTTGACCACTTAGTTCAGGTAGTCTGGTTCGCATACCAAGTCTTGGATTCACTATTATTACTGGGATGATAATAGTGGCCTGGGATGATTTCTCCAGAGAGAAATGGAAGGTTTTATTGTAGTTTTACACTACCAGTCTTTTAGCAACAACAGCTATGTGTGTGTGTGTGTGTGTGTGTCTGCGTGTGTATGCACATTTGATGTCAATACTGATAGACATTCTGAACTGCAGAACGCAAATTCAATAGGGAGGAGGGAAACGGCATGCAAAAGGATGAACTCCTTGAGGACAGAAACTGTTTTATTCTTCTATGCGTTCTGATTGCCTTACACAATGTGGAACAAATAATAGGCATTTAACAAATAGGTGTTGGATAAAATGAAAGAACAAACCAAAAAGGGAAGAAAGCCAGAAGAGTAGAGGGGCACTTTCTAATTTATAAAAATGTAGAAACCAAAATACTACTTTCTGCCAGAACAAATGTGTAAGTCCCTGGGAATCTCCTGCCCTCCCAGTCACCTCTCGGGGTGGCCTTGGGGGCTTCTGGTCCTGTTGTCCTCAGGTCCTGTTGCCACAAGGCTCCTGACAGTCAAAATCTCCAGTCTCCTTGGTTCCTTAGAAAGCATGCTACATTCTAAACCAAATTTTCCTCTTTCTTACCATGATGATAAACTGCTTGCATGACTACTTGAGCCTTGCTCATCCACTTCGTCATTCTAGGAAGGAAGTGAAGTCCGGAGGAATGATATTTTGCTGATGGTGAGGGCCGTGCTAAATGGAATTGCCTGAGCTAATCTGAGTGCACTTCTGTGTAGCCTCTCACATTCAATTCCATCTTCACTTTGTTTTCTCTCTGCCATATTGATTCATGAGCCCTCCCTCTGAGATGCATAAAACTGTGGTAATGTGTCCCCTGGTGAACAAATAATTAAAACAATGGGTCTCATTTTTTAACTGCCTTTTCTAATATAGCAAAAGGGCTTGGAAAAGCGCTGGGCACCATGGAGGTAAATGCCCCCCTCTTCAAGCCTGCCTCAGTGAATACCCTATTATCCAGCTAAGCCTGGACAGAGTAGAAAGAGGAAAGGAAAAGGAGGGTGGGAGGGAGAGGGATTTATTGAGAGCCCACTGTGGCCAGAAATGGGCCAAGCACTGTCCCACAGGCAGCCAGGAAGTGTTGGGTGGGATTCTAAAGCTAGGTGAAATAAGCTAGGTACAGATACAAATACTGCATGATCTCACTTTTCTGAGGAACATAAAATCGTCAAACTCACAGAAATAGAGTAGAACGGTGGTTGCCAGGGTTTAAGGGGAGAGGGAAATGGGAACGTGTTGGCCGCAGGGTACAGAGTTTCAGTTATGCACAGTGAGTAAGTTCTGCAGATCTAACATATAGAAAATGAGACTCTAATTACCAGTCCTGTTTTACACACATGAAATTCACTGAGAGGGTAGATCTTAACGGTTCTCACAACAAAAAGGAAAAAAAAAAAAGGAAAAAAAGAAGGAACCCACCTCCCAGTTTCTCTGCGCTGAGGCAACCCATGTGTAACTTTCTTGTGCCTTTTCAGAGACTTTTTTTTGCATACATTACTGAAGGTTTATATTTATTCTTTATTCTATGTTGTCCACTTTATTTACAGTAGTCTTCCATACCTGCTGCTCTGTAGCTTGTGCTTTTCCTTAGTAATACATGTTGGAGATCATTCCAACTCAGATTATAAAGAGCCTTCTCGTTCTTTCCTGCTACCACAGTGTTGCAGTGTGAGACTCTGCTCAAGTTTATTTGCCTGGTCCCCTGTGACATACACTTCAACTCTTTCCAATAGTTGGCTAGCGCAAACTATGCTACAATGATTGACCTATGACAGTTTGCACGAGGATGAGTATATCTCTAAGACAACTTCCTAAAAGAGGAATTGCTAGGTTACGCACAGGTGCATTTGTGATCATGAGCGATCTGCCCAATTGTCCTCAACAAGGCTCGGACCAGCCTCCACTCCAACCAACACTCCAACACTGTTACCCACACAGTATCTTGTACATCTTTTAATCGTTGACAATCTGATAGGCAAAGAATCAGACTATGCATTCCAGGCCTCTACTCCTTTCCTTTGCATTTCCATCTGTCTCACTCGCCCTTCTCCCTCTGATCGGTGACCTTCTATCTCATCTGAGCACTGCCCGAAGGCGTTGTTTCTGGGGGGACATCTACAGTTCCCACAAGCTTGCGAAACGCTCCCACAGCACTTTGTTCTTGATCTGTTACTGTACCTTCCACATTCTCTGTTCAGGTGTCTATCTTCCTGACCATGAATCTCTCCAGGACCAGAATCTTGACTTGCTCACCTTGGTGTCCTCAGTACCTACTAGGGTTGGCAACTATGTACTTGTTTAATGAATTCGAAAAATATTTCTGTTGCATATCCATTGGTAACAAAATTAGCAAACTAGATTTTTGCAGTCTGAAGGAATTTCTCCTCTCTGACATACGTGGGTGATGCCCTGCACTCTGAAATCTCTCTAAGTCAGGACGCTTCTCTGCTGTGCCACCGAACACCCATTCCTTGCAGAGAACAGGGAGATGGTGACTAGGAAACAACTGTGGACTTGATCATCAGACCGGACTCTGTACTTCCTAGGGATGGTTTGGCTTTGACTTCAACATGCACGTGAGCCAAGATGGAAAAATACCAAATCACCTCCTGTCATATGTTCCAAGCTTCAAGGGAGCTCATTCCATCCAGGACTTAACTAGAAAGGTGTTAAAGCTTTAATATCTCAGCCATTGAAAACTTCCCCTGATCTTCCATGCAAATTTGTGTTGTTAAAATAAAGGGTTATATTATTGCCAGATAGAACAAGCCAGATTGCTTTTAAATGAAAGTGTGGAGCTTGTTTGTACACTAAATACGAATTTTAGGTTCATGAAAACAACTCCTGACAACTCTGAAAAGGAAATGAATGTAAATGTATCACCAACTCTGCCCATTTTTCTCATTTATGCGATGTGCCTTCCTCTGGCCCACCTCTCAGCTGGATTAAATGAAGAGGAATGATGATGTATCACATCTACTTTCCTTAATTTCATTGTTTCTCATCATAAGCAATTTATATGAGGACTGACATTAATTAATTCAGCTTCATCGATCATGTAGTTCAACGTTTAATCTAGTCCCGTGCATCAGATAAGAATATGGTATTCTGAATTCTGGAGTTCTTACCTTGAGTGAAAAAAGAGGTCATAAATCTAAAACAGCACTGGTGTCTCTTTTGCTTGCTACTCCATCAATTACAGGTAGATACTGGCTTCCGGAAAGTTCAGGAGAGACAACCATCAGGATTGATGGGCTTAGACCTAACATGGAGATGTGTGACCAGTCTCTCAATGCCTAATGACCCTCAAAATAAGAAGCCTCTTCTGAGGAGTATTTATCAGAAATTCTAGAAATCTTCCGTTTGAGTCAGCACTAGTTCTAATATTCCTTCTGATTGTGTTGTGGGGTCCTGTTTTTGACCCCCAATCTATACCAACACATTCTGATTGTACAGCTTTGGAGAGCCAGCTAAGGGGCCAGGGTCCACAGCATTTTCTCAGTTACTTGGAATGGCACCAACACCGGCCTGTTTGCCTTCTCCACAGTCTTCTCACCCAGAGTTCAGAACGTGTGGCTCAGTGGTCATGTTTTATGTGAACGGATAACTTACCAATGTTCTAATACTGGAGTCCTCCTTTCTCTTTACTTTCTTTTTATGGGTCCATAGCTTTGGCTTTGTCACCCCGTCTGATTCAGGTTGATGTGTACTCGGAAGGTTCTCCTTCGCTCTTGCGATCTGCCATGGTTCCACCCTAGGGTCTGAGGCCCACCCCCTGTACTCCAGGCTTTTGGCTAGGCCTCTGATTTCTGCTGCCAGCCACATTCCAGTTTCCTTTCCTAATCTGCCACCTGGGGAGAGGATATCCTGTAAATCTCTGAGACCGTGGACACTGGCTGTTAGCCTTGACCTGTATCTCTCACCATTGTCCCTGAACACCTGGTTCTAGGTGTTGGGTGTACTTCTTCCCAATCTTAATGCAACAATGTCTGCCTCTCTCTGCCCCTCCTTAGCATCAATAGCCTCAGCGTTCATCCAGACCCTGTTCTGCTCATCTTCTTTTGCTGTGGTTAAGCCATCTTTGTTCAGTGATATTGTGATAGATGACAAGAGTCCTAGCTAGTGGTACACTTACTAAAATTTTTTATCTTTAACTGTTATTCCCCCAAATAAGACATGTTCAATTTGGAAACAAAAAACAATAAAAGGGTAGATAAAGTAAAACATGGAGGGTCTCTCCCTACAGTAACAGTCCATCCGTTTCCCCAAAGGTAAAAATTAGGTAAACGTATCTGCAGACCTTGTATTATGTATATACAGAATATAAATAGATGAACATACATACATAGAAGATATAATATGGGGGGATCTTCAATCTGTTGTTTCTCACTTAAACCTATGTAACAATCCATGAACACCAGCACAGTATCCCATAATTTCTATATACTGCTTTCTATGTAACCATGATTCTGTTGATATATTTAAACCGAATCTAATTTTTCAGCACTACAAATAAGGAGGTGTTATATATTATTATGTCAAATGGTACAGATACTTCCACAAGTTAAATTGTTAGGTATACACATTTAAAATTTTGATAAGCACTGAAAAAATTATTTTACAAATATTTTATGAAAACTTGCATTTCGGGGCTCCTGAGTGGCTCAATTGGTTAAGCGTCTGCCTTCAGCTGAGGTCATGATCTCAGGGTCTTGGGATGGAGCCCTGCATCGGGCTCCCTGCTCAGCGGGGAGCCTGCTTATCCCTCTACCTCTGCTGCTCCCCCTGCTTGTTTGTGTGTGTGTGTGTGTAAAATAAATAAATTAAATAAATAAATTAAATCTTTAAAAAAAAAAACAACCTTGCATTTCTACAATAGTGAATGGCAATGTTCATACCCTCCCCAATACTGAATACTTTCAATCTTTTATCAGTTCACCAATCTAGTGAGTGAAAAATGATATCACATTGGCATTTTTTTAAATTTGGGGGTGAATATTTTTTCAAATGTTTAAGTCTTTTCTATTTCTTCCTCTGTGCATTATGTCTATTTGACCTTTATTTTTACATTTTTATATTGTAAGTTTTTTATAAACCATAATTTAGATATTATTACTTTTTAAAATATTACAAATATTTTCTCCTAATTGTTGTTTGCTTTTTAAAACTTTATTCAGAATATATTTTGCCAAGTAGTGGCTTTAAATTTTTACGTAGTTAAATCTGTTAATCTTCATTTGAGGCTTCTGGATTTCATACCATTCTTTAGAAAAACTGTTCCTGCCCCAAATTATAAAAATGTTCTTTATTTCCTCTAGACCTCACAGTTTTGTTATATGTTTTGTGCTATAATTCATATTTGTATATGGTGTGAGTAAGGGATCTTACTTTACTTCCTCCAAAATGAAGAGATCACTATCCAAGTACAATTTACTAAATACACTGTTTCCTTCCTAATTTGTAATAACAGATTTTGTATTCTAAATTCTAAATATATATGACTCTGTCTTTGGACTTGTTTCTGGTCCATGGATCTACTTACATATTACTACAGTGTGCTTTAGTTGAACCCAAGATTAAATAGTTCATGCTGTATTAAGAGATATTAAGGTTGCCCTTCATTTATATTTGTATCATACTAATGAATACAAGTTTAGTACTCTGCAAAAATTTTTAAAAGAGGGTTTGAAAGTGGCTTTCCTTAACACTGGTCCTTTGGGATCTATATTAACTTCAGTAGAGCATAAAGAAAATAAGTTTTGTGAATCTAAAATTTGAGGACAATTTAAAAGATTTATTCTCCAGATGCCCTAGAGTTTATCAAAAGATCCTCAAGACATGTATCATATGACCTCACTGATATGAGGAATTCTTAATCTCAGGAAACAAACTGAGGGTTGCTGGAGTGGTGAGGGGTGGGAGGGAGGGGGTGGCTGGGTGATAGACACTGGGGAGGGAATGTGCTATGGTGAGTGCTGTGAATTGTGCAAGACTGTTGAATCACAGATCTGTACCTCGGAAACAAATAATACATTATATGTTAAAAAAAAAAGAAGAAGAAGAAGAAGATAGCAGGAGAGGAAGAATGAAGGGGGGAAATCGGAGGCGGAGACGAACCATGAGAGACTATGGACTCTGAAAAACAAACTGAGGGTTCTAGAGGGGAGGGGGGTGGGAGGATGGGTTAGCTTGGTGATGGGTATTAAAGAGGGCACGTTCTGCATGGAGCACTGGATGTTATATGCAAACAATGAATCATGGAACACTATATCAAAAACTAATGATGTAATGTATGGTGATTAACATAACATAAAAAAAAAAAGATCCTCAAGAGTTCCGTTCATTTATGCATTCAGTTTACATATATTGCACATTTACTATATACCATGTATACTGTATTAAGCACAGGAGAGACAAAACTAGACATAGACCCTGCCCCCAAACAATTTACAGCCTCATTAGGGGACTCAGAAATACAAATAAGTGTTGGTTTAAAAGGTATGATGAAGGTAAATACAAGATAGAGTGGTGACCCAAAGTGAGAGTGGATGAGCCCAGGGGAGGGGAGTGGATACATAGCTGGGTCCTAAAGCGGGAACATGAGCTCACCTGGTGGCCGAAGGCAGGCCAGGTGATCCAGCAGAGCCAGCATGGACACAGGGACAGGCCACTGGAGCCCTGAGGTAATGCCAAGGGCTCCCAGGGGCTGGAGGAGAGAGGAAGAGTGGGATGGAGCAGCGGATGATGCTGCTGGAGAGAAAAGCAAAGATCAAAATCATGAAGGGCTTTTGAACCTCAACAATGTAAAGAGACACAAGAATTATTTTCACAGGAAGATGAAAGTACCATTTTTACATTTTGAAAAAATCACTTTGGTTGAAGTACGGACAATAGATTAAACGAGAGTGAGTTTAGAACCATGGAGACATTCAAGAGGTCGTCGCAACATCCGGGCTATTGTGAAATAGATAGATAGATGATAGATAGGTAGATAGATAGATAGACAGATAGATAGATAGATAGATATAGTGACAGATCTATATGTAAAGTGATGTATCTATATATACAGTATATCTATACATGTATCTGTAGATAGAGAGTTGTTTACACATCATGTAATGGGTTAAATAGCCATGTTGTTTTCCCTTCAAGCCACCTTAATAATGATTCATTAATTAAAAAGGCAAAATAATCCATACATACTCTGATAACCTATTAAGACATTTTTATTGATAATGGGAGAAACCAGCCAACGGAGTATGTACATTAAACAGAAAGTTGGGCAATAAAATTGGCTTACAAATAAATTCCAAGAAAGATTTTTCTGAGTTATTAAAATAAGGGAGACTTAATCTTGGGCTACATTTTAAAGTCCATCCAACTTAATCTTCTCCCTGACTAAAATTTTGAGAGAGGCCATCTATCCTTTTGAGGCCTAAAACATGATTTAGGTCTAACCAGTTCCAAGCGATGGCTCTAACTGTGGTATGGGGTAACTGGTGAGGTAAACAGTACTCTTCAAGTGCTCTTGAAAGGAACTCCAATCAGATAGGGGGTAAGGAGTGTTTCCCACTTACACAGCAGAGGTCTGGAGGCCAAGATGCTTAGAAAGAGTTCGTCCCTATTTCTCCCGGGACACAACTCACTGTCCCTCTGCATTTCCTTATGGGCTGAAAAAGAACACGTGCATTTCCTGTTCTCTTAGAAATTTTCATCTTTGTCTTTATCCAAATTTTTATTGTATACTCATTTAATATCAAGTTGATCAATTAATATTTGGAGAGGATCAAAGAAACACCCCTGATCATCTGGTCGTAACATGTAGAAGAAAGCCCAGATCCTGCTGGAAAGTTTTCAGTGGTCCATGGGCAGGTGTCATCTATCTCAAGATACAGAAGCTCACAGAAATAGACTGAGACTGGAAATTCCAGGCTAAAATGAACTGGAGAGTCATTGGGTACGTCTGGTTCTTCTGTCTTTCCTGAAGATGGCTCTGTCCCTTGTCATAGGATGTGGCTGTTATGGTGACAGCGTGGAGGAGGAGGAGGGGAACTGTGACAACAGAGTGAAATGCCAGGTAAGAGAGCTCTGGGCATGTTTGTTTGTGCTTATTTATCTTGCTCAAGTCTTAAGACGAGCATAGCCTGCTGCCACCACTAGGCCGAGATCTAGTGCTGGCTCCTGTCCTCCCTGTCCCCGGCTCTCAGGCATTCTTGCTGAGGCTGTACCATGCTGTCTGACTCATTGTACTCACTTTTGATGGTTTTTCTCTCAAGGTCTGTCATCCCGTGATGCTATCTCGCTTCCATCATGAAACAATCCATCAATCTTTGTCTGTTTATGCCTAAACCCTAATTAGAAACAGGGTGTCTGTGCAAAATAAGGAATCCGTCTGGATACTGGTGATGTCCTGTCCTCTGGTCTTCCCCAGCAGCACGTCCAAACCTGCGCTCCACCCACACAGGATCCCCACGATGTGCACAGAGCGCCCAGCCCAGCACCTGGGGCACGTTTCTATTGGATCTAGGATAAGGCAGAGAAGTAGATAAATGTCTCAAAACACCAAACCGAAGATACAGAAGACAAAAGAGAGAAAGAAGACAGCTGTACCAACAGGGAAGGACAGTCCCAGTACACCTAAGCTCGTACGCTTTGATGTGTGTGTGTGTGCGTGTGTGTGTATACTCATATGCACGGATGTGTGTAAGCAGTACAAAAGAGACCAAAAAATAACCATCAAGCACTCCGAAAAAAACTAGAAGGAGCCTATTTTGCAAAGCCAAACACAACTCTAAATTATACCTGAGATCTTGCTTTTAGAATTTTGCCTTAAGGGAAAAAAGTTCAGATTTTGCATTTCTTTTGACTTGTTCTCCTTAAATCCTTTGGAAATCTGTAAAACACTTTTAGAATGAGCTTGGTGTGTCCCAGTCACGTGCAAGGCACAGTACTGGCATCTTTACCTGAAGTATAGAGGGTCCCACAAGCAGCAATAAAACAAATATGTAATACAGCTCTAGTCTGAGGCAAAGGAAAGTAACACCAAGAGCGTGGGGGCGGGGGGGTGTGGGTGGTCAGAGAAGGGAGCGGTTTCAGCTCGAGGGCAACAGATATGAGCATGCATGACCATGGTCTCCGAGAACAGCAGGGCTCAAGCAGGCCGTGCCGGCAAAACAGGAGGACTCGTATGTGACTGTGGACCTCAGTTGGTGGGTTTGGCTTGATGCTTGTCAGCTCTGCAGAAGGTCCCCAGAAAGCCTCTTGGCCCAAGTTGGTTCATCAGGCTGGCTGCAGGAAGGGAGAATTCCTACTGAGTCTTGGTAGTATCTCAGACGAGAGGTCAGGGAGGGTATCGGCAAGGTGTGGGGGTCTGGTTTTAAGTGATTTAAGGTAGTCTTTTATGATGGATAACTAATTTTGGGTAATACGTTTTGTGACATAGTGGTTTAGAATTAGCAATTCTTGAGAAGTAAACTTGGCTAGTAAGAAGCCGTTTGCCGAGATGAGCAAAATCTCTCCTTCTCATAGCGGAGCTGTTTGCCTGGATAAACACACTCTTTGTCTTAAACCAATCAGTTGATCAGTGTATAAGGATTTCCTGAAACACACAGCGAAATGAGATATTGGCATAAACCTAACCTTCCCAAGCAAGCATTTTCACAGAACAAATGATGAGTTGTGTGGATGCAGGTGGACTCAGCTCTGTGCTTCACAGGTGAGCCAAGAGGAGGCAGGGATGTCAGTTCCTTGGCTGGCGCTTTGGGATGGGGTGGAAGATAATGGGACCTGAAGCCTGAAGGTGGGTTGTTCCAAGGCATGATGACGTAACTTCCGGGTGGCAGAATGAACTAGTTATAACCTATTTGAAATCTGTAGATTTGATCCCTGCCATGTTGCTAGCTTTGACCACTTGCTCTCTATTTACACTGCTACCACCCCAAGTAGAGTTTTCTCTGTGCTTTTCCTGGAATTAAAGTCTTTCAAACGGCCCCCTGCCCTCCGGGCTTTCTCTTCCTCATGTCCTACTAGAACACCCAGATTAATTGTGTCAACATATAACTTGGGCCACATCAACCCCCGACCCCCCAGCTTAACACAGCTATTGAACTCCAGTAAGTAGCCTTTGCTAAGTCCTGACCCTCCCCAGCTCCTGCATTGCCCTATGTGTCCACAGGCACCTGTCATGCCTTCGGATCTCACCCTGAGGTCTGACCCCCGGCCTTCAGACTCGGTGAAGCCTCAGAGCTGGAGGATACTGTAGACAGGGCCTGGCCTCCAAGTTAAGAGGAAGGGTGTAATTTACAAAGGCACATTCTACCAAAGTCTGTGAAAGAGTCTAAAATAGAAATCAGGGCATGATGCTTAGGGTTTAGTGGACTTTAGATTTTGTTTTCTTTTTTTTTTTTATTTTATTTATTTGAGAGAGAGCATGCACACACGGGGGGGGGGGGGGGGGGAGTGGGAGCAGGGGAGGGCCAGAGGGAGAGGGAGAAGCAGACTCCCTGCTGAGCAGGGAGCCCAACATGGGACTGGATCCCAGGACCCCAAGATCATGCCCTGAGCCGAAGGCAGATGCTTAACTGACTGAGCCACCCAGGCGCGCCAGATTTTGTTTTCTTTAAAAGTGGTTTTCTAAGCCATGTGGGCTCAATGTATTTAAAACAACAACCTGGTTTCGAGAAAGAGTGTGAAGCGCATGAATTTGCTTTCGATCTTGCCTACCTCAGTTTCTCCCTCAGTATATATGAAATTCTAGGGGTGCGACAACTACTTTGCTGAACAAGGACTTTATGCCAGCCACTTGACTACGTGCAGTCATTCAGTGGCCCCTGGGACCAGTATGGGTGTCTATTACCCTCTGCATGTCACAGATAGGGAGCCCGGGAGTATGAGAATTTAGACAATGAGGCTAAGTTCTCCCTGCCAGCAAGTGGCAGGTGAGTATTTAATTTCAGGTATTGGATCCCCATGCCCTGCTGCCTTTGGGAAGCTACACTGGCAAACCCAAACTATAGAGGGTCTCATGGCACCTCCACCTCACTCACTCCACCTCCACATGGCACCTCCACCTCAAGTTGCTCACCATAGCAGCTTGCCCCCATCCTCTTGTTCCTGCGCCTTCCTCGGCGGACCAGCTTGCTCGTGTCGACCGGCTATGGCGCCTTGGAGAGGCCCTGCATTCATAGCTCTTCTCCCCCAGCACAGCAGTATCGCTGTCAGACCGCTATCCACTCCGACACACTACTGAGACGGTCCCTCTCTCTTCTGTCACTGCCACCACCACCTTGGCCCCAGTGATGAACACCTTCTCCGGGTCAGGCTCAGCAAAGCGCTCAACAAACATGGCGACATTGCATGTTCTCAGCAAGCCTTGCACGCGTGGCACTGGTGAGGCATTTAGAGACGTATTTCCGTTTAAGCCATTAATGGGTTGAATTCTTCCATTTGTCCTGCAAGCATTTGACTTCATGTGCACAGAAGCTAAGGGTACTGCTTCTGGTTCTGACAGATCTTGCATCTCAAAGTTTTCTTGCTGCTTTCCCTTGTATCAGTGGATTTTCCCTAACCCTAGGGAAACCACAGGCCCACTTTACCTTGGAGAGCCTGATTTGGACATGATCTTTGCACAATCATGAACGGTTCCTTCTTTCATTTCCAAAAGCATTGGGTCATCCTACCTAAACTGGCCATTGCAGCTCAGGAGAAAGAGCACATGTTTTGCAAGGTGGTAAGACAACGCTGCTCTCAGAAAACTTTGCCCAGAGGGCACCTCTGCAGCCTGCAGGTACATCCCGCTTGCTTTCTTCTCCTGGCCCAGGTGGGGCTTTGTTCCTAGGAGTGATGTTGGCTGTGTATGTTGAGTGGCTATCTCCACTCCTAGTGGGTCACGCCAGCCCAGGATAAGAGTGGGCTACAATTTCTCTTTGCAGGATGAAGAAGAAAATGATGTGATTTGCAATCCATATTAAGCAAGACAAATAGCCAAAGAAGCATGGGAGTTTTCATGCCCCAGATCAAGATGGATTTCCCTGCTGAAGTAAAGCCTTCCTTAGAATGCATTCATCAACAGCAGTGTGCAGCTCCTTCTGTGGGGTGATGGAGATACAGGACTTGATTTGGAAATTGCAGTTTGGGCAAACATTAAGAAGGTTCTGTTTTTTAAACTTCCATATGCAGTTAGAAAAATGTGTTATTGTGCTATTGAAGAGAAATTACTCCCTGATTAGGGGTTCTGGGGAAGAAAGGGCTCCCTTAGAGATGCTCTGATTGGATAATAAAGCAAAGTCAAAAATATTTTGAGGAAAAAAATGCTTGCTTGGAGGCGATCTAAATGGATACTAGTATTGCTGTGTGCCTGTCAAACAAATAGGTATATTATGAGGCATTTACACAACGGGGCTTCCCACGACACAGACTTTGTAACTATCGCTGTGGTCCTCCCCCTCCTCTCCTTCACCATCACTGACCTTCTGTGGTAGAGAGCAAAATTATGCTGGGTCTAGCAGGAAAGCCTAGAAAAGAAGAGTTTTCTCCTGGCTTTGAAGTCCCTCCCCCAGGATGGTGAGCTGCTCAGAGGGAAGTGACCCCCATCTGCATGTCCTTCTCCAAGCCCAGGTAAGGCAGAAAGAATCGCTGAGTGCAGCTGACTTGTTATGTGGCAGATCAATGCCACCATCCCTTCCTCTGGCCTGGCCTGTTGTTTGGCTGTGCGCACTGGCCACCCAAAGTCGGTCAAGGGCAGACTCCTTCATTTAGCCAGGTTCTCTGTTGACCTCGTTTCGGGGTGGGGTCAGCCATCACTCACATTTCGGCCTCATCCAAGAGCATTTCAAATGGCTTGTCGATCTCCAACCTTATACCTTATTACTACAAAAGAAATTACACTGATGCTCTATGGGTACATTTCAGAACATTTTTCAGATTTCAGGTTACAACTTGTCACCATGAGATTTCCCAAAGAGAAGAAACAGAGAACTGTATTATTAGTTAGAGTCTTTTTCATTGCCCCAAACCGGAAAAACAAAGAATTGTTATTACTTAGCCTACCTTAGAAAAACAGAAATGCATTTTTGAAAATTTTATATTTAACCACTTGAACTTATCTGCTATGGAAATTAGGCCAGTCAGTAGATCCTTTACATTTACATTGGCCCTCTGCTGTGTCTATAAATAAATAGGCAAACATTTGTCAGGAAATGCTCTAAAATGCAGACATTCAAATGTACATTATTCTTCACGATAGTCCTCTTGAGACACGGACACTGGTTCCTTCAACCCTGTGGTCCCAGGGATGTGTGGGAATTCCTTTTTTGGGATCTACCTTTAGAAGTCAGTCTATAAATTGCACAAGAAAATCAACCTCAATTCTAGCCTTAGTTTTCAGCTCTGTCTGCAGTTCAGATCTACTAGGGAGCTTTAAAACCCAAACCAGGGGTGCCTGGTGGCTCAGTCAGTTAAGGATTTGCCTTCGGCTCAGGTAATGATCTTGGGGTCCTGGGATCAAGCCCTGCATCTGCCTCCCGACTCAGCGGGGAGTCTGCTTCTCCCTCTGCCTCTACCCTACCTCCACTCGTGTTCTCCCTTTCTCAAATAAATAAATAAAGTCTTAAAAAAAAGATTAACTATTTAAAAAACAAAACGAAACAAAGCCAATGACTATCTCACCGCAAAGCAATTAAGTAAGCATGGCTGGGCATTCACAACTTAGTTTCTAACTTCTCAGGTGACGTTAATGTGCAGCAAGGATTGAAAATTACACCAGCTTCTTTTAACAAACAAATACACCCAGTTTCTCTTTGAATTATTTTTCGCACTTCCAAAATTTAAATCTATCACCAAAAGACAGAAATGTATACCTTTGAAAATGCACACCAAAAAAAAAAAAAAAAGTGCTATAGTTTCCGAAAGCAACTCCCAAATTGTTTGGAACCATGGGATCTTATTAGAATAAACATGTACCTTCTTAGGGGACCATTTAGAAAAATACAAAACCTGTCACTTGCTCATTCATTCTTCCATTAATGAGCATTTGAGTTGTTAAGTTTTTGGTAATTGTAAATAAAGCTGCTATAAACATTTGTGTGCAAGTCTTTGTACAGACATATGTTTTCATTTATTTGCATGAATACCTAGGAGGAGAATAGCTGAGTCATAAGACCAATTATAATAAAAAATAAAAGCTATGTGTATTAATGTATGATTACAAGAAACTGTCAAATGGTTCTCCAAAATTTAATTTTACTCTCCGTCCTGCAGTGTATGAGAGTTTCAGGAGCTCTACTTCCTTGTCGACATTAGATA
Source organism: Phoca vitulina (assembly GCF_004348235.1). Lineage (NCBI taxonomy): Eukaryota > Metazoa > Chordata > Mammalia > Carnivora > Phocidae > Phoca > Phoca vitulina. The sequence continues at coordinate 18,881,671 of NW_022589737.1, forward strand.
CTTCTAGGCTTTTTGATTTTAGCCACTCTTAAAAGTATAAAATTTGATGTGATTATGGTTTAAATTTACATTTCCATGATGATTAATGATACTGAACATTTTTTCTTGTTTTTATAAGCCATTCATGTATCTTCCTTTGCAAAGTGACCAAATCTTTTGCTCATTTTTTAGGTAAACTTTTTATTTTGAGATAATTGTGGATTCACATGCAGTTGTAAGAAAGAATACAGACACCACATGTACCTTTTACCTAGTGCACCCCGCAGTAACATCTTGTAAAAATATAGTACAATATCACAGGCAGCTACCAACATTGCTACAGTCCTCCCATCACATTCCTTTGTGTGTCTGTATTAGCTATACATGATTTTATAACACACATGGGTTCCTGTATCCGGTGTCACAGTCAAGACCCAGAACAGTTCCATCATCATGAGGATCCCTCATAACCATATCCACCCATTCCTAAACTCTGCAACCATGAATTAGTCTCCATTTATAAAATTTGTCATTTAAAAAATGTCACAGAAATGGAATAGTACAGAATATAACCTTTGGGGATGATTTTTTTTTTTTTTTCACTCAGCATAATTCCCTAAAGATTCATCCAGATTGTTGCTTATAGGGATGCCTGGGTGGCTCAGTCAGTTAAGCCTCTGCCTTCAGCTCAGGTCATGTGCCCAGGGTCCTGGGATCGAGCCCCGCATCGGGCTCCTTGCTCATCGGGGAGGCTGCTTCTCCCTCTGCCTGCCGCTTCCCCATTTGTGTTTGCGCACACACTCTCTCTCTGACAAATAAATAAAATCTTTTTTAAAAAAAATTTTGCTTGTATCGATAGTTTGTTCCTTTTTTTTTTTTGTAAGTGGCATCCATGACGTGGATGTACCACAGTTTGATTAACCATTTACCCACTGAAAGATATGTGGGTTGTTTATGGTTTTTCACTATTCTGAACAAAGCTGAATGGATGATCATTCATGTACAGGTTTTTTGCCGGGTCATATGGTCATCGCATGGCTAGCTTATAAGGAACAATAAACTGTTTCCCGGAGTGGCGGTATCATTTTACATTCCCACTAGCAATGCAGTTTCTCTGCACATTCACCGACATTTGGTGTTAACCATTTTTTATTTTAACTATTCGTTTTAATGGAAAATTTAGGCTTTTGCTGTTGAGCTTGGAAAATTCTTTATGTATGTTCTAGATACTAGTTCTTTGTCAGATGTGTGATTTACAGATATTTTCTCCCAGTCTATAGTTTGTCTTTTTGTCCTCTTAGCAGGGTCTGTTACAGAGCTAAACTTTTTCACTTTGATGAGATCCAATTAACCCATTTTTTTCTTTTATGGATTGTGCTTTTATTGTCAAGTCTAAGAACTCTTTACTTAGCCCTACATCTCAAATATTTCCTATCTTCTCCTAAAAATAGTTTTACATTATATATTTAAATATGTGATCGATTGACTTAATTTTTATATAAGTAATGAAGTTTAAGTCAAGATTCATTATTTTCTTTTGTCCGTTTTTTATTGAGTTGTTCATTTTTTTGTTGTTGAATTGTATGTGCTCTTTAGGTATTCTGGATACAACTCCTCCGTTAGATATATGTATTGTGGATATAATTTCCAATCTATTTTTTTTTTTTAAGATTTTATTTATTTCTTTGACAGAGAGAGACACAGCGAGAGAGGGAACGCAAGCAGGGGGAGTGGGAGAGGGAGAAGCAGGCTTCCCGCTGAGCAGGGAGCCCGATGCGGGGCTCGATCCCAGGACCCTGGGATCATGACCTGAGCAGAAGGCAGACGCTTAACGACTGAGCTACCCAGGCGCCCCCCCAATCTATGTTTTTAACAGTATCTTTTGATGAACAGAAAATTTTAATTTCGATAAGGTCTGATGTACCATGATGAAGACTATGGTTAGTTTATATCTCAGCTAAGAAATCTTAGCTTACTACAAGAGCATGAAGACATTCTCTTGTGCAGTCTTCTAGAATGTTTATCATTATAGCTTTTATATTTAAGGCTATAATCTATTTTGAATTATTTTTGAGTATGGAGTAAGGGAGGGATTGAAGAGGGTTTTCCCCTCCTTTTGATACCCAGTTTTTCCAGCACCATTTGTTAAAACTAGTCTACTTTCCTAAATTATTTTTTAAAGATTTATTTATTTATTTTAGAGAGAGAGAGAGAGAGAGAGAGCAGGGGAGGGGCAGAGGGAGAGGGAGAGAATCTCAAGCAGACCTCCTGCTGAATGTGGAGCCTGACGCAGGGCTCAGTCTCACAGCCCTGAGATCATGACACAAGCCAAACCAAAGAGTTGGACACTTAACCTAGTGAGCCACCCAGATGCCCCAAACTAGTCTACTTTCCTATTGAACTGACTTGGTGGTTTGGTTAAAAATCAATTGACCGTATATGTATAGGTTTATATCTTGATTCTAGTCTGTTCTATTGATTTATTTGCTTATCCTTATGCCAAAACAACATTGCCTCTATTAATGTAGCTTTATAATACATCTTGAAATAGATCTTGTTAGTTCTCCAACTTAGTTCGTTTTCAAGATTATTTTGGTTATTCCATATCATCTGCATTTATATATAAGTTTTATAAACAGATAGCCAGTATCTTCAAAAAAATCTTTCTAGAATTTTGATTGACATTTCATTGACTCCATAGATGAATTTAGGAAAATAGGTATTTCAATAATATTTTTCTAATCTGTGACATGGTATTTCTCTTTGTTGATTTTGGTCTTCTTTAATTTCTCTCTGCCATCTTTTGTAATGTTCAGTAAAGAGGCTTTGTACATCTTTTGGTTGATTAATCCTATATTTGGTTATTTTTGTGGTATTGGTATTGTTTTTAAATTTTATTTTTTTTATTTTTATTTTTTCAAAGAAATAGACTCTTTTTTTTTTTTAAGATTTTATTTATTTATTCATGAGAGACAGAGAGAGAGAGAGAGGCAGAGGGAGAAGCAGACTCCCAAGGAGCAGGAAGCCTGATGCGGGACTCAATCCCAGGACCCTGAGATCATGACCTGAGCCGAAGGCAGACGTTTAACCATCTGAGCCACCCAGGCGCCCTTTAAATTTTATTTTAAATTTATTATTACTAGTGTTACAGAAAAACTATAGATTTTTAAAAATTTACCCTGCATCCTGTGACCTTACTAAATTCACTTACTAATTCTGGTAGCTTTTTTGTTGTTGTTGTTATTGTTTAAGATTTTATAAGGTTTTCTCCATACAGAATCATATAATCTGAGAGTAAAGAGAGTTTTACTTTTTTTTTTTTACAGTATGTGTCCTTTGTTTCTTTTTCTTTTTTTTTCAACAATTATTTTATTGGGGACTTACTTTTATAAAAGAGACAGCAAGAACATTGATTACAATAGAGTGAAAGGCATATACATTTTTCAAATAAGTAGCATTAATTACCTCTCTGAAACTATATTATCTTATTGTACTTTTAAGAGATGATTTGTTTATTCTATTAGCCTAAGAGATCATAGGTTATAACACATTCTCTCATCGCTTATAATTTCAGTTGCTTCACTTTCTGGCAAATCTTAGGATCAAGAAATACAAGCATTGATACTGCAATAGTGTTGTATGATGACAGATGATAACTACACTTGTGGTGAACCCAGCATAAGGTATAAAGATGAGTTGAATCATTATGTTGCACATCTGAAACTAATGTAACATTATGTGTCAACTATACTCAAAAAAAATTTAAGACATGTAAGTATTCTTGGAGTGCTTGGCTGGCTTAGTCGGTGGAGCATGCAACTCTTGACCTCCAGGTTGTTAGTCCAAGCCCCATGTTGAGTGTAGAGATTACTTACAAATAAAAACCCAACACCCTTTTCAACCCTTTAGGAAGCTAGACTTGGGAAAATGGACTCTCTTTCATAATGGGTCTTCTCATAAGGAGTCCAGTGGAAGACCTTCAACCCCGGCCCAAGTCCAGGCAACTGAGCTGAGATCTCATGCACCTTACTGATGTCCCGCTCCAGGCCTCCCTTTGTTTCTTTTTCTTAACTATTATAATGCTAGGACTTCCAGTAAAATATTGAAAGAAATGGTGAGAGCAAACATCTTTTTTTCATCTCAGGGAAAAAAAACCAGTCATGATTTCACCATTAAATATGCTATCATTTGTAGATTTTTCAAAGATACTCTTTACCAGATTGAGGAAATTTCCTCCTATTCCTAGTTTCCCCCCAAATTTTTGTATCATGAATGAATGTTGAATGGTGTAAAATGATTTTTTTTGCAAATACTGAAATAATTTTTCTCTCTTATTCTGTTAAAATTTTAAATTACAGGGGCACCTGGGTGGTTCAGTTGGTTAAGTGTCTGACTCCTGATTTCGGCTCTGGACATGATCTCAGGGTTGTGAGATTGAGCCCCAAGCTTAGCACAGAGCCTGCTTGGGATTCTCTCCTTCCTCTCTGTGCACCTCCCCACCCCAGCTCATGCTCTCTAAATAAATAAATAAATAAATAAATAAATAAATAAATAAAAACACTGATCGAATTTTCAAATGTCAAATTAACCTTATATTCCCAGGGAACCCCCTCCCCCACCTTGATCATGATGCAGAATCCTTTTTGTATATTTTTGGAATCAATTTGCTAATATATCATTACAGATTTTTGCATCTTTGTTTGTGAGGAACATAATTTTTCTCTTTTTTATGTATGATTTTTCTTTCGTTTAAATGACATTGCAATGCTGTAAGGAAAGGTTATGCTGATTTCACAAAATACATTAAGAAGTGTTTTTTCTTCCTCTATTTTCTGAGTGTGTGTAAAGTCAGTATTATTTCTTTCTTAAATGTTTGATAAAATTCACAAGTTAAATTATGTGGTTATCTTTGTGGGAAAACTTGTCATTACAAATTCAAGTTCTTTAATAGATATAGAGGGGGGGAGGTAGAGGATGGATAGAGTTCCCGCAATATTGCAGCAAAATTGTCTTTATTTAAAATCAAGGCATGTAGCTTGAGGCCACTCCATATGAGTATATACATGGCCTAATGTCTAGAGTTCTCCCTATGCCCTTTCATTCTGTTGCTTCCTGGATCATCACCCAAACCTATGGAAACAAGAAAATGTCCCAGTTAGCGAACTGTCAGAATGGGCAAATCAGGTAACGTCTGTGGTCCAGCACACTGAAGAGAGCTTTTGTTTCTTCAATCCATATTTACTGAGCCTTTACCATGCACTCAGTTCAGAGTTAACAGATAGAAATAAAGGGAGCAGTGGGGGACACCCCGTTGCTTCTGAGTCAAGAATGAAAGGCAAATCCCTATTGTTGGTGTCTGGGGAGAGGAGGCAGAGAGAACAGAAAGCAAACACATGCCTGACCTGATGAGCTCAGGCTCCACACAGAGCCAAGAAAAGCGGCTGAAGCTCAGGCAGAAGCCTTAAGTCTCTTGTGTTTCCCTCTCAGACTGAGGTCTGAACTGGGAGGCCTCCCTGGACGGGATTCTCCACACCCAGCAACGGGATCCCAATAGGCAGGCAACTAGGGCTGGAACCCCTGCATTCCTAACAGTTTGGTAAAGGACCTCCAGGGTCAGAATTAGACTCCCAGGCCCTTCCCTGGATCTCCACACTCAGAATGTTCTCGGTGGAACCCAAGAGCACTTGCATGTTTAACAAGTTCCCACGTGACCAGGTGACTAGGCACAGCGCCCAACCTAACTCCTCAAATGACAAGGGGAGGGAGAGCATCCGGAATAACGCTAAGAGGTCAGTATTCCGGGCCGGCTGGCTAAGGTAACTTTTCTCTCTTCTTGGAACCCCCCAGGCACCCTATGTACTTGGGGTACTCACTCTACCCCATTTTGTTCCTGCCACACATTCTAGGGTGTGGGTTGTGAGGCAGAAATGGGGTGCTGCCGTCAGACAGACTTGGGCTCCGTGAACTCAGGAAATCGTTTCACTTCTTTGAGTTTTAATTTCTTACTACAAATAGAGATAAAGATCCCTTTTCAAAGAGTTTTGTAAGGATTACATGAGATAATGCCTATCAAGCATTTACCACAGTGCCTGGTACAAAGCAAACACCCAGTGAGCGTCAGCCGATACTATTCATTAACAGACTGTGACCTCCAAGAGGACAGGCAACCTGCCTTTTGTTTCTCCTGCTGGACCTGGTTACAGACTAGTCAGTCACGTTTGTGGAGCTGAAGAAGGAAGCTAAATCTCTCGGGGCTGAATGAAGACCTGAGGCATCCGCAAATACAAAGCGTGTAGGTATACGTGCCCTTCCCCCATCTCCATACACACCTTCCCCACTCGCTTCCCTCCGTTTCCTGTCTGTGCATCACCCCTTCTCTCCTTCAAGATTATCTTTCATTCTGTGTAGTAGGAATAAGAACACAGTTAGTGATTACTGAGGGCTGGCCATGGGTCCGGCACTGTCCTCAGCGGCTCTGCAGCTTATCATCCCAGCGAATCCCCACAACAGCCCTGGGAAGCAGCACTGGCATGATGTCCGTTGTAAGGTGAGTCAGCTGAGGGAGACACAGGTCAGGGGCCTGCCCCAAGTCACACAGCTTGAACATGGTGGAGAAGCCAGGCCAACTTCGTGCTCCAGATACCTGAGGCACGCACGCACGTGTGTGTGTGTGTGTGTGTGTATGCTAGTGTAGGGAGAGTCAATATAACACGTGCCCTCTGCACCACACCAGCCTCCTGCGGCCCCCGCAGAGCTACCTGGCTCCCAGCATGACAGAGCTCGTTCTTTCACACTTGCCAACAGGAAGCTATCCATTCCGGCTGCCCTTTGGGGAAGAGAGAAAAAGCAGCAAGGAGGCCCAAGCAGGAGGAGAGAGCAGCTCATAGGAAGTCATTGGCTTCTTCTGCCCCAAGCCTGTCCTCATTCTGTCCCTTCCTTGGCTGAGTATGCGCCAAGCCCCCCAGCGCACCGAGAGAGTGTCTGCCAGGGCCGGGGCTATGCTCACCTGTAGGCCTCCCCTGACCAGCTTGAACCCATGGTGCTGACGGGCTTCTTGTCCACACTATGAAGTTCCACAAACTGTGGGCTGTCACATCAACAGGACCGCGTAGCCCAGCAGGCTGCCCGATCTCACCCTTGGAGCAGATCTCCCCCTACCGTTTCATGAATCTGGTTCCCCGCCGGTGACCCAAGCTAGAGAGTGAATAACTGGACAGGGTGCTGGGCATTCCCCACAGGTGGAGCTTGGCTGCCCTTGGAAGCATTCTGAACACAGCACCGAGGGTTCCAGAGGGCTGAGACAATCTTCTTGTATTCCCTGCAGAAGTTCTGGTTCAGGAGCCCATAGACTATGGCATTAAGGCAGCTGTTGAAATAAGCCAGGAGGTAGCTAGCCACAAAGAGCCCCTCCGGGACCTGGGGAGTTATTTCTTCTGGGTCGATGGCCACAGTGAGGCCAATGCCATTCAGTGGGGCCCAGCAGATAGCGAAGATCGAAAACACCACGAACATGGTCAGAAAGCTCCGGACGTCGCTGGGCTTCGGGCGCAGTTTGGTCTCGGACTTGGCCCTCCTGCGGGCCTGAAGCACCAGCACCCAGATGCACAGGTAACAGAAGGACACGACAGCGATGGGGAGGAAGAAGTGAATGACCACCACTGCCATCGTGTACCGGGTGCTGGCCGTCTAGATGAAGGTGCAGGAGTAGATGCGCGGGTTGTACTCCAGGGACCCCGTGAAAAAGCTGGGCACCAAGGCCCCCACAGTGAGGAGCCAGACGAGGCAGATGTAGAGGGGCCTGTGCCAGGGCCGGGAGATCTGCTGGTAGACCACGCTGTGGCAGACGTAGCAACAGCAGTTAATGGCAAAGGCAGTGATGTTGAAGACGGAGCAGTGACACTCAGGCCCATCACGAAGGCACTGGCCTCGCAGTGCGCCTTGCCCAGGGCCCAGCCGTCATGGAAGATGGCCGCGAAGATCAGTGGGGATGGGTATGAGGCCGCCGCCAGGTCAGCCGATGCCAGACTCACCAAGAGCAAAGTGCCTGGAGCAGGAAAGAGGGGGCAAGAGTCAACAAGAGACCCCACAATTCCTAGCTGGTAGAATATTCTACCCTTTATCCAGTTACCTTTATCCAGTCACGTAAAAGTAACCACGTTACTGTCAGCATTGGGGTTGGAGACCTAGTGGCTTTTCGAGACGCGGAGTTCAGGACTCAGACTGCATTTCTGCTACTCACTGTGTGGCTCAGGCAAGTTACCCAAGCGCTCCAACACTCCAAGCCTCATTTTTCTCATTTGTGGAATGGGAATAATGCCTCGTACTTTATACTACAGCTGTGAGGATCAAATAATGGGGCAAAGTCCTGGGGGCATCGTGGGTGCTCACGAATGATAACTGTTTTCACTATAAGCACAGATGCTCAGGACTTTTGTATCATTTACACTCCAGCAAGGATTCTAAGGGAGAAGCATTTGAAAATCAGGCAAGTGGCTTCACTAGCACCCCTCCCCGCCCATACTTCCACCTTCCTACAAATCTCTCTGACAGAAGATGCAAACCTTCTCCCACACTGGTCAACATGCTACTTTCTTTTTTTTTTTTTTTTAAGATCTTATTTATTTATTTGACAGAGAGAGCGAGAGAGCACAATCAGGGAGAACAGCAGAGGGAGGGAGAAGCAGGCTCCCCACTGAGCAGGGAGCCTGACATGGGACTCGATCCCAGGACCCTGGGCTCATGACCTGAGCTGAAGGCAGACGCTTAACCATCCAAGCTACCCAGGCACCCCAACAGGCTACTTTCTAAGTGTCTTTATTTCAGTTTTCTAAATGTGAATTGCATTTTGCAGGTGGGATGGAAGAAAGGTTTGGGAGTAGGAACCATGCGTTCTGACATTCCCCAGCCTCCCTCGTCTAGGGCCTACGCTCACAGCCAGGCTGCCATGTTGGCAGAGAGTCTGGTCCTGTGGGGCCTCACAGCCTCCTGGGTTGCCTGCACCTTCTCCAGCTTTCTGAACTGCCTCCCTCCTCTGAATGGAGTGTCCTCTAGCCGGAGAGCGCTTCAGGAGCCAGAGAGAGAGCCTCTGGAAACTGCAACATCCATTGATTAATATGCTTCTGGGCCAGAATCCTAGGGAAGAGCCGGACTAAAGCCAAATTTAGAAATCCAGTATTTCTATTTCTAAAGCATTTGGATTCTAAAACAAACGCTGACTCATGAAGAAGGCACCAAGAATCTGAAAGTGTGGCCAAAATAGAGCTCAGAGCATGAGAAGCTCCATCCCTGATGCTACTCGTTCCATTCACCAAGTGTCTGCTTTGAGCGCCTACTACATGCCCAAGAGCTGCTATCCTTTCTGGCCAGCAGAGGCCCCCAGGCACGCAGGAGGCACCAGCCATCGTCTTTCAAGTCTTCTGGCCTCTTGCCGCATGGTGAGGTACGAGCTGCCAGCCCTACAGTGGCTGGACCCAGAGGGGAGATGGAATGATTTGCAGGAGGGACTTCTCGTGGAGCTAAGGACATTGGCTCCACCACCACCAGGCTCTGCGTGTGCTCTGCATACTGCATTGGCTGATGTGACCACCTCGGGGGTACAAAAGCAGCAGGCAGATGGAAAGGTTCCAAAAGACGCAGCAATCGGAGAGGCCAGGCTGCGGTCTGGCTTCAAGGGGGTAGAGAAAAAGGGAGGCTCAGAGCCACCCTGCTGGGGGCTCCCCCGAGTCAGGCCTTCAGGTGAGGTAGACTCCACGATTACAGTTATAAAACCACAAGGCAGAGAAATGGCTGCTTCCAGCCCTCCCCTGTTCGCACACACATTCATTCACCACACCTCAAAGAACATTCCACAGGATGCACTCCATGTGGGGGTGGGAACGTGGAAGACCCCCCAGGCAGCCTTGGTTTGGACAATTAAAGTGTTTACAAGGTGGTGAGCTCTCCTGTCTCTCAAGACATTCATATAGAGATGGGGTGTGAAGGAGTCTGGCTTCAGGTTGAAATGCTGGATTCCTTCCCCTTCAACTATGTTAGGGATCTATTTATGAGTGGGGTAAAGCCCCCTCACATTCCTTCTGTCCGGTACAGCCAGGCAAGAAACGCACATCTGAGGACCCGCTCCAGGTACGGAGGGGGTCTCCCGCTTTTCCGTTGAATTCCCAGTCTTGTTTACTATCTCCACTGGTGGATGTCAGTCTCTGACTCTCCTACGCAGACCTCACCTGGTCTCAAGATGGGGGGCGTTTCCTCTCTCAAAGTTCTTGTTCTCAGCTGGATCAGGAGCCCTTGCCTCTTCCCAGAATTGTATGTGTCTTTTTGACATTGGGACGTGGTGCTTGAAGGTGGGATGACCCGGGTAATCTCAGTTCTGCCACTTCGAAGTTGGGCAAGTTCCTGAAACTTCTTTCTCCATGACTGTTCCTTAATTGCTTCCCTCCTGTTCTTTGGGGGCCCTCCTTCCTTTTGTTTACACGCATTCCACTTGGTTGTTTCTGGGAAGAAAATCACTTCTTTCGGACACAGGAATATTGGTCCCTGCAGGGCCCTCTGGGCTCCTGGTTGAGCAGCAAAGAAGCTGTTGGCACTGGCAGGCACGTGCAGAGAAAGTCAAGGGCTGCTGGGAGCGGGTGCTAGATCAGCCAGCCGTTTCCCCCGAAAGCCAGTCCAGCTCCGCGTGTTAATGTGGCTCATCTCCGATAATGCCCCAGAGGCTGGCAAGCAGCTTGTAAATAGTGGGAAGAACACATTCAACTCCACGTCGAGAGTGATTCAATTACCCTCCCCTATTACTCCGGCTGTTTCTAGAAGGCTGAAATCAACCAGTTCCTACTGTAGGTTCATCTGCCCAGACATCGTACCGTCTCCCAGATTTCTTGACACCAGTCCAAATTAGGCAAATAAAATTCTTGTTTGTCTCCCATCTGTAAGAAGCCAGGTCCTGTCTGGATGGTAGTCAAGGGAGATCTAGTTCTCTATCCATTTATTCCCCAGACAGGTGAGAAACCCATCCGGATGCGCACAGCACTGCTCATCCTGCTATGCACAGGCGTCTAATGAATATTCATGTCACACGTCCTGGCGTGACTTATTTCCATCTGCCTCCACCAGACAGGGTGTATTAGTGGAGACAGCCTTCAACAAAAGGCCTTTGTTCACTAATATGGAATTCCCTTTTAACATTCTTACACAAAGCACATCGCTCCACAATCCACTCCCTCCTTGCTTCCTCTTTCCTTTTTTTCCAGGAAATCTATTTCTTGAGAAGGATCTGGTAACCCTGGGGGGGGGGGGGGGAGCCAACAAGCCTTGAGTGATCTAGTCTTCATCAGATAGGAGAATTCCAGAAGTTCAAGCCACCCTTGCCCCTCCTCCCTGTGCCCACCCAGCAGGCCCAGAAAAAGAGTGTGTTGAATTTAAATTGTCCTTGGTCACTGAGCTAAAAGCCAATGTAGAAATAAATAGTCAAGGAGTCATTTCTTCAACAAATATTTCTGAGTATCTACTAGGGACTAGATCTGCCTCTGCCAAGGCCGAAGGAAACATGGTGAGCGAGAGGCATACCCCCTCCCCTTACAAAGCTCCTGGTCTCAGAGGAGTCAATTAAACAAATAAAAATAAGATATGGCAAAGGTTAAAAACGGGAATTCAACAGATAAGCTATCATTTCTAACAGGGGTAAACTTCCTGTGCCTTGGGGTCTTCTTCCATCCTTTACCTACTCAAACATACTGAGTGCCTACCCTGTCTGGGCATGGGTCATGGGCAGGGATGGGTCAAAGACATGGCCCCCACTGGCGAGATGCCAACAAGGCTGTTGGGTCAACAGACAAGAGAATCAGCAGCTAGCCAGCCCTTCAGTGTGCCGAGCCAGGAGAGAGGCCAGGACAAGGGAACAGTGGGGAAGAGCTAAGACGGCCTGGGGATAGGGCTGGCCAGGCAGGAAAGTTCACCAAGGGGCAGGACAAAATCACAAAGACCCTTGCCACTGGCCTGCTTCCTTCTTAGAATGCTGTTTTTCTCAAAAGGGATTCGTATGGGAAAGGAAGGGCATAGGAAATACTAGTAATCTCCAAACGAAAGTGAAATATTTTTATCAGTTACTTTCTGGAGATAAGCATTGGAAATCAGTAGGCAGATTATTTGTTAAGAACTTGATTTCCTTACAAATACTAAAAACAAGGCACTTTTATATTAAAGTAAGCTCCTAATTTGATTCCCAAATTCCTTGAGGGCAGAGATTGTTTTCCACTAAAATTACATTATTTGTGAAAATCTTAGAGAGTGCGGATGAATCATGTAAGGGCCGAGTTGAAATGTAACTTTGCTTTAATTAAAACAAAAAAGCCTGCAAAGCAAGCTAATCGTGTCAACAAAATCAGGATGGGGGTATTTCAACCACTTAAAAGAGGAGAACGTATTTAAGAGCATAAGCATCTATTTTTTTTACGACTAACTGAGATGCCTATTACAAAATCTTTCCATAATCATCACCAGAGATCATTTGGAGACTCTTACAGTAGCATTTTATTACTTCAATTACACTTAACACTAACAACAAAACCACAATTGGTATATCACCTTAAAGTTTATAATGTGCCTTTACATAAATTGACTGAATTGTTTCTCACGAGAATTCTTTAGGGTTTAGGGTTGATCGGGTGATTTCCATTTCAAGAAACTGACACTCAGATTATGTGAATTGCCTATGGCCATAACAGAGAAAGAAGAGAAACAGGAGGAAATCAGGAAAAAGAAATGTCAAGGGCAAGGGTGTAGAGTTTCTTAGTCATCCCCCAAAGCGAGAAAGAAGAGGAAAGCGCGCCCATTAAACCTGGCAGTTAGAAGGTCAGGAGTGGTATTAGCAAGGGTACGGTTCTGCCCAATGTTGGAGGATAAACTTTTGTACTGTAGGTTGCTCTCCCAATCGGCTTTGGCTTCAAGAGAAGGAAAGAAATGGAGTGGTACTTGCAAAGGGATATCCCTTTGGTGGGGGGGGGGGGGGGGGGGGGGTTGTACAGAGTCTTTTTTCTTTTCTCTTTCTTCTAAATGGGAGAGATTTTATCCGGCACGTAATAAGCACACAGTAATATTAGCTATTATTTATTACTGCTGCTTTTATATTATTAGTTGTGTCGAAAGAACAAGAAAGAGACTCCGAACATTGGACTACAATCCCTGGGAGATAAGATAGGAGAAGTCACAGTGCAGGGAGGACCATGAAGAAGGTAGGATGTTGCCTCTAGGGTGGAAACTCCCTGAGTACTGGGGACTCTACTTCTCAACTCCCTAAATTCTACTCTTTCAACAAGAAGTTTTTTAAATCGTAAGACCTAATTGTGGCATTGGTATCTTCAGAGTTTTGTGATATATCATGCTAAATACAGAGCCCCAATTTCTCAAAAAAAAAAAAAAAAAAGGGCAGTCAAACACGAAAGTCTTCATACCCCCGGGCTACTGAGAGCTACAGGGGAAGAATTAAAGAGGATTATGAGCTTTCCTGATTGTTCAGCTAAAGACATAATTATGGGATTTAAAATGTGTTCATTTTTGCTTGGTGAAGAGATAAGGAAGTATTCAGAGCAGAAACCTGAAGTGGAGAGCTCAAGCCACATCAGGGAGGGAATCCAAGTTAGCCCAGTTTGGTCTTCAGCTGATAACAAGCACTCCAAACCCCGCCGGCTGAGAGGGTCAAAAGACACCGGTCACCAAGTGGCGTCTCCATGAGTGGTCAGTGGTAGGATAAAACTCGGACGAAGTGAGTTCCACCTTACCCTACAATGCCTGGAGCACTGGTACTGTGGGTCTATTAAGTATTTCCTCCAAGCCTTCCAAGAGCCTTTATCCGGAAAGAGTCTATCTATTCATTCATCATTTACACCCTCAATCAGCAAGCAAGGGGAGAAGGTGGGCTCTGCTCCAATCTGACTGGGGATGCAAAACACCTGCTGGGCTGAAAATTCCCATCAGGAAGCCTGCAATGCAGTCGCTGCTTCCAGGCAAAAGATGGTGCAGACCGAGCATCACTGGGTTGCCCAGAGGACAGGGCAGACTCTGGACGAGGACCTGTGTGTTCAGCAACCAAATCCTCCGTGTTTTTCTGGGCAATCCCAATGTCAAGTATTTCATATCCTTTCTCTTTACATATCACCCAACTGTCCTAGGTATGGCTTTGCATCCACTCACTCAAAACACCTCCCCGACAGCCTGGGAAATCAGGCACTGTGTCCAAGGGCCAGGAATACCTGATACTCTTTGGACTTTCTCCTCTGCTAACGGAGATTACCTCGACCTTTCAGTAAGGACATGTTTCTCTCAGCTCTCTTCTGTGTAGCCAACTGTCTGGATGGCGAAGGTAATGGCGGGAGGCTCACATTCTACAGGCAGCCCAAACGGAAGGCAATCTCAGACCAGACCAGCAGGGGGCAAACACCCTAAGGAGGTAGGGAGGCACAATTTGGGGGAGGCCAGGCAGAGCTGGAGACAGCTAGCCCCACAGGAGCAACGGGAGCAGGCACACCTCTGTGCAAGGACAAGGGTGAGGTGTGCCATGGGCTTTTCGTGCTGGAAGCCATTCAGTTCCGTGAGGACTCCGCTGGTGGCATGAGCAGTGCTGAGTGCTGTAACTGACTCCGCCCCACCTCGTGACGCACGATTCATTCCTTCTGTCCCGCTGCTCTCCTGGTGCCTTGTCCGTTTTCAGTTTGTCTCAACAGACCGGTATTTATTTCTTACTATGTACTCGGCTCTGTGGACCGAAAGGGAATCAAAGCCTCGGGTCTCAGCAGACTCACGGTGCGGTGGGCAGAGAGGGAACTGGACAAGCCTGGTGAGGCGGGTGCTGTCTGGGGAGGGCACATGGAAGCCGGAGGCGGGAGACGGTCCCCACGCCCTGCTTGCCATTACTAAGCGACGTCAACAGCCACAGAGGGGAGTTGAGGAAGGGGTCTGGAGGAGGTTCATTGGCAGAAAAGAGGCAGGGAGCTCCCCAAGATGAGGCAGGGCATAGGAGGCTGGATGGCGTGGCAGCGGCAGCAGCTCACAAGCAGGATGACAGGAGGGAGACGAGGCTGTGGCGCTGGGCGGGTGCGCCGGGGCAGGGCTGTGTGAGCAGGGCTGTGTGAGCAGTGCTCGGAGTCCCATGCTGTACACACAGAGGGCAGCCACGGATGGGATGGCGTCCGCTGCTGGAGGAGGAAGCAGGGAAAGCCGTCTGGACACTACGGACAGAGTTTGTCCCAGAGATGGTGAGCATGGGGCGCCTGGGTGGCTCAGTCGGTGAAGCGTCTGCCTTGGGCTCAGGTCATGATCCCGGCGTCCTGGGATCGAGTCCCGCATCCGCTCCCTGCTCAGTGGGGAGCCTGCTTCTCCCTCTGCTCCTCCCCTTGCTTGTGCTCTCTCTCGTTCTCTCTGTCACATAATCTTTTTTTTTTTTTTAAGAGAGATGGTGAGCGTGTAAAATGGGGCAGTGAGAGGAGAGAGGGCAGGAAAGGGGAATATTGAGAAATATCAGACTGCAAACATCATGGGAACTTGGGGAATGAAGGAACCAGGAATGACGCCCAGGGGTCAGGTGTCTAGGAGAGGAAAAGAAGGAGACCCAAAAACTAGCATCAGGTAAGCCAAAGGAATGGAAGTTTTCGAGGCGGGTTTGGGCCTGAGGCTCACACACTGCACAGAGGGGCATTTTGGAGGCCAGTCTCCAGAGCGCTGAAGAGGAAATGGGAAGCAAGGAGGTAGTCAGTGCATGGAAATTGATGTCTGGCTGTGAAGGGAAGGAGAGAGTAGCGATGAACTCAGAAACAGACCTAAAATCCGGGCGTCTGGGAGGCTCATTCGGTTGAGCGTCTGCCTTCCGCTCCCGTCGTGATCTTGGGGTCCATTGATTCAGCCTGAGTTGGGCTCCCTGCTCAGTGTGGAGTCTGCTTTTCCCTCCCATCTCCCCTTCTACCCTGCTGCCCTGAGCTCCCTAGCTAGAGCTCTCTCTCTCTCAAATAAATAAAATCTTAAAAAAAAAAAAAGACATAAAATCAAGGAAAGATTTTTTTTTTAACACCAGAGACCCTTGTGTGTGTGTGCCTGTGTGTGGGTGTACATGTGTGGGCTAAAGGGAAAGAGACAAACAGTGAAAACACAGAAGAGAGAGAAAGAACTTGATGGGGGAAGGTTCCAGAAAAGCGGGGAAAGGAAGAGAGAAAAACCAAAAACACAGAGATTATTATTGGCTAAGTCTAGACCAGGGCAAGCGTGGCCATGGCAGGCACAGGAAATGTCCTCAGACCCTGTCAGGAGAGCCCTAAATACGACAGGTCCCCAGGAAGCACACACTAAAGAGTGAAACGCACACCTGGTCTTACCTTCCAAGTTGGGTCAATGCCCTGAATCTGTCTCCCACCTTCCCTCCATCCCTCCCTCTCTTTCTGTAGTGTCATCTCTGAAAAAGTCAACCCAACACATGCAGCAACAGAAGCTACAGACAGGGGTAGTCCTGGGAAAAAGGACGATTCATCTAACCACTCACCCAGCTATCAGGATCACCCCTGTCATGGATGACAAGAGGAAGTGCATTTGTCATAGTCAAGTGAAGGATACTGACGCCTGCTAAGAAAGGTCTATGATCTTAATATGGGCTGTGTGCCTTGGTTATGTGTCCTTCGCCATAGTCTTATCTTCTTATTAGCAATGAATTAAGGAACCAGACTTAATTACAGAAAGGTCTCAGATGAGGGTTTCTTAAAGTCACTCTAAACTCTCCGTAGAGCGCTTTGATTCCTAGCGGAATGAGTGCAAATTCCGAGGGCTCTCAGTTTTTAAGCATCTTTTGAAATCTCACTCTGCCAAGGTTTAACGGAAGTCAACAGTAGATTTTTCATGAATGTTATCAATAAAGCCAGCAGTCAAATAAAAGCTGGTTAAATTGCATGACTGGAGCGGCCACCAATGTGTCAGGAATTAATGTCATTTAGCTCTAGTGTTAGCATTTGTTTCTGGTGCTGGGCTGTAGCCGACTCAACAGGAGGCAGGAAGGATAGAACAGGGGATGGGCCAGCAATTGAAAGCTCAGTACCCACCCGGGCCACGCTCCCAAATCCGTAGAGTTTCTGTGCGCCCCACTAGGAGCACAGAAGAGGCCAGCCCTCCTCAGATGGAGGAGGGGAGAAGCTGCTTATCTGCCTCAGGTAAAAGGAAGCTGTACTCACCCCCCTCAACCACCTCTCCAACCTCAGGCAGCTCAAATTTTACTGACCAGGGAACCATAGCCTACCCCACCTGGTTAGTCAGGGAGAGAAGCGGCTGGGTGTCAGAATCTGGGGGGCCCAGCCCTGCCTCCTTCCTGCCTCTGTGCAGGAGATTCGTGTTTGTGGCCGCTGCAAAGGGGCGATTCAATCGAAAATATCAACTACAACTTTCCCCTGGCCGTAACCTGCTCTTCCCTAATATATAAGCTTTTAGCCAAAGGACATGACAATATCTTGAAAAAGGTATTCCAGATGATACTAACCACCACTCCTGAAATGACTGAGTTAGAAAGCTTGTTTCTACTTGATAGTGTTGTTTCCCATATTATAAACAGAAGCTCATATTTTTATTTTTTGTTGTTCTGTAGATAAATACACTGGAGTCAGAGAGCCACACAAAGTATACACATGCCCATTTACTACAATTGGCCTTTCTGAATGGTCTGGGGCTCCTTAGAAAAGCATGGTTAAAGACAAGACAAGCCTGGCTTTCTGCTGTTGTCTTTTTATTGTAATTCACTCTAATATTTGAGTTGCCCCTAACACCCAAATTAGAAAATTACAAATTGGAAAACAGGCCATTGAGCCTCCCACACTGAAATGGTCAGCATGCTCCAGTGACCTCTCAGGGTCAGAGTTCAGAGACTCCCTCCCTCTGGTTTTGTTCCCTTGCGGACCTAAGGAATGGAAACATTGAAAGGAGAGTACACAGAAAGGGGAAAAATACTTTTCCCGATTGCAACACTATTTTGCCAAATCATTATTTTAATCTTCATTTAATCCCACGAATTCCCTATCTTCAGAAAAGACCACGTCATCCCAAAGCAATGTAGTTCCACCCGAGGAGAGCCTGCAGATTTCTGCATCTGCACTCTCTTGGTTGGAAATGGGTCTTCAGATCACCTGGAGGTAAGTTTCTGACAAACTCCCCCGGGGGCTTCATTGTCTCAAGACCCACTGCAGAGGGAGGGAGAGAGGTGTTAAAGATCCTGAGATTCCTGTGGCCGGATAGGGGCACCGTCTGGACCCGCACAAACTGGAGCGCCTTGGATGACCGAAGCTTCCAGCCGCGTGGGTTCCCACAGAGCGGGCGCCCTGCCAAAAAGTGCGCAGAAAAACTGCTCAATTCACGCGGCACAGACGCACCCAGTGCGCCCCGGGCAGCGGCGAGACGCGGGCGCCAGAGCCGCACGTCGGGGAAAGGCAGCAGCTCTGCCAAACTTTTGAGCACAGGACCCAACTTGGGGACGAGGTTCGCGAAAAGGGAAAGGGGCGCCCGGGACCGATGGCGAGGTCAGGATCGGACCGGACGCCAGGGAAGGGTCCGCCCCAGCAGCGGGCGTAGCGCTCACCCGCGTCCCGGAGCTTGCGGTTCCTGAGCACCGACAGGATGACCGGGAGGTGGCCCACGACGTCCACCGCGGTGGTGACGATGAGCACGGCAGACAGCGCGGGCGCCACCCAGGGAGGACGGGCGGTCCCGGAGGGCCGCGCGCTGCCCGCCCCCGGCCAGCCCGGGCGCACAGCCCGCTCGCCCGCCTCGCAGCAGTTGGAGAAGGAGCCGTTCTCCAGCATCGTGGACCGTCCCGCGCCGCGCGCCAGCCACCGCGCCGAGTGCTGTCGCCACAGGGAGCGCGCTGTTGCGCCCAGAGTTCTTGCTGCCGGCACCTGTCCCCCGGCCAGTAGGGAGGGACCTAGAGGAAGTAATTAAGCGTGGTCAGGGGGCGGAGAAAAACGTAAGAATGGGAGGAGGACTTGGGGTGCAGGCGTTGCCAAAAGGAGTGCATCCCTCTCTCTCCCTCCCTGGGGGGCGGGCTCAGGAGCATCTGAGACCCAGAGCCCAAAACTGCCTGGCCCAGCTCAGGCCTCAATTCCTGAGCGCACTTCCACGCCCAGATCCAGAGTCCCTCCTCCCACCCCCGAAAGAAGCTGTGCCCAGGAAGGGACACCCAGATTTGCGGACTGGAGAAGGTGTTGTTCGTGGAGACCTGCAGACCTGTTGTCAGAAGGGCAAGGTTTGAGGCCCCCATGGGGGCTGCCCAGCTCCAGAGAGAAAGTAGTCCCCAGGGTATGGGGACAGATCCCAGGGCAAAGTCCGGTAGAGGGAGTTTTCTCCTGGCAGCTGCAGGAGAAAAGCAAACCCCTGCTATTTATTGAGCACTTGTTGTTTACCCTGGGAGACACTGATGATGTCTCTGCCTTGTCCTCTTCATGAAACCAAGACATCTATTGATGTATGAACATCTATTTAAATATGACAATACTTAAATAGATGTGTGGTCAATACTGGGTGTTATTATAATGTGGTTTTGGAGGGCTTTTGAACAAAAAGAAGAGTGAAATATGACTACTGGAAAGAAGGAATTTAGATGCCCTTTATTTAAAAGGTTTGAGCACTTGCTCTGATAAGAGCAACAGCTAACCTCTTCTGAGGGTGAATTTTATGCCAAGCAAGCACTGTCCTAGCACCTTTCACATGACTAGAACCACTGAAATCAAAATGACAGACAATTTTAAATTTGAGGAGGAGGTGAAGCACCTGGATACATTGCTTTCATGAGAATGCAAAATGGTACAGCCACTTTAAAGAGCTTTTTGGTAGCTTCTTATGGAGTTAAACATACATCATCCTACAACCAGAAATGAGATAAAAATTAAACATATGTCCACAAAAAAGACTTGTGCCGGAATGTCCAGAACAGCCTTATTGATAGTAGCCCAATCCTGGAAACAGCCCAAATATCCACGAGTGGTAAACAAATTGTGGTATAATCCCACATGGAATACCACTCAGCAATAAAAACTACTGATCTACACAACATGGATTAATCTAAAAAAATATTATATTGAACAAACGAAGCCAGACACAAAAGAGTACATACTATACAATTCATTTATATGAAGTCAAAAAATAGGAAAAATTAATCTACGGTGATAGAAAATTAGAACGATGGTTGCCTGTGGGGGTGAGGATGGACCAGGACAGAGCGCAAAATAAATTTCTGGGGTGTTATTTCATGTTATTTTATGTAAATATATGTGTATTTCATGTAAATTATACTCTCCCACTTTGGTCCTATCCCAGGCCCCAAGAAACAAAAATAAAAAGGAAGAATGCAGTGGAGAGGAGTGATGATTCTGGAGAAGGATGTGATAGTTGGAGAACAAACCCCTGGAGAAGTGAGCCTATCCCAAGCCCAGGGAAGGAATATTATTGTTAGCAAGGAGACGCTTCACCCCTATGGTAGAAGAGAAGCAGAAGCCCGGGACAAATTCAAAGTGTTTCTAGATTGTTGTGAGCAAATGAGGGAGCTGCCTTCTGGCTGCTCTAATCTCAAGGAGCTTGAGGCTACCTCATTAGCTGGGACTGGGGGAAAGAATGTGGGAGGTTTGAAGACAGGAGAAGGTATGAAACGTCATTTCAGAAAATAGGTACAGTAACTAGGATCCGTGGCAGATTTGTCAGGAGAGCGAGTACCCCTGAACAGTTTCAGATCGTGGCTCTAAGTGAAGCCAGTCAGCCTCATGGTGTGGTTGTCAATCAGCAACTTGGGTCTGCTCAGGACAGGCACTGACGAGGCAGGAGGATCTTCAGCCAGGATTGGGGTTTGCCAGGGAGGAGTAAGTAACAGGAGGAAATGCAAGGCATGATGGGAAGATGGACCCTAGGATCTACATTAAATGAGGCATGCTGAGGAAACAGGAGGGGGCTGATGGACCATGAGATAAAGATGGGATCAAGGGATCAGAGGGGCTGAATTCAAAGGATTGTGGTGAATTTGAACAAATAGGCTTTGATATTGAGAGAGTGACTTGTTTGAAACTTGTTTGAGATTTCTTAGGACTCCAGATTCTGTTGAAGTGGGGGCTCTGAGTGGGCTGATGGGAATGAGTGGCCGGAGGAAAGTGAGGGAAAGTTCATTAGAAACGAGAAGGTCAAGGACCTGAGAAGCCCAAGTGTGGGTCTTGTGGTGGTGAGAGAAAAGGGAAACTGAGTCAGGGGGCAAATTCCAGTGAATAGAGAAGAATGACCAGCCAGTTGGTAAGAGGGATGCAGGAAAGAGGGGAAGGAGAGACAGTGGGATGGTGTGAAAATGTCACGGGCTGTTTTCAAAGAAGAGATAACCTTCCCTGTTCTTACATACACACGTGTAGCAAACATATAGCGGCACTTCTGTGGCTTTCAATGGCCCTCATAACAGCAGGTGAGTTGGGTGCAAGATAAATTGCCCCCATTCAGCACACCAATCACACACATTTGGTTAACTGAGTACGAACCAGAGGAAGCAGCCCTGGAAGGTGATCATGCACACATCCACAACAGTGTATCTCAGACCTTTGGGCACGAGGAATTGGGCTGCTCTCTGCCTAAGCAGTCAGCATTATATCCTGGCACAGTGGACTAGGCTGTGACTTAAAAGGGCAGGGGAATGGTACTGCGACTTTGGAAGACACTTTGATGGTTTCTTACAAAACTAAGCATACTATTGCCATCTGATATGGCGATCACACTCCTTGGTATTTACTCAAAGGAGTTGAAGTTATCTCCATACTAAAACCTATGCATGGATGTTTATAGCAGCTTTATTCATGATTTCCAAAAACTGGAAGCAACCAAGATATCCTTCAGTAGGTTAATGGATAAATAAACTGTGGTAATCCAGACAATGGAATATTATTCCTCACTAAAAAGAAATGCACCATCAAGCCACAAAAAGACATGGAAGAACCTTAACTACATATTCCTAAGTGAAAAAAGTCAATCTAAAAAGGCTACATATGATATGATTGATTCCGATTATATAATATTCTGGAAAAGGCAAAACTATGGAGACAGTAAAAAAGATCAGTGGTTGCTGGAGATTAGGGGAGATAGAGAGAGAGGGATGAATAGGCAGAGCACAAAGGATGTTTAGGGCAGTGAAACGACTCTATATGATACCACAGTGGTGAATTGGTGTCGTTATACATTTGTTCAAACTCATACAACACCAAGAGTGAACGCTAATGTAAACCATGGGCTTTGGGTGATGACAATGTATCAGTGTAAGTTCATCAACTGCAACAAATGTACCACTCTGGGGAGGGGGCAGATATTGATAATGGGGGAAGTCATGCATATGGCAATGTGTGGGAACTCTTTGTACTTTCCCCTCAATTTCGCTGTGAACCTAAAACTGCTCTAAAAAATAGTCTACTTGAAAGGGGGAGGGAAGGGAAAGGGAGCATTGTTGCCAGGCAAGGTGAAAATGCCCCCGGGACTCATACAAGCTCAGCCAACACAGAATCTACGCCACTTACCGGCAACAAGACCAATAAGCGAACCTAGAAAGAAAAATCCCGATGGTGAAGGGGTTGGAGCTAGGATACCCACGGTGATGGAAGGGGGTGCCCTGATTTGAGAGAGAGGGCAGCACACTGGAGAAACTGAGAAGACATCCCAGAAGGAGTGAACTCAGGGCGGAGAGGCTAGACGGGGCTGGAGAAGTGGGCAGGAACTGGTCCAGGGAGGCCCCAAAGCCAGGAATCGAGGACTCTGGACTTGTCCCCTTGTGGTGAAGTCTGTTGAAGGGTCAGACATCTGTGCTCTGCGCTCCTTTGCAGGCTGCCCTTCCAATGCAGAGCGATGTCTGCCGCAGAAAGCAGTTCCCATGCTGACTCCTCCAAGTACAGAAGAGTGGTGATTGCTTCAGTGTTCCGGGCTGATGGCCTCTTAACGTGAGCAGATTCTTCTCACAATAGGCGAAATCCACAGTGGCTGCCAACAGTGAAATGAAATTATGTGGGAGGAAAAATCAAACCCTGGAGGAGGAAGGGAGAGAGACAAAGGAGAGGTTCAAGATTCCTAGCTGGTTTCTCAACAAAATAAATCAACATATTGAACACCTACGGAAAGTTCCAGTGTTGCAGGAATGAGCAGACTGGTGTCTCTTACACCTGGCCCCAAGTCCAAATGCAAATCAAAATATGCTCACAGAAGCTCAGCTTCCCACAGACCAACAATAATACCTTTCAATCTGGATAGTATTGAAACCTTTTCCAAACCACTTTACACGGGCCATCTTGTGTCCCCTTTCAACAGCTCAGTGAGACCCGGGAGGCAGGTATGATTGGTCCAGCTGGAAAAGAGACGAACAGGCTCTCAGAGAAAGTCACTTGCCAAGGTTGGTGGCTGATAAGTGGCCAAGATGAGTCTGTAAACCAGCTGTCTAACAGAATCCATTTCTTTTATTGAATGTATAACGGCTCTTACTCCCTCAGTATGAAGTATACAAAGAATGTAATCAAAATTTTGTGCAGGTCATCAGTTTGCCACATGACTAAAGCAACCACTTGCCCTTTTAATAATACTATACACGCTAATGATAGCAGCCACAGCTAATAGGGAGTGTTTTCTGTGTGCTCGACACATGAGACACGGATTTCTCACTTAACCCTCACATCTCTATGAGATGGAGACTATCGCTGTGCACCGTGAAGGAACTGAGACTCAGAGAGGTTAAGAAATCTGCCTCAGGTTGCCCAGCTAGTGGATCTAGGAGCTAAAATTAGGATCGAGGCTGATTCCAACACCGGGTGCAGTCTTGCTACGGCATCAGTGAATATTAAAACCTCTGGACTCTTCTCAGTGTCAAGAGAAGGATGGGGAAGCTTGATGACGTTGGGCAGGTTGAACCTTGGGAGAGAATGGTTCTGTCAGTTTTGAAAAAGATGGGTTTTACATAGATCACTTAGAAGATATACCACCACGCAGCATCGGGAGGCTGCCCTAATCTTTTCCTGAAGTGAAGAATAGTCTGGAAAGATGGATATTGTGCAAGAAAAGAGTATAAAATAAACAATCTTCTGGGCAGTCTTCCTTCTGTTACCCAGCATGCAGAGACCAGTTGGGGACCCAGTGACCTCGCAGGGCGGGGCAGGGTCAGAGCCTCAAATTTTCTCTACTGCTGGTCGCATGATCTTTACCTTTTCTGACTTTTTCATTCCCTTCAGGGGAAACCTCAGAGTGAGAGTTGGTGCCCTGGTTATTTCAGATGTGAATCTAATCTAACAGTTCAATGTTCAAGCACAAGGGGCTGACCCTTCCCTCAGAATCTGCTGAACACTAGTTCAGTGCTTTTTTATTATCGTACACTGTCCAGAATAGATTATTTAGGGGAAAAATTATATATATCTATATTTATATAGAGAGACACTTAAAATTGTTTAATATTTTTGCTTTATTAGAAGTTCTTTGTTCATGGTTTACAGTTTACCAGAACAGTATACTTTCTTAGCAAAGATATGTAATTATAAGCTGCAGATCATAAGCAGAAAGATTCGAGGGTAAGAGCTACACCAACGTTGTGATGGTTTTAACTTTTACAGAAGGAAATTTGTTTTGGAATCTTAGTGCTTGTTTTTAAAACCTGGGGACGAGGGGACCCCGTCATAGGGAAATCAGTCCAAAGACAAGCTGTTTGGGAAGGGAGGCTCTGGCCAGAACAGTCTGGTCCAGGGGCCAATGAGAACTCTGTCCCCCAGAGTAGAGGGTACAACCATATGGTCCTGGAGCCTCAGCTGGATTGGATGTGTGACCAGCCTCCTGCGTTGAGGGAGCACGTTCATTACCAAAGAATACCCAGTGTCTTGCAGAGATGCTGGTAGCAGTGCAGGCCTCTTCCCCGGAGACTGGCTGTTATCAGCCCACAAGGGCCTCAGTCAATAATGTTGCACTTTTGTCTTTAAGGCCAATGAATAATAACCTTAGCCTAGGGCAGAATTTCATTTATTTAATTATTTAATTTTTTAAGAGAGGGAGTGGGGGAGGGGCGGAGGGAGAGGGGGAGAGAGAATCGTAAGCAGGCTCCATGCCCAGCACAGAGCCCATTGCAGGGCTCGATCTCACCGCCCTGAGATCATGACCTGAGCCAAAATGAAGAGTCGGATGCTTAACCGTCGGAGCCACCCAGGCGCCCCTAGGGCAGAATTTTAAACATGAGTGATTCATTCTAGGTTCTCCTTGTGGTTGCTTAACTAGAGCTAATTTTTTTTCTAGCCAAGTTAATTTGCTAGAACCTAGCTTGGCCCGGTCCCCACACTAATGTCCACATCCATGCTGAAGCTTCTTTATTGTAGATTTGAGTCTGTTGCTCTGCTTGGAGGAGCCGTTCTTAATAATGCTTGATGGGAATGTCTGTATCTTTGGCCCCAAAGCCACCTATCCCAGACAAGCTCTGTGAGTCACTGAAGAAGGTGTGGATTGAACATGGAAAGCCAGCTGGTCCGTAAGGGCCTGTCATCACCTACACCATCCGCCAGGAGGCAGAGCATCGCCACCCACCCATTGGTTGGTTGACTGCCTCAAATCCGTCCTTGAAGGTATGGATGGTTAGATGTGCAAAATGGTCCATCCTCAGAGGAGACTGGCCTCTTCATCCAGGCCCCGGGACATCACAGCAGTAGATGAGCACTTGCTGAAGTCACTGAGGATTCGCTGCATGCCGTTTCATCCAACATGCCTGTGGCCCATCCATGCCCGCCTCCGTTCCTACCCACAGGATCCTCTGGCATCCAGGACCTCCCTTCACCCTGCTTTGTGTGTTGAGTAATACAAGGGAGTTCATTACACCAGTCCTTCTACACCTATACATGTTTGAAATTTTCCATAATGAAAAGTACGAAAGAAAAAAAATTCTTACAACATTTTCAGAGACCTGTCCTAGACGTAAATTCTCTTTCCTGTAGACAGACACACACTGTCTGCATTTCAGATCATGTCAACTCAAGCTCATCCTTGGACTGGGCTATGGACACCTCATTTTAGCCGCTGGCAAAGATGCAGGACCCCCCTCCAGAATGTACGCACATGAGAGCAGGGAACTTAAGTGTAGGGCTCATGGATGTGCTCCAGGCCCCCGGACCAATGCCTGGGGAAAAACATGTACTCAATAAATACTGAAAAACACATAAACAAATTACTCATTGTGGTTCACGTCATCCTTTCTTCCCAGTCACTCAGACTACAAGTTCAGGGTCATCACTGCCGCCTTCTTCTCTAACCCCCTTGCACGTGGGGGTCCCTTCTGTCCATCCCCACTGCCAATGCCCTTCATCACCCCTTACCTCTGCCCCTGCAACAACCCAGACGGGTCTCTTTATTCTAGCCTCCCCTCTCTAGAGCATGTTTTATACCCTACCAGAGAGCTCTTTCTAAAGCATGTTGAAAATTTTACTTGAAAACTTGGTTCCTCAATCTGGCCCCTTATTAGTAATAAGCTTATTTTGTATTTTCACAATGTTTTATAGATGGCAAAGCTCTCTTCTGTGTCTTTTGATTTGATCCTCATGGCCCTTTGAGGCAGAAATTTTTCTCTTCATTTTACAGATGAAGAAACTGAAACTCAAAGACCAGAAGTTAAAGAGCTAGTAAGTGACAGCTTGAACAAGCATTCAGTGCTCTGCAGAATAAAGAGATAAGGGGAAGGAAGCGATCTAATTTAATGCAATCCCTATCAAAATACCGTTTTTCACAGAACTAAAACAAAGAATCATAAAATCTGTATGACACCACAAAAGACCCTGAATAGCTAGAGCAACCACAATCCCAGATTTCAAGATATGCTACAAAGCTGTAGTAATCAAAACAGTATGGTACTGGCAAAAAAAAAAAAAAAAAAAAAATAGACACATAGACCAATGGAACAGAATAGAAAGTCCAGAAATAAACCCACACTTATATGGTTAATTAATCTTCCACAAAGGTGGCAAGAATATGCAGTGGGAAAAGACAGTCTCTTCAACAAATGGTGTTGGGAAAACTGGACAGCAACATGCAGAAGAATGAAACTGGACCACTATCTTATACCACACACAAAAATAAACTCAAAATGGACTAAGGACCTAACTGTGAGACCTGAGACCATAAAAATCCTAGAGGGGAACACAGGCAGTAATTTCTCTGACATTGACCATAACAACATTTTTCTAGATATGTCTCCTGAGACAAGGGAAACAAAAGTGAAAATAAATTATTGGGACTACATTAAAAAAAAAAAAGCTTCTGCACAACAAAGGAAACAATCAACAAAACTAAAAGACAACCTCCCAAATGGAAGAATATATTTGCAAATGACATAGCTGATAAAAGGTAGTATCCAAAATATATAAAGAACTTATACAACTCAACACCCAAAAAACAAATAATGCAATTTAAAAATGGGCAGAAGACATCCAGATGGCCAATGGACATATGAACAGATTCTCAACAGATGATGCATATCATCAGGGAAATGCAAGTCAAAACCACAGTGAGATAGCACCTCACACTTGTCAGAATGG
The DNA here is from genome assembly GCF_004348235.1 of Phoca vitulina. NCBI lineage: Eukaryota > Metazoa > Chordata > Mammalia > Carnivora > Phocidae > Phoca > Phoca vitulina. The sequence continues at coordinate 18,909,204 of NW_022589737.1, forward strand.
CTGAAATAAAAAACACAAGAAACAACAGGTGTTGGTGAGGATGTGGAGAAAAAGGAACTCTCATGTGCTGTTGGTGGGAATGCAAACTGGTGCAGCCACTGTGGAAGGCAGTGTGGAGATTCCTCAAAAAATTAAAAATAGAACTACCATATAATCCAGTAATTGCACTACTCACCCAAAGAATATGAAAGCATTAATTCAAAAAGATATATGCACCCCTGTGTTTATTGCAGCACTATTTACAATAGCCAAGGTATGGAAGCAGCCCAAGTGTCCACCAATTGATGAATGGATAAAGAAGAAGTGAGAGAGAGAGAGAGAGAGAAAGAGAAACAATGGAATATTATTCAGTCGTAAAAAGGGAGGAGATCTTGCCATTTGCAAAAATATGAATGGATCTAGAGAGTATAATGCTAAGCAAAATAAGTTGTCAGAGAAGGACAAATACCATATGATTTCACTCATATGTGGAATTTAAGAAACAAGACAAATGAGCAAAGATAAAAAAAGAGACAAACCAAAACACAGACTCTTAACTATAGAGAACAAACAGATGGTTACCAGAGGGGTGGTGGTTGGGGGGATGGGTGAAACAGGTGAAGGGGATTAAGAGCACACTTATCAAGATGAGCACTGAGGAATGTATAATTGCTGAATTCTCATGGAGCCATGTGGTTGCAGAACTCTTTGGGTTGTTGATAGTACGATAGTATATCATTAATGATTGTATATTCTCTGTTTGTAAAATGCATGTGTAAAAGAGAAAAAGAATCATCTAGTACTCTTTCTGCCAGTCCAGTAATGTCTGACTGCTCTTCTACCTTATGTCCCAGCACACCTCTCTGGACTCAGGCACACGGGCTGGGCCCATCCTCTCCCCATGTCCCTGTCTCTGAGTTAAGAACATCCTTCCTACCCACTGAAAGCCACAAGAGTAGGGACGAAGTCAGATTCATCTTTATATCCTTTGTGTCATTTCCAACTCATTTAGAAACACATCCATATATGGTTCTTTCTAACCTAAATGGGGTCACATTTTATTTTATTTTATCTTATTTTATTTTTGAGAGAGAGAGAGAGCATGCAAGAGTGTGAGGGGGGAGGGGCAGAGGGAGAGAGAGAATCTTAAGCGGGCTCCACACCCAGCATGGAGCCCAACACGGGGCTCGATCCTGTGACACTGAGATCATGACCTGAGCCGAAACCAAGAGTCAGATGCTCATGACTGAGCTACCCAGGCGCCCCTGGGGTCACATTTTAAACATTAATCTTCAACTATAATGTGAACCCCATGAGGGCAGGAATTTTGCCTGAATTGCTCACTGCCATATTTCTTGCATTGATATCAGAGTTTGAAATACAAGTGCTCAGTAAATATTTGTTCTATGAGTAAAATGAATCAGTAAATTGGTTTTCTTGCTTATAATGTCTTAGAGATCTTTCCATGCCAGTACACTTATAGATCTATGAGATCCTTTTGAATGGTCACTTAGCAGTCGATGGTATCAGTGGACCATAATCAACACCCTATGGCATTTATAGTCTTTCTGATTTTTCGTATTTTAAACAGCATCATAATGATCATCTCCGTTTATATAAAATACATATTTATGCTTGTAATTCTTGTAGAAATAATTCCTGAAAGTGGACTTTATTGGGTCAAATGACACATATTTTTAAAATTTTGAAATATAACCACCCAGTCCTCTTAAAAGACTGTAACAATTTGTAGTTCCAACACCAGAGTATGAAAGCATCTTTTTCTCTTTTGCCTTGCTAACCCTAAAAACTATTTATATGTCTTACTTGGCCAAATGGATCTTAGCCCTGCTCTTTTTCAGGGGAAGAAAGGGAGGACAGACAGAAAGAAGGTGGGAAAAGAGGAAAGGAAAGCAGCACGTGAAGGAAGTGAAGACGTGCCTGGTTGGGTCCTCCAAGGGAAAATGGGCAAGAGGCATTTCATTTGCTTTTATAAATTTTATAAGGTTAATGCTAAATCTAAAACATTTTGGGGGCTAATGGTGCTTTTCTCTGAAATACTTGTGGGAAGCTTGTTGGAACACAGGAAATTGTTGCCAGGAAAAAAAGAAGGGAAATTATAATTTGATCTCCATTATATTGCAAGATTATCAACACATACGTGAGGAACAAAACATTTGTCAGCATTTCCACCTATATTGTTGTCATATTCACAAGAACTCTGTTGGCATGTTTCTCCATTATTACTGATTCTCTGAGGTACAAAAAAATCCAAGTGATTAGCCCAACATCACTCAGTCAAAGGCAAAGACAAGATTCAGCCCCCTACTTCTGGCTCTCAGCCTGATTCTTGCGGGGTTTGCACAGATAGTAAAGTGACCTTAAGTCAAATGGGGTTTGCGGGGTTTGCACGGATAGTAAAGTGACCTTGAGTCAAATGGGGTCCACAGGAGCCCATCAGACACTTTTCAGTGAATCTGTCCCAACAAGACGCCTTCGACACATCGCTGGGAGCTGATCATGCTGACCTTATGTTAGGGCTCTTAAAAGGAGAAAATGGTTACTAAGAAAATAGCTTCTGTGTGTGCACTTGACTCAAATCTATCACATCTCAAAGGGCACAGAGCCTCTGGAATGATCATTGCTATCAGTGCAAGGAATCCATGTAGCCCTCAGATGCAAGGACTTCTCAACCTGGGGCCCTGTTTTAAAACAAAAATGAAAACAGAAACAAGTGACTAGACTATGTTCTCAAGAGCAAAATGACTTTATTCACCTACATCTTGCCAGTGCCCGGCATGGTGCATGGCCTGTAGAAGGAGCTTAAGTATCTGTAGGATAATTACAATGATAGCATGCACGTGTTTAAAAACATAAGCAGCAATTAACTTCTCCAGAGTTGTGGAAGACGAACACAAATATTTGCATAAAGATTCTCCCATATGTGCAGAGCCTCTGCATTTCCTGGGAGGCATGGAAAGTACAGTAATTAAGAGCAGTGACCTCGAAGCCCAGATTTCCACGAAAAGCCTGCTCGAGGCAATCTACAATTTCTCTCAAATCCTTCCAGGCTTCATGCACTGTCTACATTCCTACTTCCCCAGGAATTTGTTACAGTCACACCCCATTTTTTGGGCACCCACACCTCTGTTAGCTACCTGTTGCTGCCTAACGATTTTATCATCAAATCAACATCTTACAATAACAAACATGGATTATGTCACCGTTTCTGTGGGGCAGGAGTCCAGCGTGGTAAGCTGGGTGTCTCCGACTTGGGGTTTCTCAGAAGGCTGCGGCAGAGATGCTGGCCGAGGCTGTGGTCCTGGCAAGGCGCCCGTGGGAAGACCTGCTCCCAAGCTCACGTGCAGGCTTGTTGACAGACTCAGTTCTTCAGCTGTGGCCAGAGGCAGCGGCTCCTTGCCGCCAGGTCCTCCCTGTGGAGCAGCCCACAACCTGGCACCTTGCTTCCCTCAAAGCAAAAGAGTCAGAGAGCAAGAAAGGGTACTCAAGACAGACACGACAGCCTTTTGGTACCTAATCTTGGAAGTGACTCCCCATCACTTTTTCCATATTCATTTTTTAAAAGGTTTCTTTATTTATTTTAGGGGGGAGGGGGCAGAGGGAGAGAGAGAATCTCAAGCAGACTCCATGTTGAGCTTGGAGCCTGACATGGGGCTCGATCTCATGACCCCTGAGATCATGACCTAGCTGAAATCAAGAGTTGGAGGCTTAAGCGACTGAGCCACCTAGGCACCCCGTTTTCCATATTCTGTTTATTAGAAGTGAGTCACTAGGACTAGCCCACACTCAAGGGGGTGGGGGTTACACAAAGTCATGGACAGTAGAAGATGCAACTCACTGGGGGCCATCTTCCACAAACACCGTCTTACCACACATACTTTCCTTCTTTTCTGTCTCCTGTCCTTCCTCCATTCCCTCCCTACTTCTTTCTAGCGCTCTCTGTGAGTCTACAAGGGTCCAGGAGCTACACAGGCACTGGGCATACAGAGCCCCAGAACACTGAGGTCCCAGCCTAGTGGAGGAGAAAGGTCCAATAAAATAAAGGTTTCCCACGGTTCAGTCACTTATACTTTGGCCATAGACACGGATTTCCTAAACCTTTTCTTACTCCATGTTTTTAAGTCTATTTGCCTCTAAAATATGACTTCACCCTAAGGCAGTTCTTAACCCTGGCTGCCCATTAGCAGCGCATAGGGAGAGCTATTTAGCCTGCAGGGGAAGGAGATGGGGTTAACGTCCTCCGTGCAGTTCTTTCCACTGGCCTACAGGTGCTTTTTCAATATTCCCAAGTGATCATCAGGTGGTAGGTGGCAGTTTCCCAGGGAGGAAACAAAGTCTCTTATGGTTTGCCCCTCCCTCTCTCTTTGTTTTTTCCTTCTCATATGTTCATCTGTTTTGTTCCCCAAGCTCCAGCCCTGTGGCTTCAAGCTCCGCCTCCTTGTTATTTCCCCTCCCCACCCCCACCCCCACCCCCATCCCCACCCACCCGACCTGGCAGGGCCCTTACCCCTTCCACTAACAAAGAGGCAGAAGGACCTTGCTTCAGCCAAAAGGTAACTTCTCTGCTTTCTTGAAAAGAGAGGGAGCATTATTGTGGGGACTTGTGCCCCCCGGTGGTACAGAAGGGAAATACATGCGGTGAGGTCTGCGAGGCGGGAACGAAGAGGCTCTCACGAAAGCCGGGAGTCACCGCTTACACTCTATGCGAAACAGTGTCTACGGGGGGCTAAAACAACACACAGCATACAGTGATAAGACACCTCTGCATCTCACCTCACGTCCCGAGCAGTTTTATTCACATCTAAGCAATCCGCACCTCCACCAGTACAAAAACGACCGGAAGATACAAATGCCCCTTGCTGTCTCTGCATTTTGTCCCTGGGATCCTGGTGCAGGACGGAGGAGCTTCTCAAGCTTCCTAAGTACCCCTCCGGGCTGAGAGGGCTAATCTACGTCCCTGGGGGCCTGGGGGTGGTCCTAAGCTGCAGTAGCAAAGGCAAATTGTCTTGTTGAAGTTTTCGTGTTTTATTATAAACACTTAGGTGAATGCTACATGCCAGCGCGCTAATATCACCACGTTTAACATAAACATGACATATTACCCACATCTCTGAATACAGTCAACTCTGTAGAAGGACACACCATTTTTATGCAGAGCACCTTAGCCAGTACCCCTGAACCTACGGGTCCCCCGTGTGAGGGACACGGAGACCGTGGTCAGCACCGCGGGGTGGGACTCACTGCTTCCAATCCCAGCTCTCCTGTTCCCGGTGTGACCTTGGCAAATGAACTCACTGCTCTGAAACGGTTTTCCGACCGGTAAGGCCATGGTAGCCTGCGAGCTCTGGAGAGGGCCAGAACTTCTGAGAAAGGTAACCTTGTCATTATCGGTGGAGAGTTTTGCAAGTTGTCAAGCATTTCCTTGTGCTACCTTATTTTGACAGGGCACTTTGGTGTGGAAGGAAGAGAGAGCAAGCTTTGGAAGCCATAAACCTCAGCGTCCACCCAGCTCGGCCACAGAGCGGCTCCGTGCTCTCATGCAGTGACTGAACTTTCGAGAGCGTCCGCAGGCTCATGCAAGAAAGAGATGTGATAATGATGTTGCAGGTCATTGGGATAATTAAGTATAATGATTATAAGGTGGGCAGTCCACAATATGTGGTAAATCTCCCTGGTGGCTGGAAGCTGCTGCGGAGGGTGGGTGAGCACACCAGTTCTGTACTCAGAGACTCAGCTCTTTTTGTTTTCTTTTAAAATTTTTATTTAATTCCTAGTTAGTTAACATATAGCGTAATATTGGTTTTAGGAGGAGAATTTAGTGATTCATCATTTACATATAACACCCAGTGCTCATCCTAACAAGTGCCCTCCTTTTATTTTTTTAAAGATTTATTTATTTATTTATTTGAGAGAGAGAGAGCAAGCATGTGAGTGAAGGGAGGGGCATAGGGAGAGGGAGAGAGAAAATCTTAAGCAGGTTTCACGCCCAGCAGAGCCTGACATGGGGCTGGATCTCACAACCCTGAGATCATGACCTGAACTGAAATCAAGGGTCGGATGCTTAAGCAACTGAGCCACCCAGGCGCCCCCTAACAAGTACCCTCCTTAATACCCACCACCCATCTAGCCCACCCCCCACCCACCTCCCTCCAGCAATCCTTAGTTTGTTCTCTATCATTGAGTCTCTTATGGTTGCCCCAGCCTCTTTCTTTTTTTTCCTTCTCATATGTTCATCTGTTTTGTTTCCTAAATTCCACATATGAGTGAGATCATATGGTATTTGTCTTTCTCTGACTTATTTTGCTTAGCATAATACAGTCTAGCTGCATCCATGTCATTGCAAATGGCAAGATTTCATTCTTTTTGATGACTGAGTAATATTCCATAGTGTGCGTGTGTGTGTGTGTGTGTGTGTGTGTGTGTGTGTATCACCTCTTCTTTATCCGTTCATCAGTCGATGGACATTTGGGCTCTCCCCATAGTTTGGCAGACTGGCTCAGCTCTTACTAGCTGGGTGACCTTGGGCAAGTTATTTAATATCTTTGTGCCTCAGTTTCCTCAACTGCCAAAGAAGGATGAAAATAGAACCCTCTCAGAGGGTTGTGAAGGTAAGATGACTTAGTATATGATACGCTCCCTGTAGTGACTGACTCATAGAATATTAAGGATCCCAGTAAGTATCCGTGTGTAGTTGACTGGCCATATTATTGTCCTCCTCAGTTAGGGAAGCAGAGGCTCAGAAAAGGTCCCCTCCATCAGCATGACTTCTCTTCCCCAAGTGGCAGATCTAGGATTTGGACCCAGATTATAACTCCAGACCTGGTCATTTTTTCACTGTGCTCCAGCAGCGTCTCTTGGGAATAGGGGCTGTGCACCTCACAGCGATGTATCCTCCACTGGAAGGCTCGAATCCCTGAGGCCACCCATGGAGGCCAATGCCCACACACTATTCCCAAATGTAAACAGCAAAGATTCTCAGGCTGATTTTTTCCAGTTCATAAAATAATGCGTTGTTGTTTCCTAGAGAGGTTGGGGAAAAAAGACAAAAGCCCTGTGTCTAATGGAATTTCTCTCTGGAACTAAACAGATCTCTCAGTTATCTTAAGATGCTATAAAGAGCCCACATCATTGTTCTGATACCTGCACGGGCCCAAGAGTTATAGAATGTAAAAGCAGAAAAAGATCATGGATCGTTTTCTCCAAATCGATCAGGAAATTGAGGTCATGTAGGAATGTAAAGATCACGTTTCAGTCTTCACTTTATTTCAGCTTCGGTGGAAGCAGATCACTCACTCACTTTTGAAATATCTTGTACTGGGCATCATTGTTCTTAAATGCCTGATACATCTTAGCTTCCTTTGATGTTTTAATTATTTTCCTTCATTTTTTTTCATTCAACAAATTGTACTGAAGACCAAGTATGTGCCAGGGACTCTTTTAGGTGCTGGGAAACCACAGTACTAAATAAAAAGATAAAAATCTCTGCCCTCACAGAGCTTACAGTCTAGTAGTCAGTTACGTGGAGAGTGCTAGATGTGAGCTAGAGTTGCTTCACGGAGAAGGTGACATGGATCTGAGGAGGCAAGCCATGCGATATCTGAGAGCAAAGCATTTCAGACAGAAGAATCATGCAGTGCAAATGCTCTGATGCCAAATAAGAGGGTGAGCAGTTGACCATCGGGTGAGAGTGGTAATGGGGCGGAGGGAGGAAGGACCCTGTGGTCCACCACAAGGACTTTGGCTTTCCCTCTGAGTGAGCTCAGGACTGTTGGGGGGGTTTGAGCCAAGGAGAGACATGATCTCACATGTTCTTTTTTTTTTTTTTTTAAGATTTTATTTATTTATTTATTTGACAGAGAGAGACACAGCGAGAGAGGGAACGCAAGCAGGGGGAGTGGGAGAGGGAGAAGCAGGCTTCCCGCAGAGCAGGGAGCCCGACGCGGGGCTCGATCCCAGGACCCTGGGATCATGACCTGAGCCAAAGGCAGACGCTTAACGACTGAGCTGCCCAGGTGCCCCCGGGGACATCTCTTGCGATTAAGTGCCAAAGATAAACAGGAGCATGATTTGTTTCTTTTCTTTCTTTTGTAAGATTTTATGTATTTATTTGAGAGAGAGAGAGAGCAAGCATGGGCACGGAGTGATTTGTTTCTTATGAGAAATATGACCACTGTGGGACCATTCTTCTTTCCTATTTTTCTATGCCCTAAACCAGTATTTTCCAAAACACATTCCTCAGCACATTGGTTCCATGAGTGGTTAATAGTGTGCTTCTAAAAATGGGCTCCCCAACCAAATGTATGTGATGAACTCCAAGATGAGTTTTCTTTCTATAAAACCGGATTCCTGCAGAACTAAAGAGTAGATTGCTCTCTTCACACCGCTGACGAGCCTGCTGCCCTCTCCATGCTAATGAAGACACGATTCTCCCAAGATTACATTTTTATTGGCTTCTCAGGCACTTAAAATGTGCAGATTATTGCTCAGTTGGGGTTACTTCTCCAGAACATTAACCTCACCAATTACTAGTGAATTTTCTCATCCTTTCATCTCTTCCAGTTTCACTTTCTGAGGGTTAGAAAAATAGATTTTTCGCCATGCGCTGATGGTAGCCTCAACTCATCTCCCTAACCTTAGCCCTTGCCAAGTCTTGTGACTTCTTCAGTGCTTCGACAAATGTTGTGACCTTGACCTTTTCTACTTCATGACCGTCTCCCTACCCTCATTCTCTGGATAGAGGCTACAAAACATTTATGGGCCTTGTTAAAATGCCACATCATTCATTCATTTGGTTGTTAAACATTGAAGACCCTTCATGAGCTAGGCATTGTTGCAGGATCTGATTGAAGGGATTAGTGAATGAATGGATTTACTTGTCCCTGGGAGTTGGGATGGTCTGTTAAACAGTACAAGGCTAGGTATGCTTATCTTTTGGGGAGAAAAGTGATCTATAAATCAGGGAACTATTCTAGTATTTACATGCTGGTCCCATGAAAAATGATATAAGCAGTTTTCACTATGCTACAAATCCTGATAATTTGCATTTATATAGCACATTATTGGCACAACAACTCTGTCCCTTTGAGTAGCTTCATTTAAACTTGTTTTGCTCTCATTATCTCTCACAGAGTAACCATAAAATGATTGTAAAACAATTTGCAAGTATGTGTGTTATCCATAAGTGCTAAATAACAGTTAAATTATCAAACACTGCGCAGTGGAAACTGACATTTTTCGGGATAATATTTTAATTGTTCTCCCGATGTATTTTCAACCCTGGAGCAGGGACATCTGGATTAGGATACATACGTGTGTGGGGGAGAGGTGAGCATGAGCAGTGTACTTGCCTTAAAAGCATCCCAGAGGAAGGAGAACCGTGTTTCACCTTATAATTTTTTTCCCTGTATCTTACTCTCTCTCAATAGACCAAATAAAAGTTATCTCAAAAGCAAACCTAAGTATTCATAACACATGCATGTGTTCATGGGCTAACAACAATGAGTTCAGATATATAGGTGCTTTAAATATTAACCAATGTATGGACACTGAATACACATTCTGAGCACTTCATTGATCTTTCATGAATGGACTTTGCACAAATCACTGTGAATGGCGACTTGGAAACAGCCATGGCTAAGTCTGTCATGATCCCTGAGCATCCATCAAATAAAGGAAGTCCCTGGTCCTATTTACATAATCACTTTTCTCCTCCAGTGCTCTGGGTGTAATGTCTATTCTTGCCAGCACAGCAGAGTTAATTTCAAAGCTTTCGGTCTCTACTCACTTTGATTATAGTTGCTCTGTGGGTCCCTCATGGAGCCCATGGATTCACTTCCGACCCCTTATCTGATTCTACTAAGGACTGGTAGAGGGACGGGGCAGGAACAGTTATCAGTCCTGTTCTACAGGTGAAGAGCCCACGATTCAGAGTATCAGTGGCGTATGGAAAGTCACACAGTGATAAATGAAAGGCAGAAACTGAACTGAAATTTCTAGAATCAAAGGAGGGAAGGGTGCAGAAAAATATGAGATATCTACAAACTGATTTTCCCCATATCATATGCTTTACAGTGAAAAAAGGTAGAACTGGAAATATGTATTTTCCCATTGCTACATGCATGAATGAATGAATGAATGAATGGGCAATTCTATGCTGACTTCCCTCTCCTGACTTCCAGACACTTGCTGTTTTCAAAAGGAAAACCCCTGGGACATTTAACTTTAACTGTGTCCTTAGCATCCTCTTCTTACCACCACCCACTACCACCCTCGCCTCATCCTACTTCCTTCTCTATCCGGTTGAAACGCAAAGGAAAGGGGGCTGTCCTTTGCCCCAGGTCTTCCCCTGACAGATGCTTCTCTGAGCGGACTCTGCAGCTGGAGGAGGGGCAGTCTTGACAGTTTTATCCTGGGCCCTGCCCTGCCTCTGGGCTGAAGTTCAAAAATCCACTCACTTTTGGATTTATACTCCTATCTGGCCTGTGATCCAATGTGAATAGAGATTGGGAGCCTTAAAACTAACTGCAGTCTTGGCAGAAAGAGATGTTAACTCTAGAGCACCAGAGGAGGAAAATAATCATGTAAGTATTACCAGGGGCTCCCTTTGTTGGATGGATTCTGGCTCAGTTGAGGCACCTGTGGTTAAGTGACTAGGCAGGGTCCCCTGAAGGCTTGTGCTACCCCTTCCCATGGACAGACCTCTGTACCGCAAGAACATATGGAGTATGGGTGCGAGTGCATCACCTTCGCTGGCCTGGGATTTTCTAGAAGCATGGATCCTCCTTGCTCGGTGCCTGGCACATAAATGTTTATGGTCTCAAATCAGATTGAATTACCCTTGCCCTGAGCCTCAGTTTCCACAACTAAGATGGAGCTGCTGTACTAGAATAATGCCTAGGGGACTTCTAAAGAGGCAGTGTGTCCCGGATGGGGTTGTTAAGAGGGAGCACATGTTGGTTTAAAAGTCATACCCCCACACCCCCACACTCCCATCTACATACTAGTTATGTGGTTTGGACAATTTGTTTTACTTCTCTGAACCATCTGTAAAAGGAAGGTTCGGCAAAAATACCCATCCACAGCACTGGGGTGGGAGTTCAATAGCACAAAGTGCTCAAGAAATTTTTGTTTAATGAATGATGCTTGGATAGTTCACAGGAAAAGCTTTCTACTTTACTGGGGCTTGGCCAGAACTTCCCATACTGCCATGTTCCCCTGAAGCTGTCAAGCTCTGGGACATAAAGGAAAGACCCTCTTCCTTTGTTCCAGACCTGAGCAAGAGTTATTTGAGCAGAAAGATCACCAAATTAGAGTCACTACAACATTGAGTGCTTTGTTTCCTCTAGGGCTTTGACTTCAGCTCCCGGGTATGGTGGGGACCGAGCCTGTTGACTCAGTGGGAGCAGATAATCAAGGTCCATCTCCTATTTCAAGGCCGCCACAGAAAAGGCATTTTATAAATATTCATTGCAAAGAAGTAACTCCTTCCTAGTTAGGATTTGATTTCCTATTTCTGCAGGTCTAAAAACTAGATATCTCTTTGTTCAGATGATCAGACCCTGGGAACAAGTTGGCTTTATCTACCTGTTCACACACTTGAAAACTCGGCTGAACTAAGTCAAAACAATTGTGAAGTTGGGAAAATTCCATTTTATAAATTAGAATACCAGGAGCCCGGTCAGTAGAAGGAATCAGAACAGGAGTCTTCCCCGTATCTGCCTCAAGTTAACCCCTCATAGAAGACACCCATAATCGCACTGAAACTTCCCCCAAAGAGAATGGCTTTATACCTACCAGGGACACAGAAGATAGATCTATGATGCAGTGAATCCATTTCGTTCAAATTAGATCTAATTCCGTGGCCCACCAAAACCAAACGGCCGGTGGTTCTTCTGACTTGTCGGTATTAGGTGTTAAACTTTTATCTTCAAAGCTCCCCATCGCTAACTCTGGTTCATTTCATTTGTTTGTCAATATACTGGTGCCACGTGCAGACTTGGTCTGTATCTGCAACGCATTCTGTGTCTAGAAATTTGGACAAAGTAGAGGAATCTTTTTTGTTTTTGTTTTTAAGATTTTATTTATTTATTTGACAGAGAGAGAGAGAGAGAGCACAAGCAGGGGGAGCATTAGGCAGAGGGAGAGAGAGAAGCAGACTCTGCACTGAGCAGAGAGCCTGACGTGGGAATCGATCCCAGGACTCCGGGATCATGACCAGAGCCAAAGGCAGACACTCAACCCACTGAGCCACCCAGGCGCCCAAAGTAGGGCAATCTGATAGCTATACCTCTGCTCACTAGCTATAGAGACCAAGGGGATTTGGTTAATAGTTATCTAGATAGATAAATTACTTGATAAATGTATTTACTTCACATGCCGAAATTGGAGACATCTTCTAGTCCTTTAGGAATTCACCCCTTCGGCGTGGTGTTCCCCAAAGTCACCTCTCTCTGTGTTTATGCAGTTGACCAGCAAGCACATCTTGACCATAGAACTTCATTTATCTCAGCAGCTCCTCACTGCATTGTGCTTGTCAATCTAAGTGATTTTATTTCATCCCATCTGAAGCCTGCATGATAGTCACTATAGATTCAATTCTAATTTGTAACCGTCCCATTCCAGAAACTCTGATGACTTTGTGCTTATGAATTGTAAATACTATTTCCAATAAACTGATAATGAATTGCCGGGTCCCTTCAAATTTGTAAATAAGGGGGATAGTTCCCCTAGCAACGGCCAATTACACGAGGCAGGAAAAGTCATTCTATCAGGAACACTTACCCTTCAGCTTATTTTAAAGTCAGAAAACCTCTTAATTCTAATTATTCCTCCACTTCTGAGTCAGCCAACACCACAGAGATACTATGTAAGTGGTTCAAATGGAAGAAGGGTAACAATAATTCTTAATGAGGAGACAGTCTGGCTCAGAAGCCTGGAAGCCCAGAGACTGAGAGGTATCATCCTGTTTCTTCATTAATGTATTCTGTGACTTTGGGCAAATCATTTTGTCTATATAGGAGTGCTTCCCCTCTCAGTCCAAGGAGTCTGGCCACCCAAGAGAGGGAGAGGAAGACAGGACGCTAGTAGGTACCCATCATTTATCACTTGCCGTGAGCCAGGCACTCTGCAAGATGATCTCACGTAATCCTCTCAAGAAGCAGGAGGTAGGTATGTTCCCCACTTTAAAGATAAGGAAACTGAAGTCAGAAAAGCTAGTTCACATAGCTCATATGAGTCGGGGAGGCAGGATTTAGACTCAGGCCTGACTCTGAAGTGGACTTGTCTTATATGTTGAATTTGCCTCTGTGCTACTGCGAGGAGGCTGAAATGAGACGTCATTACGGTTTCCCGTTAAAGCTGGGGAATTTCACGTAGGGAGGGATCACTTCTGTCGCACCTGTGCACGGGCTGCCGCGTCAGGGAGCGGCCTAGACTCCAACTCCTTAGAGCTCATGGCACAGTCCTCCGGGAGCTGCTTCGAGGGTGTGAGCCTAACTCTGGGAGGAGGGAAAAGACACTGACCACGTTGTGCTCCCCATCCTGATGGCAAGTGCTCCCAGGAGCATTCCTGGTCTCCCTCCCTCCCTTCTGATCCCCTTTCCACTTACATCAAATGCACATCCACTGCTTGGTGTGGCTAGGGCCCCACCACCTCCCTCCAGGACTCCTGCATTAGCCTCCTAAGGGGCCCCCTGCCTTCAGTCTCAGTCTCATGTAATGAACGGGTAATTTTCCCCCTGAGGGCAATAAAGAGTAATCAAGAGATTTAAGCAGGGGGATTACATAATTAGATTTACAGTTTAGGAAAATTAAATGCTGAGGAGTTAATGCATAATGATCATTCCCTCTTCATCTCTTTAGCTACCATTTTCTCCAATCCATTCCCTGCCCTCTAGGCACCTGTGCTCAGCGGATTCCTCTGCTTGGCGAGTCACCCTCCCCACTACTCTCCCCTCCCACCCCAACCCCTGCCATGGGCTCCGACACACTCACTGTCTAAAACCCGATAAAGTCTCTCCTCTATGAAGCAGTCCTCACCTCCCCACATGCCTGGAACTCTCCTAAACCAGCCAGCCCCACTGACGGCATTCCTTGTCCTGTATCTTTACATCAAAAGAGCTTCTCATGGTCTGTCTCCCTTACCAGAGTGTGAGCCCCTCAAACGCTCAAAGACAGGGGACGTATCATTCATATTTGCATCTGTAGCTCTCGGGGCAAAGCCAAGCAGTGGTTACTCCTAGATGTTAGTGGAATGGATAAATGGGCTCTAAAGCTCTGCTTCTTTTCTTCTAGAAGGTGAATGGATGAGGAAAATATACTGAGAGTGCTGAACAAGGAGTTGCTGAATCTTTGAAGAAGCATTTTATCACTTTAGACCTTAGATGCTTCTGCAAAATGGGGAAAGGGAAGATTTCGATATTTCCTAGGGACCTCACTTCTCTGACATTCTAGTTGCTTGGTTCTTTAGGAGCAAAGGTGGAAAATGGTGACTTAAAAAATGAGAAGTGGGCAGTACTCAGGGAGGTGGGCTTCAGTGGGACCAGGAACCCTGGAAGTCCAGACTCCCCATAGGCCTCCTGTCCTCCTGGGCCCAAGCAGGAGCTGAGGCAAGGGGCTGGAGAAAGGAGTGTGTGACTGATCTCTGCCAAGAACTTCCCAGGGGAAGGATGTGGGCATACTTGGCCTCAGAGAAGCCTCCAAATAGCCACAGCCAGTCTCAACTCAATCCAAGCAGCTCTCTCTTTAAGTGATTCTGGACTTGGAGGAGACCCAGAAGGGATTGCCATCTCTCCAGGGGCCCGAGAACTTCTCAAAAGAGAGGCCATGACTGCTTCCTAATTTGGGGGTCCTCATCCTCCTGCACAGTGTTGGGTGCTATACTCCTCAATAAATGCTGAATGAATGAATGAATGAATGGTCGTGACCACTCTGCACCTTAGTCTTGAGGGAGCACCTGCACAAAGTCTGGTACTATGCATATGTATTCTATATTTTCTTTTTTTTCATATCCAGTCCCTCCCTCCTCCCACTCCACATGTCCAGCAAGTCTATTTAAAAAAGGATTAGTGAACCTCACCCACCCTCTCTTCATCCAAACACCCAATCAATCAAGATAGAAGTCTCCCAAATTGGGCCTGGGGTTAGGGAGTGGCATTTTCTAACCAGTTAGCTCTGGTTTCAGATTTGGTGGGAACCAGAAGGAGGGTCCAGAGCTAGCTTTATAAAAGCAAGAGGCAAGAAGTTCTCTGTCTTAATAGCTGCTGTAGTTCTCACTGGTCCTTGGATCAAGCTTGCCTCTTTTTCTTTAAGGTGAGGCTTTAAGGGGACTGGCTGCAAACTACGGAGCATCAGGGTCTCTTGCACTAGAAGTGAGCCAGAGGGAGGGGGGATTGGAAGGGTAGAGATTGGCTGAGACTTGGTATTCTGGGGAAGGCCCACCTAGGAGGAAGGATGAGCAATCCTAGGATTGCTTGGAAATATCCACCAGGTCTTAAGACAGCGAGCATACTCACATTGAAATCTTCCCTTTCCCCATTTTTGCAGAATACCCACCAGTCTCAGTGTGTGAGCCTAAGTGGGTCAGTGTTACTTGTCAGCTTATGCCTGCCATGTCCTGGACTCTGGGCTAGGCACTGAGGTGGAAAGGGGTGCTCTACCCAAGCAGTGTTGGAGGGAAATAAAGGAAGGAGGCAGGCTTGGAATGCTTTGGCCTCACCCACTCCCACTGTCTGTCCAGCAGTGACTTGTGAAGCTTCAGCCATGGGCAAAGAGAAGACCCATATCAATATTGTCATCGGCCATGTGGACTCCAGCAAGTCTACCACCACCAGGCACCTCATCTACAAGTGTGGGGGTATCAATAAGAGAACAATTGAAGTTCGAGAAGGAGGCAACTGAGGTAAGGCACCCACTGCGGCTAGGAGTGGCAGGGGTTGGGGTCCATCCCGTTTCGGGGTGGGTCTAGTTGCAGAGTGCAGAAAGCAGGGTGCACGCTGCAGGTCAAAGTCCCCTGAAGTTGGCTATAATTTGTCTACTTGCCATCCGTGCACTCTACCCCTCAGCCCCTCCCCAGGTGGGCAAGGGCTCCTTCAAATATGCCTGGGTGCTGGACAAGCTGAAGCCGGAGAGAGAGCATGGCATCACCATCGACATCTCCCTGTGGAAGTTTGAGACTGGCAAATACTGTACCATCGATGTCCCAGGCCACAGGGACTTCATCAAGAACATGATCACTGGCACATCCCAGGTAAATCAGTCTGCCCCCAGGGGCCTCCTTGGGCTCCAGGAAGGACTAGAAGCTCATTTGTGGGACTAGAGGAGAGTTTCACTGGGAGGCAGGACCGGTGGGGCGGGGCGGTGGGGCCTCCGTGAGTCCCCGTGGGCGGTCTTTGTAAGTTTCCGGGGCGGGCTCCTCAGCTTTACCATGGGATCTGGGTCTGCCCCAAGCGCTGGCCGGCTGGAGGGCCTCGGCCCAGCCGCTCGTCCCACCCGCAGGCCGACTGCGCCGTGCTCCTGGTGGCGGGCAGCGTGGGCGAGTTCGAAGTCGGCATCTCCAAGAACGGGCAGACCCGCGAGCACACGCTGCTGGCCCACACGCTGGGCGTGAAGCCGCTCATCGTGGCGGTCAACAAGATGGACTCCACCGAGCCCGCCCACAGCGCTGCGCGCTTCCAGGAGATCACCAAGGAAGTGAGCGCCTACATCAAGATCGGCTACAACCCGGCCTACGTGGCCTTCGTGCCCATCTTGGGCTGACATGGCAACAACATGCGGGAGCCCAGCAGCAACGAGTGCGGGCCGGGTGGGCGGGTGCCCTGGGTCCTGGAGGGGGCACGCCATGAGCCGTGCCCCAGACTCACCTGTGCTCTGCATCCCCGCAGATGCCCTGGTTCATGGGCTGGAAGGTGGAGTGCAAGGAGGAAAACGCCACCGGGGTGACTCTGCTGGAAGGTCTGGATGCCATCCTCCGCCAGCTCGCCCAATCAACAAGCCCCTGAGGCTCCCTGTGCAGGATGTGTACAAGATTGGAGGTGACAGGGCTGGGGGGGGGGGGGGGGGGGAGGGGAGACTGTTCACTCCGGAATGAGGAAAAGTTAAGAAGGAGCTCTGGTGTGTGACGGCCAGGGTTCGAATCCTGACTTGGAATCCACAGCTTCTGAGCTAGGATTCGAAGTACAAAAGCACCCAGCATTTCCAACTTATGCAATAGGTCGTTTATTAGATAGCTCCCGATCCATTCGGTGCTTCATACCGGTTCTGTAGGTGGCCCTTTGTCCTTAAATGCAGAACCAAGGGACCTCCCTAGAAGTCAGTTCTGGGGGGAGGGGGGAACAACTCTGACTTCTCTCCAACAGGCATTGGCACTGTGCCTGTGGGCGGTGTGGTGACAGGCTTCCTGAAGCCTGGGATGGTGGTCACCTTTGCCCCCATGACCCTTACCACAGAGGTCAAGTCTGTGGAGATGCATCACGAGGCCCTGCCCGGTGACAACGTGTGCTTCAATGTGAAGAACATGTCCATAAAGGACATTCGCTGTGGATTCGTGATGGGAGACAGCAAGAACGACCCCCCACCCCCCATGGAGGCTGCCAGCTTTCTAGCACAGGTGATTGTCTTAAATCACCCCGGGCAGATCCACGCTGGCTATAGCCCCGTGCTGGACTGCCATACAGCTCACATCGCCTGCAAGTTCACTGAGCTGAGGGAAAAGATGGACCAGCGCTCAGGCAAGAAGCTAGAGGACAACCCCAAGGCCCTGAAGTCCGGTGACACAGCCATTGTGCAGATGGTCCCCGGCAAGGCCATGTGTGTAGAGACCTTCTCAGAGTACCCACCTCTAAGTGAGCCAGGGGTAGCTACTGAGTCACAGGAAGAAAGCATTAGCTCCTTTGGGCGAGGCACGGGCTAAGGAGCATTTCCTTCTGTACCACTTGCCAGAAACCTCCTTTCTCCCTCTTCTAGGCGGCTTTGCTGTGCGGGACATGAGACAAACAGTGGCCGTGGGAGTTATTAAGGCGGTGGATAAGAAGTCACCTAGGGCCGGCAAGGTCATCAAGTCAGCGGTAAAGGCCAGCAAGAAGTAAGCATGCAGTTTCTACCGCAATCTTCCACTAGAAAAATAAAATTTTATGTATTTACTGAATAAGATTAATAAACTAATGTGGCTGTCCTGGTTACTTATTTCTTCCAAAGAGGTGAACAGGGAACCTCTAGGTATGCTAATGAACTATAATTTAAGGCCCATTGGCTTCAAAGCATTTATGCCCTGGGCTGTGAAGATGATTCAGGGTCTCCTACCTCATTCTCAGCCACGGCTGTATCCCATCCTTTCTCATTTCCCTTAAACTTTAGTCACTTCCAGCCTGTCCTTCCTCTGGGGAAGCTGAACTGTTCTGGGACATGAAAAGTACACCTACAATGGCGTAGGACAGGATCTCAGTAGTGCCAGTGGGTTCGTCCCCCAACATGACTGTGTGGCTCATGCTGCTAGGTGCTCTATTACCCAGACCCTGATAGGACAGTACAGGTCAAGATCACTCAGCCAAGAGTGGGGTGGGAACTCCAAGCAGCTCACTCGGAAGCTTGGGCTCAAACTATTGCCCAGCATGGTAGTCTAGGTCTGATTAATAATATGCCTGGAGGGTGAGGAGTGAACAGATAGAACTGTGGCCTTTGTTCCCTAACTTTTACGTGGAACAGGAAAACACCTCGTGGACCCTAAGCTAAATTATATGCTCATTCAACATACACTGGGAGTCAGGTCCCCAAGGTCTGCTGGTGATGTGTTCCTTGTCCATTTATGAAATACGAGCACTTAGCACATGTTGGATGCTCTTCTCACCCCATGGACTCAACCTTGTTAGAGATACAGGCAAACATCAAGTGATAAATGCATAAAGTGAGCCAAGAGAATGGTAGAGGTGGGAAGGAGACCATGAAAGACACAATGCAGTAGAGGCTATTCCAACAATCCAAGCAAGGTGGTGACTTGGACCAGGGGGGTAGTTAAGTGGTGAGAAGTTCTGAATATTTTGTAGAAGTTCCAAAAATCTTCACAAACATGGCATTTCTAAAGACTGTATGAGAGGTATGTAGAAGTCAAAGCTGATATCTGGGTTTGGGGCCTGAGGAGTTGGAATGGTAGAGCTTCTGTGAGAGGTGGGGGTGGATTGCCAACTAAGATGCTATTGTGGAGAGAAGGGAGAGGCTCAAGTAATCAGAGGAGTCCTTAAAACATGGAAGCAGAATCCCTTGCCCATAAGCGTCTACTGGGAGGAGCTAGGACAAATATATGGACCTTGCCTGCTGGAGGGAAGTAATCAACTACGTGACTGCAATCGATTCTCTATTGGTAAAACCATTAGTCTTACACTTAAAATGTGTCAAGGCTTGAGAGTACTGTGGAGTCCTATTTTAATTCCAGTATAGTTAATATACTGTGCTATATTTTAGGTGTACAATGTGATTCAACACTTGTATACATTACTCAGTGGTCATCACAGTAAATTACTATTAATCCCCTTCAGCTATTTCCCCCATTCCTCACCCCCTTCCCCTCTGGTAACCATCAGTTTGTTCTCTATAGTTTAGAATCTGTTTCTTGGTTTGTCTCTTGGTTTGTTTTGTTTCTTAAATTCCATATATGAGTGAAATCATATGATGTTTACCTTCTCTGATGGACTTACTTCACTTAGCATTAAACTCTAGATCCATCCATGTTGTTGCATGTGGCAAGATTTCATTATTTTTTATGGCTAAATAATATTCCATTGTGTATAAGTGTGTATGTATATATGCCACATCTTTATCCATTCATCAATTGATGGACACTTGGGCTGCTTCCATAGTTTGGCTCTTATAAATAATGCTGCAATAAACATAGGGGTGCAGGTATCTTCTCTGGGTAAATATCCAGTACTGGAATTACTGGATTATATGGTAGTTCTATTTTTTAATTTTTTTGAGAAATGTCCATACTGTTTTTCCACAGGGGCTGCACCAGTTTGCATTCCCACCAACAGTGCACAAGTGTTCCTACTTCCATCCTGACCCACAATTGTTTCTTGAGTTTTTTATTTTAGCCATTCTGTCAGATGTGAGGTGATCTCATTGTGGCTTTGATTTGCATTTCCCTGGTGAGTGATGTTGAGCATCTTTTCATGTGTCTGTTGGCCATCTGGTTGTCTTTGAATAAATGTCTGTTCATGTCTTCTGCCCATTTTTTAATTGCATTATTTGTTTTTTGGTGTTGAGTTATATAAGTTCTTTACATATTTTGGATATTAACTCTTTATCAGATATGTCATTTGCAAATATCTTCTCCCATTCTGTAGGTTGTCTTTTAGTTTTGTTGATTGTTTCCTTTGCTGTGCAGAAGCTTATTTTGAGTCTCAATAGCTTATTTTTACATTTGTTTCCCTTGCCTCAGGAGACATATCTAGAAAGAAGTTGCTACCGTCAATGTCAGAGAAGTTACTGCGATGCTCTCTTCTATGGTTTTAGGTCTCACATTCAGGTCTTTAACCCATTTTGAGTTTATTTTTGTGTACGGTGTAAGAAAGTGGTTCAGTTTTATTCTTCTGCATGTTGCTGTCCAGTTTTTCCAACACCATTTGTTGAGGAGACTATCTTTTTCCTCTTGCATATTCTTGCTTCCTTTGTGGAAGATTAATTGACCACAGAAGCATGGGTTTATTTCTGGGCTTTCTATTCTGCTCTGTTCTATGTGTCTTTTTGTGTCAGTACCATACTGTTTTTTTTGTAGTGTATCTTGAAATCTGGGATTGTGATACCTCCAGTGTTCTTTTTCAAGATTGCTTTGGCTGTTCAAGGTCTTTTGTTCCATGCAAATTTTAGGATTCTTTGTTCTTCTTTGTTCTAGTTCTGTGAAAGATGCTGTTGGTACTTTGATAGGGATTGCATTAAATCTGTAGATGGCTTTGGGTAGTATGGACATTTTAACAGCATTTGCTCTTCTAATCCATGAGTATGGAATATCTTTCCATTTGTTTGTGTCATCCAATTTCTTTCATTAATGTTTTATAGTTCTTGGAGTACAGGTGTTTCACCTCCTTGGTTAAGTTTATTCCGAAGTATTTTATTATTTTTGTTGTAGTTATAAATGGAATTGTTGATTTATTTTTCTGCTGCTTCATTATTAGTGTATAGAGATGCAATGGATTTCTATGTACTGATTTTGTATCCTGTGACCTTACTGAATTCATTGATCAGTTCCAGTAGTTTGGTGGAGTCTTGAGGGTTTTCTATATATCGTGTCATCTGCAAACAGTGAAAGTTTTACTTCTTCCCGTGCAGTCCTTTCTGAAGCCAGGTTGGGAGCTAAAGTCTCTTTCCTGAGACTTTGATGTCCAAGATTTAGACTAGGAGTGCAGTGGCCTCTTCTCCCTGATCAATAACATCACCTGTCCATGCCTGTCGAGTTGGCTTCCTCTCAAGTGTGAATATCCAGGGAAACCCCAGACCCTGCACAAACCTAGAAATAATAGCAGGATGGCATATCAGAGCTGTCACCACATCGGGCCTCAAGAAACTCACTTGTCTGCAAGGCTGGGGGAGCTGTCAAGTTCTAGCTGTTGTCAGCACGGGACCTGGACCAAGCTCTGGAGCACCTCAAGCCTGTCAGTGTCATCAAAGGCCACCCTGCCTGGCTTGGGGAGGCAGGCATCTTCTGAAGCTGTGGTGGGGAGAGAACGCAGATCTGCCTGCCTGTCATTCCCCATCCCCTCCTGCGACCTTGCAAAATGACTAGTCGCTATTGTCCTCAGAACTCTTTCTTAAGAATTCTATAAATCGCAACCACCACTTTGCTTAAAGTGATCAGGGGACTGAGGTTGTAACTTTGCAGTGTCTGGGTCCCTGATATGTACTCAATAAATATTTGTTGAAGAGTGAATGAATGAGCGTCAACATGTTTGTCGAAGTCAGTGAATGACTGTGAGTGCCAATTTACTCTTCATTCTCAAGAATAATCATGGTTCTGAAGGTAGTTTCTTAAGAATGCCTTGAAAAATTCAATTTGAAAAATTCAATTTGGAAAGAAAACTAAAAATATCATAATTAACCCTCCCAAGTGTTGTGTTCTCTACTCAGTAATTCCTCACCGGGGTGGGAGGAAATGTGGCTGGTAGGAGAGGGAATGTCATCTCATTAGAAACTCCGAGAACATTTCTGTGCCGCACTGCCAAGAGCTGCCAGAATTAGCTGAGGTTTTGCACTGAAGCCTGGCTGTAGCAGTTCAGATCAGTATGTAAGAGCTCTGGCATTTGACCTGAGAAATATTCCTGCTGGTCTCGGGCCCCCTCCTTTAGTCCTTAACACAATGTTGCAAAGGGATCTGAGGCACAACGAGGAGGTTCTTTGTTGGCAGGTGCGGCAGGCGTCCCCTTGTTAGCTCTCCCCGTGCCCACCCCTGAGACAGGTGGGCACAGTGAGGCAAGCCTCAGGCGGAATTCTTCCCCACATACTTCCGTTGGCAGGCCTAGAGCAGGCATGACCCCTGTGCGGTTTGGAGTCTCAGCACTCTGTCCTTGCAATCTCTGACAAGCAGCTTGCACGCGGGAAGATGATAGCATCTGGTGGTGGGCAAGGCTTCTAGTGGGGGACAGGATCCCCTGAAAATGACTCCACGTACGATGGATTCCTGAGGCCCTGGCTGCCACTTCAAAGCGTAGAGACTTCTGGGCTCCCCTATTCAACCAGGAAGGTGCTTAGGTAATAGCTCATATACGTTACAGGCGTCAGCTCGACTTATTTCACAGAGAAATCTTTACTAAAATCCCTTACGACAAACTCTCTGGTGCTAACTGGAGATAAATAGGGTTGAGGCCGGCCCTAGGCTCCTGGTGACAGCCATCCCACCCCCCCTCCACCCCTGTGGGGGCTTCTGAGTACTCTTCCAGACATTAAATAACCACCTCTAGAGGGCGTTGTCCCAATTAAGGGACTTCAGCTATCAAACAACCCCTTCCATTGTGTAGACTAAAACTATCCTACAGATCACAGACCACAGCAGAACACGCCGTGAAGTCCTTGGGCCCGCTCTCTCTTGGGAGGTGATGCTGCCTGATTCAGCGTCCCCACCCACTTCCGGGGAAATCCTGACTCACTTTGCTGGCAGCAGCTTTCCCTCTAGGGGTAGATCTGTGCCGGGGAAGTTTACTCGCTGTCCCTAGATCACCCTCTCAGGTGGACGCCGGCTGCACCTCACACCTGTCTCTGTTCCCGGCAGCCCCCGCCGCAGAGCTGACACAAGGTCTCAGTCACACGAGGCACCCTGGCTCCCAGATTTCAGTCTGTTTCTCCGTCAGACTCTGCCCGTCTGGGAGTCTGAAAGCCCATCTCCCCAGGCCCATTCGGGGAGGCTCTGCCGCTCCTGTCCTACTCCCTAGGAGGTCTGTGGGTGCTTGAGGGGGGCTGCTTCTGGGCTGACACAGGGAGCTCACTGGGCCTGGCCACTCAGCAGCCTGGGCTGTAGCTGGTCGCTCTGGATCCTGCAGAATCCCTGCTTACCTCACCTACTAAGGCCGGGAGGACAGGGAGTCACCTGTTTATTTATTCCTCTTGTCTTTTACCAGATGTTCAATGATGACAGACGTGGTTGAGCTGGATGAAACAGTTAGTCCTGCTCACCCAGATCTCAGGGTCTAGCAAGGAAGATAAGTAAATAGAACACTATAATATCATGTGAGAAATCTGTGATATGGCTAACTCAGGAGGCTATGGAAGAATGCAAGGGGGCAACAACAGAGCTTGAGGGGTCAAAAACACTTCTTGGAAATACAAAGCTCTAGAGAAAAGCATGTGCAAAGGCCCAGATGGGAGCAGGAGACAGGAGGACAGTATGGCAGGCATGCAGATGGGGAATGCCAAGACGGCAGGCCTTGATGTGATGAGGGCAGCGGGAGCCGTAATGGGCCTGTGTGAATGCCTTTCCTCTAAATGAGAAATGTAGGCTTTGAGCTGACTCAGAAACTTAAGTTGGGCCCTAATGCAAACCCGTCAGTGGCTAGACATGAGCTGATACTGCCATTTGCTGCTAGGTGGTCAGGGTACTCCGCCACTTTCATTAGAGCTCAGAGGGCCTAGCAGTGAGGGCATCACGTCACTGACATGGAAATAAATGATCAAGACTCCACCAGACTGAGATGGTCCCTTCCCTAGGTAGAAGCTAAATTGAAATTCTAAAATGACTCTATTGTCATTTGTCTGAACACAGAATCGATTTCTTCTGGTTCTATTAAACCAAGGGCCAGATTCCAGAAACAGAAATCCAAGCTGTCATTGCCCATTCATTTAAACAATTGGTATTTTGGCCTTGTAAGGAGAGGCACCAGCTCATGTTTACAGAGCTGTTTGCATTTGATGATGACAACACAATGCAACTGAGAGAAGTCACCCCCTGGAAAAATCTGCTTGCCTTCTGTTCTGAAAAGAAAGATCTTACCCCATCAGACAGAACAAGCATGTCCAGCATTCAGAGAAAGCGGTAGACTCAGACCCTGCAAGAAAAATCCGCCTTCCTCCTTTTTACCTATAGGCCAACTGGGGTTTGGAAATATTTTCAGAGGAAAAACTTCATACCTTACTCACATTCCCATTTCCCATAATTAGCCAAGTCCTAATTATTCCCTGTATTGTCTCTGCCACATTAGCTTTGTGAGAAAATGGTATGTAAGACAATGGTGCATAACTCAAACACAGGGCCAATCTAAACGAGAAACTGGCAGAGGGCTCCCGGGACGATTGCATTATTCATGAAAAGACATGAGAACAATTGGAGGATAGCATTAGATTTTAAATCACAGCAGCAATTACAAGGCAATTATCCCAAATGGTGTAATTGCTGCAGCCACAGGGTGGGTGGGAGAACCTACACAGCGTCTGTGCCACTTTCCTTTAACACATGATGAAAACTGGTGTGTTCATTGTAAGAGGAAATTGTACAGAAGAAAACATTTGTGTTCTTCCCTCTCTGCCACATGAAGCTAGCAACCAGAGCCTCAGTAACAAAAATGGAGCCCGAGGCCACACTCAAGTCTTTTGGGATCCCTTGCCTGGCTTGCTCCAAAATGTGCTGTTCTCAGGTACTTGACCCTGTCCTTGTGTGAATTTCAATCCAAGCATAGAGGCTGAATCCCACTTTTTCTGGATGATGTCTGTCAGCCAAGGACACCCCATACGAAGCAATGGGAGGTCACTTGCTCTGCTGGCAGCAAACTGGGGTTTACTCACTATTCTGATACTTAGTGACAGCATAATTTAGTATCTGCTATTACAAAAGCAGGTACCATGTACTGAGTGCCTAAGACATGAGATATACTTTTCATATCTTATTTCCCTTAAACTCAGTGGGTCTTGGTTTTCTTTGTACCATTATCCAACAAATATTTATCTATCTGGCATCTTCTTTTTATCAGGCTCAGCTGAGTTGTATCAAGGACAAAACAACCCTGTCTTCTCGGAGCTTACCTCATGGATACAATGTATTGTCTACAGCACCAGTTCAGCCAAATGCAATTGGTATCAAAACATTGTCTACTGTCTTTCTTAATCTCTCTTCTTTCCTTCTCCTTCCTTTTCTCTTTCCTTTTCTTCTTTGCTTTAGAACTGAGTCTTTTCAAATCAACTCAATGAGCACTTCTTAAGCATCCATTAATTTGACAATATCCAGCAATATCTCAAATGGGTATATCCTTTGATATAATGTTTTCACTATTAGATCTTTATTGTACAATATGCTTGCACAGGATTGCTAAGATATGTTCAACAATATACACTACATTGTTGTTTGTGATGGTCCGAAACTGCAAATAATGCAAAATATCCATCAATAAGAGGACTACTAAGTAAATTAGGGTGCTTCCATATAGCAAGATAGTATGCAACTGCTAAAAGAATGTACTGATTATGGGAAGATGTCCAGGGACTCCCATGAAATGGAAAAGGCAAGTTTCAGAAGAATGTGTACAGTTGGATCCCATATTTGTATTACAAATTTCACACATTTACATTTCATTATAGAAAAAAGGCTGGAAGGATATGCATCAAATTATTATATTTGGGATTATTATTATATATTAACATATATCTGGGAAATATGTTGGGGATAGGAAAGATTTTAGCTTTCTTCTTTGTCTTCTGATTTAAAACATGTATAGATTACTTTTACCATTAAAATAAAAATATATTTGGTCAAACATTATTTTAGTCAAATACTATTTTCTTTTTAAAAAAATTTATTTTTAAGTAATCTCTACACCCACTGTGGGGCTCAAACTCACAACCCCGAGATCAAGAGTTGCATGCTCTACCAACTAAGACAGCCAGGTGTTCCTCAAATATTATGTTCTGAAGGTGTTTTTGGATGAGGTTAACATTTAAATCAGTGGACTTGGAGTAAAACAGATTGCCCTCCATAATATGGGTGGGCCTCATCTAACCAGTTGAAGGCCTTAATAGAACAAAGACTGATCTCCCCAGAGCAAGAAGGAACTCTGCCAGCACACTGCATTTGGACTTGAACAGGAACTCTTCCCTGAGTCTCCAGACTCCTGGCCTATCCTACCCCACCTCATAAGACTTTGGATCCACTAAACCTCCACAGCCACATGAGCCAATTCCTTAAAATAAATCTCTCTCTCTCTCTCTCTCTCTCTATATATATATATATATATACACACATTCTGTTGGTTTTCTCTGGATAACCCTGACTAATAGAAGGAGCATGTGGGTTTGTGGTCTAGTGACACTCCCAGGAAAGGGGTGGTTCCTCCAGCCAGACCCTGAGGCTACACAGGTGATTGGTGGGCACACCAAGGGGTGACTTAGGGGGTGTTTTGGAGTTCCATAACTTCCTTCTGCCACCCCCAATAAACCGAAAACCTAAGATTGTGCTGTGCTTTCTCAGCAAAAGCAGCTTCAAGAAAGTCCTCCTAGGACAGCGATTGCCTCTGGAGAACAAGGCATGATGTTTTGGAAAGCACCCATTCCTTGTGACCAGCAGGGGACCGGGCCCTGGCCTCCAAGTCTTCCAAGGCCTTTCATTCTCTAACACAAGACCCCCCTCTCCTGGTGGACAGGCCCACCATCTGGGGATGTCCGGGGCTAAGGGCTCTTCCTTGATGCCAGCCTCAGCAGGTGAAGGATTCCCATCTTCTCCCCCATCAGTTCTCCAAGCTTAGAAGAAGCTCCATCTGCCTTGAATGCATCCACGGCCCTCAAATATAAAGAAAGCAAATCATTCCAACTTAAATATGATGACTTATAAAAGCAAGAAAAATACCTAAATACACAGAGTGAAAGAATAAGATTGGAATATAAAAATGATGTCAATACTGTGATTACAGCTGTGAAAAATTATGCAAATGAATGACTGTATTCCTGTAAAGTAATAATGGAAAATAAAATAAATGGAAAATAAAAACAGAAATCACTAGGGTGGTAGAAGGATGGTGAAGTCTCCTCTTATTTAGTATTATCCCCTCTTATTTAGAGCTTATTTAGTATTGCTTTTGTTGCTTGTGAGTCAAAAAGTGTCAGTCAAAATGGAAAAATGGATGAAGGCTTTTTTTTCTGAGGAGGACAGGGTTGTTTACCTCTACTAGGCTTCGTACGTCTAGGCCTCCTTGAACTGATGCCAGAAGAAGCATGCAGCAACACTTAGGACTATTTGCACCTGTTGGAGGCGTCTCGCACAACAGCCACCCAGCTCTGTAAAGTAGATTCGGTTTGTTAAAGCCAGTTTTCAAAATCCAAGTGTCAGCAGGGTTGGTTTCTCCTGGAATTTCTGAGGGAAGATCTGTCCTGACCCTCTCTCCTAGTTTCTGATGATTACAACAATCCCTGGGGTTCCTTGGCCTGAGACCCGTCCCTTCAATCTGTCTCCACCTTCATAGGGCATTCTCCCTCGTGTGTGTGTGTGTGTGTGTGTGTGTGTGTGTGTGTCTTCTTCTTCCTCTTATAAGGACAATAGTTATTTTGGATTAGGGGCCACCCTAATCCAGTGTCACTTTGTTTTAACCTGCTTATATCTGCAATGACCCTATTTCCAAATAAGGTCACTTTCATAGGCTCCCAAGGCTAGGACTTTTTTTTTTAAATATTTATTTATCTATTAGAGAGGGGGCAGCTAGCAGGCAGGGAGGGGCAGAGGAAGATGGAGAGAGAGAATCTCAAGCAGACTCCCCACTGAGCGCAGAGCCTGATGCAGGGCTTGATCCCAGGACGATGAGATCATGACCTGAGTTGAAATCAAGAGTCAGACACTGAACTGACTGAGCCACCCAGGCACCCCAAAGCTAGGACTCTAACATATCTTTTTAGGGAACACATTTGAACCCACAAGAGAGGGAGTCAAACCCAGTCTCTCTGAAACCAAAACTAAGCTTTGGGTGAGGCCTTCAGAAATCTTGATAGCACAATTAAAGTAGGGACTTTATAGGTAAAAAATGAGGCAATAGATATTTGGGAAATCACTGTAATAGCCTGAAAATGCACATTGGATAATTGATGCATTAATAAAAAGCATCACAAGTGCACTTGGAAATATTTAAATAAGGAATGCCTGAAATAATGTGAAAAATGGATAATTCAAGAGCAATAGATTGTAGCACATCTTCTATGAAGGCTGGGTTCATCAAAAAGTAAATTCAGCTCTTCACTTTTAACTCTATGAGTACTAATTGGTGACTAAAAAGTGTTGACAGTTTCTTCCTGTCAAAGAAAGTGAATGTAATTTGTTGGTAGCTTGACATCACCTCCATTATGTATAGGAATAATATATTCATCCCCCTTGCCCCAGAACATAACATGAAATAATGCAATAGATTCACACACACACACACACTAATTACAAAAGGAGCAACATGGGCAGCTTAGTGTTAAGACGCAAGACTCAACTGGAATTTGTACATTTTTCTCTCAAGTATCTTCCAGCTCTGACAATCATTTCCATGTTTTAGATTCAATCACGTGATCCTGATTTTTGCTGGAAAATCAAAATCAAAAGAAATAGTTTAATTTGCTGACTGCACTGTATGAACACTCCTCTTCACATTACCCAAATTTAAAATCTATGCCACATGATGGGAAAATTAAATTTTCTTGTTGTTAAAAATGATCAGAATAATTCAGCAGCATGCCTCCAGGTTACGGTTCCTCTAATTACCTTGTATCCTGAATTCTTAATTAATTATATTCTGGGATGTGAAAAAGTCCCTTTGTGCTCAGAGCCTGAGCCTTTTCCTGTGCTAGGTGAATTATTTACATGGTAAATCTTATTATGGCCTTTCATTTTTGACCCTGAAGTTGCTGCCCTTTTGGTCATTTTAATCTCATTCTTCACAGAGTCAATTTCTTACCATTTAGAACAAGCATGCCCACCCTTAGCCTTCCCGCACACCAAGATCTCGTCACCTATCACTGAATTCCTTTGAGGCCCAGTTAAATGCCATTTCTTTCTGGGTCACAGGAATGATACAGCCTTAGAATCTGTGCCTCAAGAAGTAGGACCTGGCATTGATCAGGGACTCAGCTTCATTAGGAAATGCCAGGACGAGAGGGATGATGAACCTTGGTACTGATAGGCGGCCGCATCAAAGCCCCGTCCCTCCTATCCGTGCAAAACACATTTATTTAAACAAGATGCTTGATCATGCGCCGAAGAGTGTTCTCAGAAAGCATGACTCCAGAGAACACCTGAGCTTGAACTCAAAGGATTTTTCTTTTTATTAATAGTTTTAATCATTATGAACTGAACTGTTTCTCCAGTAGCCAGGCGAGATGGGACCCCTGGAAATGATTATAGCCCCTTCTGCACAGTGGAACCTGGATGAAAATTAGGAAAAATAATTATGTGGCTACCCTTTGAGTGCTTACTATTTGTCAGACACTGTACGAAGCTCTTTGCATGCACTGCCGCACTGTTTTCTTGTAACCTACCTATCTTCTAGATTATGCAACTGAAGTACAGAGCGATTAAGTAACTCAGTCAAGTTCACACGACTAGTATGTATCAGAGTCCAAGTCAAGAATCCAGCTGCGCTTCTCAGACATTAATGTGCATGCATATGAATTGCCCAGAGAACTTATTAATATGTGATTCTGACTCAGTGGGTCTGGGATTCTGTATTTCTAGCACACTCTCTGGTGAGATCAATGCTGCTGGCCTGTGGACCACAATTTAAGGAGCAAGGAGGTGGACCCTAACTCCACAGCATCCAAAGCGATACATTACGGTTCCCCTCAGTGGTCCTTCTTTGTTTTCGACTGATGAAAGCTCATATGGAAGGATTCCTTTGAGTTTTTCTACAGCACAGAGATAAACAATTTCAAGTTTCAAGATACACAAATTTCAACAGTTGTGGAATAATGATCGTTCAGACATGACCTGTTGTTACAAGACCCTCAGCATTCAATCTCTATAGAACCTGCTTATGTTTTTCTTGGTAACGTCTATCTTTCCTGGACAATCTTGTCCAAATGTAGGGCCTGAGAGCTGGACATTTAGTATCTCAGAGAAATGAGTTCTTGGTGGTTCTACCAGCCAGCTGTCTAGTTCTCCTCTGTGAGCCCTTCCCTGCAGATGAGTAGCACACATGACAGTGTCTATGGAAGTAGAGACTTACAAGGTCAGTTCTCATGGTGGTGGCAACCTGCCATAGCAGTCTTCAACCTAGGATCTCCAGAGAATCTAGAGCAGCAGTATGGCTTCTGGAACATGGAGCCAGCCCCATGGACTTGGTGGAGCGAGTGAGTTATATTGTTTGCTACATACGATGTGTAACTACTGATAGGATTATCATTTGGTGAAACCATTTTGAAGGCAATTAGAATAGGAGAAATGCTCAGACTTAAAAAGGGACATACTGTTTGACTTAAAAATTCTGCTTCCAGAAATCTATCCTTCAGAAATACTAACACATGGGCACATTGCAACAAGGGTGTACATGGGAGCATTATCTGTAGTATCCAAACAGCAAAACAGTCCATCAATAAGGTCATGATTAAATAAATTATGGAATGACCATCGTATGGAAAACAATGCAGCCATTAAGAACATAACAGTAACGAGGAAGATGTCTAAGATTGTTAGGCAAACATAGCAAGTTTCGGGACAATTGGATCCCATTATGTCACTTCCTCCCATCTACATATATGTATTTGTACATATACAGGGAATCTTCATCATCTGTATCTTTTACCATGAGGAGGTTGAGCGGGGAAGAAAAGGTATTCATGCTAAGAATATATTCACCAATGAACTATAAATTCTCTCTTCTAATGTCTCTTCCTGCTTGGCACTAGAGTTAAAATCTGTGCTGCTCTGGCTCGAGCTGATTGTGGGTCCCCTAAACTTACTGTAAATTCAGTGTCAGGCAGGAAGGGCATAAAACGAAAGGGCGCATTTTGGCAAACAGTGCAGGATTTCCTGAAGCCTGAGAAGGTGACGGGAAAGGTGCTTAATCTTGTAGAATCCCATGGGCCAACAGAGGGTTGCCAGATCAGAAAACATAAAAAAGAAATCATCAGGGAAGATCACAAAAGGGCATTCAATAGAGGATAATTAGCCTATAAGGGGCTAAAAAATGCCCCCTACACATTTAAGGAAATGATATTTTGAAGGTAGAAGAGATGGGAATGTCAGTTGTGAAGTGAAGGGACCTTTCATGCCTTGCTTTGGATGCCTTTGTATTGTTTCTGTATTTTCATGAGAAAGTAGTCATCTATTACTTGGAGTGATATTTTAAAAAAATTCCCAAAAGTTTATTCATAAAGATTTCCCTTTTAAAAAACATGTTAATGGGTATCTACATAGAATGGCCTGAAAGAATATACTCTGATAGAATACTTCCATTGTTTTTGGAGACATATGTAGGGATTCTTTATGACCTTCTTTTCCCTGTCTTCATTTTCTTGTTTGTAATGAACTTGCACTGGTTTGGAGTAAGAGAAAACAAGGAAGGAAGGGAGGAAGGAAGGAAGGGAGGGCAGTACAAATGATTAAAGGAACACTAAAAAAATGTTCTAGAATTTTCTATTTTTAAGCCACTTGTACCTGCTTAGCTTGTAGGCTGTTTTAGTTTTTGTGCCAGTTTATTCAAATTATTATTTATTGTTAGGTATTTAGGTTGTTCCAAATCTTCTTATTTAAGACAGTATGAAATAGGCACAATTGGCTAAAAATTCATTAGAATTTAACAAATAAAAGAACGGACACAAGGGATGCCTGGCTGGCTTAGCAGAGCATGTGACTCTTGATCTCAGGGTCAAGTGTTCAAGCCCCATATTGCCAGTGGAGCCTACTTAAAAAAAAAAAAAAAGAATGGAGACAAAAATGGAAGAATTTTGAGAAATGGGCCAAAATGCTTTAAGATAAAGATATAGGTGGGAAAACTGCCCTGCTGTGCATCCAAACTAGCAGTTATCCAAAGCTAGTGAGTGGTGATGATAATTTTTGCTCAAATCGTTGAACAGCATCATTCTAATGACCAGCTTGCATTCACCAGCTCATGGTCTAGTTGCAGGGTCAGAGGTATGCTGGATTGGCTCAGACTGGCTTGCAAGAGCCATGGTTGGCTAGACTTTCAGGAACTCGTGAGCACCTTTACATTACCTGAGTAGGTTGAAATCAGCCATGATAGGAGTATTTATGTTGGCAGAATTTATGTTGGTTCAATCCTTTGTGTCCAAGGAGAAGACTGGATAAAGATTTGAAGAACAGTACCATGCAGACCACATGGAGGGTTCCATGAAAAATGAAAATTATTAATTGCTATGAGTTTGGAGAAACAGAGGAGTGTCCATTTGGTAGAAATTTCAGGGGCGCCTGGGTGGCTCAGTTGGTTAAGCGACTGCCTTCGGCTCAGGTCATGATCCTGGAGTCCCAGGATCGAGTCCCGCATTGGGCTCCCTGCTCAGTGGGGAGTCTGCTTTTCCCTCTGACCTTCCCTTCTCTTGTGCTCTCTCTCTCTCACTCTTTCTCTCTCAAATAAATTAAATTAAATTAAATTAAATTAAGAAAAAAAGAAATTTCAGAGGGATTCTGCAGGGACTGACAGGTCTGATGCTATCCTCTGAAAGCCCTTCTTATCAGGTGGGCCCTTGGCTCGTGTCTGGAATTGGAACTTTGGGAGGGGCTCTCACCACTTTGGTATCATTTATGCCGAACACCTGCATTCCTTCTGGGAGTCTGGAATTTTGGTACATCCCAGGCAGAGGCTGCAGGTGACACCAGCCTCCAATAAAACCCTGGATGCTGAGTATCTAATGAGCGCTCCCGGTTGGCAATATTTCATAGCCATGAGTACAACTATGTGCTGAGTCCTGGGTTCTAGGGGATCATCAAAACTGGTAGTGGTGCTGGGGACTCCTGACCTGGGCACAGAAAAAGAAGTGACCTTTCCACAGAGACCTATGTCCAAGCTTAGGAACTGACCCTTTTACCTCAAAGAACCAGCAGAGAATAAAGATAGACAGGAAAAGCCTTTTTCTTTTCCTGTTTCCCCAACAGACCAGTGCTATTTCTTAAGTGACATCTCTGTATTGCTCTGTCATTTTTGAGGCACGGATGGAGACGTAAACAAATTCTCTTTCTCCTAAGGGCGGCCACATGAAAGGCACAGACATGAATATTTTCCTGGTGCTCAATTCATGACCCTATCACTGTGCCATTGGGTTAAAAGGCAGGAGACTTGGAGCATTTGCAACACCCGCCTCTCTGGAAATCCTTCTCATTGCAGTTACCAAATTCAGCAAAATGAGGGAGGGTTGATGAGGTTCAGGGGATTTAGCGGGAGACATCATCAATGAAATTTTCAATCAAGAACATTCAGCGGAGGGCCGGTACTACCCTGGGAACTTGGGAACCAAGGACAATGAAGACATGACTTGGCTCTCAAGTAGCTCATGGTCTAGTTGCAGGGTCAGAGGTATGCTGGATTGGCTCAGACTGGCTTGCAAGAGCCATGGTTGGCTAGACTTTCAGGAACTTGTGAGCACCTTTACATTACCTGAGTAGGTTGAAATCAACCATGATAGGAGTATTTATACCATGGAAGTGGCCTAATGCACTAAATTGGTGCTCCTTTTCTCTTATCCAGTTGTTATTTACCCCTGGTGGGGGTGGACTAGTAACCAGAGGATCACAGGACACCTAGCTCTGCCAGCGCACTGAGGAGAAACTGAATGCCTAACCAGGGCCCATTCTACAAACGGCTCCAGGGGCCTGGTGAGGGTGGGGTAGGCAGTTCAGCTGCAGGAGCAGGCAGGCGGGCAGGGTCGACTCCAGTCCCATGGACCGCGGAGGGGAGGGGCCTTGTTGCTGCTGGGGCTCAGACGGGGCTGATCTGCCAACAGGCCCCAGAGGAGAGGGTGCCCTTCTGGAGTCCTTCCTGGTCTCAAGCTAACTTCTCCTAAGGTCACTTCCTCTTCAAAATATCAATTTGTCCCCCACCCCCAAATTCTGTGTATATTTTGACTTTCGCTCGGTATGGAAAATTTTCTAGAGCTTTCTGGAGGAAAACTCAAGTGCTAATTGTGTTCTGAACTCTAGGATTTTTTGTTTGTTTGTTTTTGTTTTTGTTTTTGTTTGGGGAGCCCAGTACTGGAGAAACTGCCTAGAAGGCGTGGGGAGGTGTTTAGGGGACATTTCTGCAGAGGTGGGGGGCTCCACGGCCCCTGTTTTTCCAAGTCTCCAGGACTGTGTTCATTCTCATCAGGGCAAATCACTACAGGGTATGTGCCCAGTAAGAAGCTACCTAGGATTCCAACACATGTGCACCAGAACCAATAGAACTCTTTCTGGAGGTAGGAAGTCTCTGGAGAAACCACCATCCCCTGCAAAGATAGGACCGCCCAAGTTCCACAGGAGCGATTAACTGAAGGCGAATAAAAGAAAACACTTAAAAAGGGTCAACACAATTGCTAGTTTCATTTTTTTTCTTTTTACTTGAAAACTTGTTTTAACCATCAAATTTTGGCAATTACAAACCTGTACACTATTGGTTTTTTTGTTTTTTGGGTTTTTTGGCCGTCCTTTTGTTGTTGTTGTTTTTCTTTCTTTCTTTTTTTTTTTTTTAGAAAAAGAACACAAGACTGAATACTGCCAACAGCAATATATGCAGAAACAATCCATGTCTGTAAGGGACAAGATTCACTTGAAGTGTTAGCTTTCCCCTTTGCATAAGGTTTGGTGTGCGGTGTGTGTGCAAGTTTAGGGGAGTTCACGGGTGTGTGTGTGGGGGGTGGGTGTGTGTAAAGAAACAACATACTTTATCTGAATCTGAAATGGCATAAAAATCAGGTACTTAGTAACTGGGCAAAACACACTTGTTTTAAAAAATGTCAATACAAACATTTTCTTGGAAACAGAGAAAATTAAATGAAAACAGTAGAACCCAAAAAAGATTACAGTACATTTTGAAATTATTAAAAAACATCCTTTTCAAATCTAAGATCCTGTGTGTGTGTGTGTGTGTGTGTGTGTGTGTGTGCACACGCGTGGAGTTACCTCAAAAGTTTGCAGACCAACAGCATGGGTGACTTAGAATTATACTTGACCCCCCAAATTAAAGCATCCTGATAGGCATCAAATACAGTATCTACAAAAAGCCTGGAAAATTGAAACCATTATATACAATTTTATAAACATTTTAAACACCAAAACATACATCTTTTACAAACCAGCCTGTTTGTAACAGGTAAATTTACAAGACAATCTCTCTGATACAGTGCTTCCATTTCCTGAACACATTTGTCACCTCCTGAAATGCAGTAGTATGGGCTCAGAAAGTTGTTAAGTAGTAGCAATTGTGGTATTTGTTTGCCGGAAGGGTGCTACGGTCCATACCAATGGGTCCAAACACACTTCGAATGGACTGCACGATTCTCTAGTGCATCTTCAACACTGGAAGAGACTAATTATGGCCTTTGTGTAATATTACATACTTGTAATTATTGCTTTTCATTATTACATAAGGAAAGAAAATCTTACTCGTTTCCTACCTCTTAGCCAGCTGGCTAAGTATTAACTGATGCCAAACCCACAAATAGTGACTTTAAACCCTAGAATTATGCAACCAGAAGCTTAAAGCCGTTGTGGATTTCCACCAGAAAAATGTGCAGTTGAATGTCGTGGGACAAACACCAGCATAAACATGTAACCGCCTTCTCACAGACCACACAAAATGAGAACTCCGAAGCAGCTCCTCTTCAAATCTCCATTTCTCATGGTTTGAAACGAAAAACATAAAACATGCAAGCCTCACTACTTTTAGCAATATCTGTGCACCGGGGAGGGCAGAAGTGTGAAGAAACCAGACCAGTATCTGGGCAGCCCATGCAAAATGAACACTAGATCTTCCTGAACTCGTTCACAGGGAAGTGTTTTCTGGGTCTCACATGACTCCTTGTGGTAATCTCTTTTCTCAATTCCCCTGACTTTGATTACGTAGACACAGCGTTAGTGGGGGCAGTGGGTGGGGGTGGGGGGCGGGATGGGAAGTAAGTAGGCATTGGCCAGTGGTGTATATCTTTTACTTGCTTCTTTTTCAGGCTGTGCTCATGATTCCCAAGGGCAGTTCCAGATAAGTCCCAAGAATGTACCCTAAATGCCCTTTCCAGGCCTTCCGACTGATTGTCTGCTAGGGTAAACCTCAAATGCATAGACTTGACCTGCTCTTCCCACTGTCTTCTACAATGGCATTTCATGAATGGGCAGGACATGAGTAAATGGAAAGCTGGTGTGGAATGGAGCTCAGCAGCAAAATGCTTGCAGAAGAAAGCAAATGAACACCTGCTTTATTCATCTTTGACGGCCCTGTAGCTTCTGCTCGTGACGTGACACACATCAACGGTCCAGTCCAGCTACTCTCAGCCTTACAAGAATGTGTGTCATACAGGTAAAATGCCCACAGCAGGCTACGGAAAATGGCTCCCAAGAGGTAGCACATACGTGATCGAAAAAAGGGCAAGACACTTATTGGCTTCCATATTTTCCATGTGGTTCATCATGGCAGAGGGGAGAAGAACAAACACCAGGACCGGGAGGGAGGAAAAAAAAAGAAAAACAAAACTGCATCCAGTAGGTAACATTATAATCAAAGTTTCACTATAATTGATGCCTGGTCTGAGTTCCGTTCTGTAATTATCATTCCATCCTCATTTTAGAAAACATTCATTTGGTAAAAGCAGCATTTTGGTAAGTGTCCAAAGAAATGTGTGAATTCTGAAACTGCCTCCTTCCTAGGGGTGGCTGCAAGGAAACTTGAGATCCTAAGGCTTCCAGAGAAATAATCTCCATGAATTCTCTTTTCTAGCATTTTCCAGAGCAGGAATGTGGGAGGTCAGAAGGTCCAGCAGATACAGGCAGATACCATGTCCCCGGAAGGTTAGTGGAACAATGTTATACAGAAAGAATATCGGCTAAATGATGGGTTCTAGTCCCTGTTTAGCTACTTCACTTCCTGCGTGAGCTTGGGCAAGTCCCTTCCCTTCTCTGGCCATGTTTCCTCTTTTATTAAAAAAAGGGGATTAGATAAGCAGATCTTAAGGACCCTTCCAGCTCTTTGGCTCATCAGTGACCCCACTCAGTTCCACCCTGGCCTGACTGCAATCGTTTTGTAACCTACAGGGAAACCCAGCTATCCCCAAAGTGAAAAGATATACTGTGTTTAAAGGTAATGAATCAAAACATAACACACGCTCGTCTGGTATACATTTAGCTGCAGAGCTCTTCTGCAGAAACTCAGGGGAAGATATGCTGAAGAAAGAGGTATTTTATATAGGTCAGAGCAAAGAGAGTGAGCACAGTTTTCTTGGGCGACTTCACAACTGCATTAGGGATCTATTTATTCCTTCATTACCGTGGCAGTCGGGCATCCTCCCTCGAGGAGATGCTGTGTAAGCACTGGTGACTCATCGGCATTAATCTTGTTCTAGTATTTCCTGGGGGCAAGAAATGAATTGTTGGTTTTACTTTGATGGTTTTTATGTCATTGCATTATTAAAAGTGTAGCAGTGATTCTATTCTAGACCATTAGTTCATCATTTTCTCCGTGATTCTTGCAAATGTGCTTCTTACATAAGAAAAATACCAGAGACTCTATTTTCAAAAGCAGCCTCAGTGAAATTCCATTTATTTCAAGACCACAGTGCGGATGATGCTTCCACGAGGAGGTCCGACCAAGAGACGGGGAGAGGAGAAAAGCTGGAAAATCTGTGAAGTGTATCCTGAACTCAGGAAGCTTGGGAATGAAAAGGAATTTTTTTTTTTTCTTGTTACAACGAGCTTCAGAAACACTGACTCCTACAAAGCAGTGGACTAAACACAATGGAAGCAACTAAAAATACGTCTGAGTGGGATGATACACAGAATCAGGACAGAATAGTCGATACACCAATGCCATATGTCACCAGAAACCGTGGACACAGAGATTTGCTCATGAGGCAGATAGTGCAAATATGCATTTATTTACCATGGCCACTGTGCACGCAGCCATGATCTGATTGAAGCAAAAGAGGGGAGTCACTCAACTTGATAACTTTCAGCTTCGAGGACTGGGTTATCGTATTTCCGGTGAAGTGATTCTCCTGTCAATTTGTGACACTCTGGGCCAAAGCCCACACGTCAGGAGAGAGGAGAACCCCGGGGTGTAATTAAACATTACACATCTTTCAAATAAGAGTTTAGTTCTGGAAAACTATAACAAAATATCATTTTTTCAAAAGCACAGTTTTGTTTTAAGTCACTATAAATGGCAGTACCAAAATAAAGTTAAGTGAACCAGAGCAAAATATGGCATTTGGTGTTTCTCTAACATTGTAGAGATCAGAGAAATTGGAAAGTCTGCCTCGCTGGCAGGATTTTTCAGCACAGTCCATATCCTAAAACCCTCACGTTAGCTTTCCTCAAGAGCAGCCTTATTGAGTGCAAGCACATATTTGTACATAGGCCCAGACACACACGCTATTATAATTTATACACGAGAACTACTCTACTTTCTTCTTTTTTCAAACATAATTGCATTTATAGTGATGATGCTACCAATTTAAAATAACACTTAAATTTTATCTGCATTATCAAGAATTGTGATTATCCAGCTGAAAACTTTGAAAGTATATTTCCCTTTTTTCTCCCTGAATTTGAATTCTGCTTAAACCTCTAAATTCCTCTCATTGTAGAGAACAATGTGCCAAAATACAACTTTTTTTTTCTTTTTCTTCCCTAATTCTCAGAACAAAAGCCAATTTCTGCAGTAATATTAAAATTGTAGCTACGGCCAGGAATATTTACTGGAAAACACAAAAACAGATAATCACATTCTTTCTAATGTTTGAATAACGTTAACCTTCTCCCCAACCCCCAAAAGCGAGCCCAAATATCCTCACATTCCTCTCCATTAATACCTTTCTCAAAGATCATAAAGCCCAGCTATATTATATTGGATGCTTAACACAAACAAACAAAAATAACTAAGCATACAAACCATGTTACCCAAACCTAATTTTATAGCTGAAAACTGGACAGCTTATTAAAGAAAAATAGAGTTGATTTTGAAGGCTTCAGCCCATTTTCTTGTTTGTTTGTTTTTTTTTAATAATATTTGTTTCTCTTTTCTTTTGCCTAAGAGACTAACTTTTCCAACCATCGTAACTACTGTTTTCATCCCCTCCCCGCTCCTTGGCTCAAAATGACATGCAACAGTGCCCCTTGGCTCGTTGCCAGTTATTAATACTGCCGCCTTGGCCGCTGTAACCCTTCCCGGGTCCCGACACTGCACAAAGCCATACAGGAGGGCTGTATAACCTAGCAGGTGGAGTTTATTCTCCCTGTAGAAAGTCGGTGCCCCGCTTGGTCGTGAACGCAGGTACCTACTGCAGGGCTGTGGGCCCGTCACCGCGAAGAAACAGTCGGAGCCTTTCCTTTGCACCCAGCGCGACAGGAGCTTGCCCGTGACCCCAGGACTTGTGAAGAAGTTCCCGGGGGGGCAAGTCCATGTTTCCTTCGGGCCATTGCCGTGCACACGCACGAACCCCGCCAGCCTCCTTCCCGTGGTTCAGCCACGGACAGCACCAAGGGCCCAGGCAGACGCGCCGTCTACACCTGGGTCTGGTGCTGAGTCTCGATGAAGGGAATGTGCAGGCTGGCGAGGCTGAGCTCTCCCACGCTCTCGTAGTCACTCACGGCTGCTTCGGAATCGTCAAAGCCGCAGCTGGCGGACACATCCGAGGACGAGGTGCCTCTGGAATTGTGCAAGGACAGAGACACGCCGTCGGCGGGGCCTGCCGTCTCTGCGCCCTGGTTCATGCTCACGGCAAAAGTACTAAATTCACAGGCGGCAGGCGGGCCCGCCAAATCCGTGTCGTTGGGGAATGGGTGGGGAGGAAGGTACTGGCTGGGGTGGAACTGGGGCCTTCTCCTGCAGTCGGGGCTCAGCGTGCCGGCCAGCGACACGGGCTGGGAGGGCGGCAGGGCCTCGTACTGGTCTGGGAAGTCCTCTGGCAGGGGAGGGGGCAGCTGGTCCTGGTTCAGGAACTCCTCTTCATGGGGGGGTGGGTACTCGCTGTCGATGTCATAGCCGCCCAGGTAGTAATCGCTCTCCAGCTCCCGTGTGCTGCCCTGGTGTGCAGACCCTCCCTCCTGGTTCTCATAGTTGGGCACTTCCTCTATGTCCGACAGCCGGGCCCCAGGCATCCAGTCGGAGGTGTCCCAGTGATAGGCTGTGGGAGAAAAGCCGTGACAGTCAATTTCCTCCAGACTGGAGCTGGGGCAGGGCTTGGAAAAGGAGCAGACTGGGGCGGGGGGGGGGGGGGGGGGGGGGGGGGGGGCGACCTGACATGCAATTAACATCCAAGAGACCCTAAGATGCTGGGGTCATGTGCATGCTCCTTACAGGGCTCCCTCAGGGACCAGCCATGCTCTGGCCCCCGGGAGAATGAGGCGATGGCGACTCTGAGAGAGGGTGCCCGGTTGCTGCAGAGCCTCACACTCAGCCATGCCACAAGGGATGGCTAGCCAGGGCATGCGGAGTAAACCCAGTTCCAGCAGCCCCTCCCCGCCAGTCCTTCTTCCTTTCTATACGCTAAATGCAGAGCCAGGCTGGCAACATGCTCCCAGAGAGAGGGCGGGGTATGGGCTGTACTGTGGTCCCTGGAAGGTAGGAGGACGCGCTGCAAATGGATGACCGACACACGTGGTGGGGAGGCTGGGGGAGGGATGCTGGGGGGACTTTCGCTTCCAATGCCAAGCACACAAGACACCTGGAACATGCAGAATGCAGATCAAAGAAACCCAGAAAGGATGGAGGGAGAGGGACAGGGTAAGAACGAACTCAGCAATTCAAAACGTGGAAGAAAAATGTTATCCTGGGGTTATGGCAGAGTCACCTCGGTTGTAGTTCTGTCCTTGGTCCATGATAGACACTGTTTAAATACAAAGTGAGAGGTAAACCTGATAATCTAAGCCATGCGAAGAGGGTAAAACAGAATATTTTAGATAACTTAAAAACACCTGCTCCGTTTCTCCTCCTTGTTCTTTGGGAAATAAAAAGATAAATCCCATCTATACCTGGTCCTAATTGTATTGAGACACTAATAAAAGTTACCTGATTAAAATCAATCCCCATAAGAGTATAGCCTTGAATGCTTTCTTAAGTATGTTGAATATAAGAACAAATTTAGTAGTAATCTGGATTCCAACTGATTGGGAACTCTTGTCTTAGAAGGGCTTTTATAAAAAAGAGTACCCCATCTATTTAACAACTTATGAAGTAGGTTTTTTTTTCCTTTAAAATTGTAAAATTCACTCCAACCCCTAGAGAAACAGCTGGTGTCCCCTAGGTTGCTAGCTGATTAAAAGCAACCCCAGATCAAGTAACACAGAAGCCATATTTCCAAAAGGATAACTCTTTACACAAGAAATGCTATGGAAGAAAAAAGTAAATACCTTCATTCTCTATAGTGTCAACTACATTGTTGACAAGCTGAATGACAGTCACAATGGACGCTTGTGGCCAGGAAAGGAAGACAGAGGAGAAGGGAAGGAGAGTTTGTGGTTAGTCATGTAGTTCAGATATAAGAGAACTTCTCTTCACAACAATGGCATCAAAGGTGCAGCATGCAAACACCCAAAGCCTCCCCAGTCTGCCCGTGAGGCAGCACTCCGGTGAACGCTTTTATCTGGGGGTCTTGGGGATCCTTGGAACAGAAGGGCCAGGGCAGCAAACCCAGGACCAGGCATGATCGGCAGGGAGTCTGGCTCATAAATTCACACCTCATGGCCCAGTGAAATCAATCTAGGAAGGCAGTGGCTCATCAAGCTCAGGCTAATTTCTCGTTAATAACTCCCAAAGGCTCCCAGGGGAAGACCTCACTATTCCCACGGATAATTATTTGTCGGTCAGCCATGCTGTTCCAAACCAAATGTCAGAGATGGAGGATCACCTTGCAGGGCTGACGGCTTCACACTCCCATGATGCCACTTAGCCTAGAACAAACCCAAGGCCCAGCTTCGACCAGTAAAGCACAGACAAAAGTCAGCATCCGGCCTCTGAAATCTGGGAAGGAGAATTCTGTGCTCTATATGGGGCTGATTTAGCACCCGATTCCAGCAGCTTGTGGAGAGGTGATCAGGCTTAAAATTCATTTGTTGAAAATTCCTAACACTACCCACTTTCGTCAGGACTGACCCAGAAAGGTTAAGCATGAAAGGCCAAATGTGTGAGCTTAAGGGCACACATAGCAGAGCCCGTGAGAAGAGTCAGCTGGGTAGCATTGCCAGACCTCTGCCTGGAGTGGAAACTACGTGTTCTCGGGTGTTTCTATATAAAATGCCAAGCAGCAACAGCTTTTCTTCTGGCTGGGGATGAGGGAAGGAGTAAGCATCACGGCAAACAGATCTGGAGGTATGTCCCTGACCTTCTGAGAATGGTCAGAAGAAAGCCACTGTTATATGGTTTGTTACCCCAGCAGTCAGATACAAGTAGGCTTCTGCACCTCTCTGGAATGCCGGGTACTGGGGTGGAAGAGATTTGGGGATGAGGGTGCCGAAGGGAGACTATTTTACTTCCGTGATTGCTTCTATGGCCTTGGAGCTCACCTGTTCCTCTATTTACCTGGGGGGCAAAGACTGTATCATTTTCATTTTGTACTTCTGGGTACAAAATACTCAGCACAGGGTTCAGCATGTAGGAGAAACTCGGCATGTTTTTATGGGTTGTATGATTACATTAATTGATACATATTCAATTTTTGCCAATGGCTTATATATAGGGAAATGAAATAAAGTATTGACTAAGGGAATGCTAACTGTCTCTGTGGATGACTATTGGAAATGATTCTTGATTCACCACTATGTAATAAACTCTCACTGTTTTGTGACCATTTCTGCTCCACCTCCTGCCCTGGGGAGACCAATCCATCCTCCAGAGCTGGTTACTCAGCTCAGAAAACCCAGTCCAGCATTTAGTACCCTCTCCATAAAGATAAGTTCACAAAAGTTGGTGGTAGCAGCTTTGGAGTGTCAATGAAGTCCAGGAACCATATGGAATCGCATGCCACATTTTGGGTATATGGCATTTTTCTAAGGAATGGATCCATAGTCACAGTATTCATAGATTCTCCAAAGGCCTATGACCCCAGATGCTTATAAGGAGACTTCAGCTGAATGACGATGCCACTTCTAGGGGAAGGAGGTTCTATGGCAAGGAGGTCTTACCCCTAAATGAATTTCTGACGATGGGGAGGCTGGATATACAGTGAAGAGTGAAGAGATCACCAGTCGTAAAATAAAAAAAAGAA
This sequence comes from Phoca vitulina, assembly GCF_004348235.1. Lineage (NCBI taxonomy): Eukaryota > Metazoa > Chordata > Mammalia > Carnivora > Phocidae > Phoca > Phoca vitulina. The sequence continues at coordinate 18,953,019 of NW_022589737.1, forward strand.
AGAAACCACAGTTTTCTAGAGTATCATTTGGGATGAGGTGGTTCCCATAGGAGAAGAGGATTCATTACTGGAGGTCAGGGAACTTGGCCCACCTCTGACACGGACCCCTGGCCTGCCCACAGCGGCAGCTCAGCAGGTGCTTCCGCAGCGATGACAGCCAACAGCGGGGCCAGCCAAAAAGCCAGTGAACATGCTCCAAAGTCCACGGTCAGGCCCAGAAACAGAACTGGTCACATCACCGTCCTCCCTACCCATGGACTTCCAGCACAGGAGGCAAAACCCACACAGGGGAATGCAGCTACCGAGTACTTACCATTGTCATCACCAGAATCCGACTGGAAGGAGCTCAGGGACTGAACCTCAGAGTTGCTGCCTTTATTACTGCCTGCAAAGCAGGTCACTTCTCCGGGATCATCAATCCCTTTGTCTTTGCGGACAGCCAGAGAGAAAGCAGAAACGACACCGGTTACTTTGTGCATATGCCTTGCCCTCCCACCCCCAGAGTTCACTTCTCAGAGCTCTTTCATTTGCTTCAAGAAAATAATTTAGCTCCACAATAGAAAATTGATTGTACCACTGGGGGTAAAGGTCTGTCAATCAAGTGATTTACATTATGGATTTGAAACCCTTAACCCGTGGTAAATGAGCTTCCAGATAGCTGACAGCCAAAAGGAGCTGTTCCCTCCTCAAAGTGAGGCGACGAAGTGAAGAGTGAAGGCAGGATGAAGTGGCTGGGTTGCTCTTTGCCATTCAGAGTTAATTTAAATCATTTACATGAACCGACGTCGTGTCAACACCAGGTTAAATGAGATTACTTATAAAATAGGGGTATAAATATTTTATAGGCAAGAATGCCATTACATTCATCCCAACTTCCATCTCTGGGGAGCGAGTGGAGTTCTCCGCCTTGCCTCCTAGAGGGCAGCGTCACACCATTTTTGGGAATGACAGTGTTCAGAGCTCTGTGTGGTAGGAGGGCAGTCGGCGGTGTGGTCATGCTCTTGTCTCCCCACTTCCTCCTTTTGACTATGCAAAGACAGCCTGAACAACACACACACACACACACACACACACACACACACACACACACACACACTCTCCAGGGCTATTTTCTTATTTGATGGACTAAAGGAAGCAATAAAAACAAGCCGTATCTCGAAGTTGTCAAGTAAAAAAATGAATGAGTCGCCTAGAGATTGTCTCACCAGCTAACTCTGCCTTGCTTAACAAAGAAGGAAATCTACTCAATAAAAACACAACAATACTTTGGGGGGAAATGTGAGTTTTGGCCTGAGGTAGATTCTGGAAATTAAGCTGTCACATTATGAAGCAAGTGGAGGAAAAGGATCACCGGGAAAAGCTTCAAATCATCGCGTAACATGATGGGGAGAAGAGACGGGGACTTGTGATTAAGGGGACAGGTGTTCCTCTTTGTGACGGTGGAAATCACTGTTTCCTCCACAAAGGGTGAGGTCAGTACCGGGCACCGTGGCTCTACATCTGCTGTCAGATGCCGAAGCTACAGTGGGACCATGAGCTGGATAAACAACTGATCTAGGTAGAGAGAGACGCCTGAGAGGAGTTCACCTCCCAATGGCCACGCTGCCCCAAATACGAAGATGTGTCTCAGAAAAGCACCAGGTGAGGGCCAGGCTGAGCCCTGAACACTAGGAAGGAAACAACAAATGATCCACCCCGGTGAAAGCCGTGCATAAAACTCCTTTCTCCACTTCATTTATTAGGCCCTCTCTTTTATCATTGCTAAATAAAAAAAGAGCCTCTCTAAGAGCTGGTGGATTGGCAAGGCTTTGGTAAAGTCATTGGACAGGGAATGCATTTATGATGAAAATCCAAGGGCGACGACTTACAGGAGTGTCTACAGAAAGCTCGGCAGAGCATGGTGGAGGTGGCCCCAGAGAAGAGCAGAGACCCTCCTCTGTCATCAGGGTTCCCTCTCCCTCTATCCTGCTAAAACCCCCAAGAGCAGTGTTGGTAAGAGCACAGGCTGTGGACCCTGACGGGCCAGGTTCTAGTCCTCACCCCTCCTTCTACTAGCTGCTTGTTCTTAAGCTGCTACCTCACCCATCTGCTCCTCCACTTGGTGCTCACGTAGGCGGCCGGGAGGATTTAAGAAGATCCAACATACAGCAAACGTTCATCTGCTGCTTCAGTTGTCTCCCCAAATCTCTTTGTCCTTAATGTTTGCATTCTGGATTCTGTCTTGACGACTCACTGAAACACTCTCTAGATGACCAAAAATCTTCTAGGTGTCAAGCACAGTACTGTTTTTTTTTTTTTTAAGCCTGTATTCTTCCAGACAGTTTTACAGTACTCAGACCTGCTAACCTTATCAATAGTCTTGGCTTCTGCATAGCTGCCCTGTCCTCTGTCCCTGCTCTTTTTGTTGGCAACTGTTTGCTTCCATTCCTGGCCTCTCCCTTCTGCCCACCTCCCATATGTATGCATCTCCCAGTTCTTTTGGAGGTCCAGTCTGGCCATCCTCTCTTTATTCTTGCTCCTCAGTAAGCTCATCCCTGCCCCCACCCCCCACCCCGGCCCCTCAAGATTCAACCATTGTGCATCCAGATGATGTCCAAACTTTCATCTCTAGCCTCCCCTTTCTCCTGAACAAGAGAACCTGTCAGGTAACCCTCATGTGCCCCCTACCCTCATCAAGCTGCTTCCTGCTTCTGGAAGGCCCTCTCCAACAGTTTCCTACCAAAATTGTACTTATGCTTGAAGACACAGCAGGAATTCCCCCTTTCTCCACAAAGATGCCCTTCACCTCCTCTGCTCATATGCTTTCCAGCTCCATTTGAAAGAAGCTTCCCCTGGATCTTCTACCCCAACACGTATCAGTACTAAAGCTCCGGCCTTTGGAAACTCCTGCTACCAGGGCATCTCTGCTGCTGAAATATAAAGCCATTTGGCCTGATGGAAAGTCACAGGTTACCACAGAGCTTGCCTTAGTTTCATCCTGACCCACGTTAGGACAGGGAAAGCAATCACCATTGCTCAATTAGATGTTCATGGAAGCTAGCTAACTGGGCTCTGCTTTTTTTCCTCTTTGGTCCTTTTTAGTCTGTTCTCCATGGATCAGTCAGAGCCATCTTTTGAAAATGTAAATTTGATCATGCTACTCTCCTGCTTCAAAACCTGCACTCATGTTGCCATTAAAATGCATTCACTTTCCCTTGTTGCTCACCAATCTCCAACTACCTTGACCTCCTTTCTGTTCTTCAACATGTCAAGGTCTTTCCCACCACAGGGCCTTTGCACCTGTGGCTCTTTGGCTAGAATGCTGCCCCATGAGGCCTGAAGGAGAGGGAAATACCACTATCTGGACTGGACTTTTCCTGCCTTAAGTTTCACCCTCTTGTTTCATGGACCCTGCATTCCAGCCAAACAGAATGGCTTGCTTGTCTTCCAATTGTGTGGGTCCCTCCGCCTTTCCCCAGACCTTTAATCCACCATGGTCCAACTCAAATGTCCCTCTGCTCTTCTCAAGTCTTCATCTTAGGTCTAGAAATACTCTCTTCTTCTGACTTTCCGGAACAAGCTTTCTGTATATCACTTCTGTCGCCACACTGCTTTTATTGCAACCAGTGGTGTGCTGTTGTGAGTAGAGCATGTGTTTTTAGAGCTGGCAGCTCTGGATTGGCCCACCTGCTCTGCTGCCTCTTCCTAGCTCTGTGACCTTGGACACCTGATGCATGCTCTCTGAGCCTCATTTTCCCCATCTGTAAATGGGGATAAGAACCAGAGCAATTTTTCTGGACATTCAATGCCAGAACACTTCACAAGGAGTGCCCCGCCCAGGCGGTTTCTCTCTCCTCTCCCCGATTTCCTTCCCCAGTGCCAGGCACACCACAGCTCCCCGGCAACAGTAAAGGCACAAGCAGACACACTGTGGCCTCCTACTCACTGTCGGTTCCTGCGTCCCAGCCATTCTTCCGGATGGAATCGCAGTCCGAGCGGCAGGGCGACACGGCGGGCAGGTTGGGAGCCACGCTGCACACGACCACACCGCGCCTGGCCGTCAGGATGCGCGGGGACTCGGGGTGGAACGTGGTCATCTCCTGGTGCTCGCCCCCCAGCCCATCCACGATCTTATCCAGGTTGCTCCTGGAGTCACTCTGGAAGCACGGCGTATAGGCCATGGGGCGCACGGGCACCTGCGGGGGCCCCACCTCCTGGTAGACATTGCGGCCGTCCCCGCCGCCGCGCAGGTTCCGGAATGGGATGCCGTTGCTCTTGTTGAGCAGGGCGGCCGTGGCGGGGTCCTGCACCAGCGTGATGTTGTTGCGCGAGTAGTTCTTGCGGAAGACCTTCTTGCGGAAGACGATGAAGAGGATGACCAGGATGAAGATGACGAAGAGGACCACCGCGATGCCGATGAGCTCCTCCTTGCCCACGTACGAGTGGCCGGCCTGGATGTTGGGCACGACCACGGGGCGCAGCCCGCAGTACTGGCCCACGTAGCCCGGCGTGCAGTTGCACACGAAGGAGCCAAACACGTTGACGCAGGAGCCCCCGTTCTCACACTCCTCCTGCTCGCACTCGTTGACGTCCTCCTCGCACCTTCATGACAAAACACAAAGCCCCTCTCAGACAGCAGGCCCCGCAGCGCCATTCACGGTGGCCTTCTTGAAGAGGAGACACAGCGCCCCAAGGGCATGTGAAGCGTGACAAAGATAGAGTGACGGTGTGTGTGAGTGCGTGTGTGTGTGTTGGGGGTGGGAGGAGGTGGGTGGGCACCCCGGCAGGTGGCCCGAGTTGTCACGGTGAGTTAAGGTACTTCTCGCAACCAACAGGATCGCTCCCAGATAGTCTGACCCCCTCCAGATGGGAGTAAGGCAAAGACTGGCGGGAGGGAAGAGAAGGAGCAGGAAGAGAAAGAGCAGATGCTGTTGGAGAGGAACTGGTCTCCAAATCCTCGGGGCCGGAGGCATTTCAGGGTTTAAATTTTTGCAATTTTAGAAACATCATACAGTACACGTCTTTCCTTTTCTGGAACATACCCGCCCTACCGCTCAAGCTGGAGCTGCCATAGGACCCCAGAATCAAACTATACCAGTGCTTCTACAATAAAACACATGGATATTCACACTAAATCAGATAAATAAAGACTAGAAATAGTCTCAGAGCAGTTTTGGCTGGTTTTGCCACCGAATTAGTTTGCCACTAAGTTATTCTTAACCCCTTTAGTTCTCTGAGCTTCTGGGATTAGAGAATTGCAGAGAAAAAGCAGTGAACCTATATACCTTATATAGGCTTTCCCGAGAGGAGGAAATCTTTGGTTCTGACATTTTCCTCCAACAGTGCCTGTAATTTTTGGTCTCTCTGGGAATTGTGTGTGTGTGTGTGTGTGTGCACGCGCGCACGCACGCACATGCACACACGCACGCGCATGTGTGCAGGGCAGAGTAACAGAGTAAGCAGATAGGTGGAGGGCTAAAGATATATATATTTTACAGATTCTGTGCTTATCATAAAGGTTAATATTAATGCAGACTATCAGGAAAGAATGATTAAAGCATTCTAATGAAAAATAATTAAATCAATTTTATTCTCTTTAAAGCAATCCATGACTCACGTTGAGTATAATTATAAGGCAAACATTTAAGTCTTATTCTTTCTTAGTTTAACATTACGTGAGAACATAGACCTTCTTTCTCCTTCACTTTTCTCTACTTCAGCAATTGCTCTGATGTGTTCATTTAAAAGGCGCGATCACTTATATCTTTGGTAATGCAGCTTTTAAAATGTAGTCAAACGTCCCTAATTTGAACAGATTGAGGCCAGGTCATTCGGAAATTAGAATCACAGAGTATTTTTAAAAAAATGCAGCTTTATTACTTTAAATTACATCCAACGATTCAAAGTCCGCTAAGTATTTCCTGGTAAAGTCCTCGGGAGATTTGCTTTAATGAATACATAAGACTGATCTGTAATTAGAATATCACTTGCTTGAGATTACATATATATACTTTTCAAATGATCAAGGATGGTTGGAAGTGGCATTTTACTAAGAGCTTAAAACATTCCCTTTCCATTTGGCTAACACTTTAATTTCCCTCATTTCTTGGGGGAAAAAGGGTTTGCAAAGGAAAGGTAGGTTTTAGTTTCTCAGAATGATCATAAAACGTTAGGCGGTAGAGTCCAGTTAATGAGTTCTGGGGAAACGGGTAGTATGTCTGCCTCAAAATTATACGGAAAATACTAGGGGTCATAGATGATTTTCTTTAAAAGAACTGTTTTCCTAACTACAGAACACATAGTAATTATGTAAAAATTTGCAAATATAAAGAAGAATAAAGTAAAAAAGTATAAATAACCAATAACCCCATTACCCAGAGATGATCCCCGTTAACATTTAAGTCATTTGTAAGCCTTCTTTTTGTAAAGATATTAACCCTTTTCCTGTTCCACTAGTGGTAAATCTTTTATCCCCATTGTTTACTGTTTCCCTTTCTTAGCAACAAGAAGCAGAGGAGAGAAAGACTTGGTTGCACAATCTCACTTACGTGACTCCAGTGAGCCCAGCTTTGCAATTGCAGATGAAAGTGTTCCCTATCGGGTCGCAGGAGCCTCCGTTCTGGCAGGGGTTTGGGAAGCAAGCTGTGATCTCCGACTCACAGTTTCTCCCGGTGAACTGTGAGAGACAGGTACACTGATAGCCTAGGGAGACAGAGGTCCTCATGAGCCACAGTGCCATTGGCAATGCTCGGAGTTCAGGGACTTGGCCATCACGTGCCCTCCTGATTCCTCCTAAACCAAATCTTTGGCAGGGCCCAGATTCCAAAGATGATTATCAAATTGGTTATTTTGAACTTGGGACACATTTGCCACAAAGATGCCAAGTAACGGTTTGGATCCCCTGCTAGTCCACCAAAATGCACCTAATTAACCACCTGCCTAAATGCAAGTGAGACTGGTAAGAGACACCCAAGGAACAGACTCCAAGAGCAGAGGCCAAGATGGGGAGAAGATGCTTTCCCCAGCACATTCCTACTTAAAAGGCAGGATGGTCCCAGGGAGGAGCAGTTTACCATAGGTACCACGTTAGTTCCTTTTCTGAACCCCCTCTCACCCCCATGCCCTTTCTCTCCTTAGCTGAGAACCTCAATTCCCACCTGGAGAGGAAGCAAGGGGAGGACAGGTAAAATGCGGATATATATCAACTCAAATGAGCCTCAGTTTGACAGATGCACAGGGAAATGGAAGAATCCCAGCCTTCACCCAGCTCCTGTATTTGGATCCTCATTTTCACATTTTTGTCAACTTTCTCTACTCATGAACCCATCGTGAGGAACCAGGTAGTAGCATCCTTACTGCAAAGAATATTAAGTATCGGAGTAGGTAGGGTTAAGTATCGGAGTAGGTAAGAGGACAATGGCATTATTTACCTCTCAGAGATGGAAGGGATGAATAAGGAGTAAGGGTTTTCTTTTGCCCTACTTTATTTTTTATTTTTATTTTTTTAAAGATTTTATTTATTTATTTGACAGAGAGACACACAGCGAGAGAGGGAACACAGGCAGGGGGAGTGGGAGAGGGAGAAGCAGGCTTCCCGCCAAGCAGGGAGCCCGATGCGGGGCTCGATCCCAGCACCCCGGGATCATGACCTGAGCCGAAGGCAGACGCTTAACGACTGAGCCACCCAGGCGCCCCTCTTTTGCCCTACTTTAAAAAAATTTTAAATTCCTTTTCCTATTAAAGGAATTCCTATTACAGTTCGATACTGTAAATGTATTTTCTCTTCCCTATGATTTTCTTAATAACATTTTCTTTTCTCTAGCTTTATTGTAAGAATATAGTATATAATACATAGAACATACAGAACATGTGTTAATCGACTGTTTATGTTATCAGTAATGCCTCTGGTCAATACTGGGCTATATTCGGGTGTTAAGTTTTGGGGAGTCAAAAGGTATACACAGATTTTCGACTGTGCAGGGGGTCGGCATCCCTAACCCCCACATTCTTCAAGGGTCAACTGTACATATTATTGATTAAGCACCGAACTCTTCATGGACTAGGTCTCTCTGGGTGTTGCTGTTTTGCCTGGTGTTCTATATTTTCATACCTGGGAGAAATCTTTCCTCTAAGGCTTTCTGACTGGATCTACCCTGAGTAGTGCACTCTCGTCCTGCTGTGGGGCTACTGTCCCTGGGATTGCCCTCTCTGCTCTCCTGGGCTGGATCTAGTGTTTTTGGTATCCCCTATCTTCCTAATTTCTTGGCTTACTCTCTATTTCCTTAGGATCCATTCTACAGTAGCTTTCTGAGAAAGGGTTTGCAGGTCAATGTTGTGAGACCCTGCATAGCTGGATGTGTCTTTACTTCACCCTTACCCCCTATTTGGTAGGCTGTGTCCAGAATTCTGAGCAGTACCTTCCATGTGGCCTTTGAGAAATCCAAGGCCTTTTAGTTCAAATTTGTACTTGACCTGGTTTCTTTTCCTCTCCAACAATGTGGAGGATCTTCTTTTGGCCCCCAGTTTTCTGAGATTTCATCATGATATGCTTTAGTGTGGGCTTATTTCAGCCAGCACTGGGCACTCTGCAAATTCTTGTCCTTTTACTTTCTCGGGAAATTTAATTATTTCATTGATGATTTCCATTCCTTTGTTTTCCCTGTTCTGTCTTTATGGAAGTTTTATGATTTGGTCTCAGATCTCCTGGACCTTCCTCTAATTATTTTTCTTATATTACATCTCCATGGGTATTTTTTCTGTACTTTCTGAGATTCTCATCTTCTGAAACTTTTATTGAGGTTTTCATTTATGTTGTCATTTTCCAAGGGCTCTTTTTTATTCACTAAGTTTTCGTGTTTGTGTGTGTTTAAACAATAGCACCCTGCTCATGTTTTGTGGTTACAATATCTTCTCTTATCTCTCTGAGGATATTAATATTTTTATGAAGTTTTCTCCCTGCATAGTCTTCTCCAGGTAGTTTTGGCTCTGTTACTTTGCTTTGGTCTCTGCGATGGTGAATTTTATGTGTCAATTTTCAGGCCATGGTGTCCAACTGTTGGACAAACACCAGTCCAGATGATGCTGTGAGGGTATCTGTGGATGTGATTAACGCTTACAATCAGCTGACTTGAAGCAAAGCAGATTACCCTCCATGATATAGATGGACCTTATTTATTCGTTCGCTGGCCTTAAGAAGGAGGAATTCTGCAGCAACATAGAAATTTTGCCTGAGTTTCCAGCCTGCTGGCCTGCTCTGCAATTTCAAATTCAAGACTACAAAATCAATTCTTACCTGAATTTCCAGCCTCCTGGCCTGCCCCATAAATAGCCGACTTGCCAGCCCCACAATTATATGAGTCAACTCCTTAAAACCTATCCATCTGTCTGTGTATCTATTTATCATCTATCTATCCATACTATTGGTTCTGTTTCTCTGAAGAAGCTTAATACATTCTTTATCTTCCAAATTAGAGGATTTCCTACCTTGTCTGGCAGTCCTTCCTTATCAACTCAGATTGCAGAGTGGGGCGATAGGAAATTAGAAATCTGATGGGAAGCTCTGAGCACACGAGTGGGGTTTGTCAACTGTGATACTGTGATACTGTTCCACTTCCACTGGGTTGGTAAATTTCCCCACTAATGGCCCTTATCACCTGCCCAGAGGGACAGTGAAAGCCTGCTTTCTACCATTCGAGAGACGGGGTTCTGGTAGAGGAGTGATGGTTGTGGGTCTCAGCATCCAATGAAGACATGAGATTCACTTCCACCCACCCCAGCGCTGACCAAGCGCAGGGCAGTGCCGGCGCTCCCTGTCCTCTCACCCCTGCAATCCACCATCACCTGCAGGCTCTGCCAGGGCCTGGGGGGCGTGGTTGCCTGGCCGTGCAGAGAGAAGGGGGAATCTAGGGTTCTGACTGCCTCTCAAACAGATGTTTGACCAATTCTTATTTTAAGCCCTTCTCCCCAGCGCTTCCCCTTTTAGAGGTGACTAAGGCCTCCAGTTTCTGAGGCTTTTGGGGATCAGTTCCCAGATTCCCTTCTCCTGGTCAACATTTCAGCCTCTCGAAGCTTCACTTCTCTCTTCCTTACCACCAGTCCGTTGGCCTCCCACCTCCAACCTTGGTTGGTGTTGTCTCCCTCTCAAGTCCCCTCACTCCTCGGGGCTTATGGCTTATGAAAATGCCTTTACTCATGCGGTAGTGGGATTGTGACAGCGAGCTGCCACCATTACCCGGAAGTGACCAATGAGACTTTCCTCATTTCTAAGATCTTTTGTAAATGCTGTAAATGACCACTCTCACTCTTAGTCGAAGGGTTCTTGGGCTAATCTCTGCTCCCCAGTGACTGATGTTGGGATTTTATAGATTGATTTTTTTAAGTTTATTTATTTATTAATTTAGTAATCTCTACAGCTCACATGGGGCTTGAACTCATGACCTTGGAGATCAAGAGTCACATGCTCTTCCTATTGAGCCACCCAGGTGCTCCTATAGACTGATTTCTACAGGCATAACATAGTTAAAAATCTCTAGATTGAAATAGCGTATGTGCTCATTTATGTGTACTCAACCCGAACTACAGAGATCTCTGACGTCTAAGGGGACATTATGACTATCTGGGTTGTTCATAGGTTCAGAGAAAGAAAGACTCACCTTTGGGAGGCAGGTGCAGGAGGCAAGAGAGAACTCTTTACATTCACAAAAGGAGGGGGGCGTGGGGTGCCAACCTCCCCAGCACCAGGAAACACAAAAGGCCAGAGATTGAGGCTCCGAGAAAGACACGGTGCTCTCGAATGCAATAACATTGAAACACCAGGGAACTAACTCTTAAGGAAAGACTGTTGTTGATGCAAACTGTGTCCAAAGGCGGCCAGCCTGATGTCTGTGGACAGGATGCAGGAGTCTGAGGTATGCTTGCTTTAAATTCTGCTGACTTGGAGTTGTTTTTTTCCAATTTGGGAAGCTGCTCGCCTTAATGGATTCGAATGGGATTGATGAAAGCAGTTAGAACTGGGAAAAATGCATCTTTGTGTCACCTGGCTAGTCGTTGGCCAGAAAACCATGTCAGTTAGAGGTAGAGTAACTTGTGAGGATGAATTAGATTCCCTTCTTGACTAAAGGGAGGGGTGATACAATCACAGGAGGGAACTTGAAGGCACATCAATGATGAGGTGGGAGGGAAGCCAGGAAGGGGGAATCTAAGGCAAGGTGGGTCAGGGCAGGTAAAAACCTCACTCTCCAGCTCCTATTTGGCAAGCTTCTGACAATTTCCCAAATAATGCCATAGTAGAAGACGTTGGGGGGAGGGGAAGCACAAGGAAGGCCTGTCTGGAAATAAGGGACATTTGAATTACTATCATGGAAACTGGATTCTAACTAAGGTCATGGGTTTGATTTCTTTGATTTGATGTCTCGGTGCCTTGGAAAATCAGAATTTAAAATGAGGCAATACCTCTAGTGCACTATTTTACTCTCACACATTTCCTTCTGCGTTTTGTCATTTTCATTATCTTTTGTGGGCTCTCTAGTGTTGATGCGGCCGCCTGCCTGACTGATTCACCTTGTCACTGACTTAGTGCCTAAGCCATAGGCAGTGGTGGGCTGGAGCCAGCTCACAGGGCAGTGGGAACGGACTTTGGCAGGCCAGTTTTAAAACCACCGGTAGCCTGACACGAGCCACGGTGGGAGTATTTACATCACAGAAATCAACAAACACTACAAATTGGGGCTTTTATTTTTATTTTTATTTTTTTAAGATTTTATTTATTTATTTGATAGAGATAGAGAGAGGGAGAGCACAAGCAGGTGGAGTGGCGGGCAGAGGGAGAGGGAGAAGCAGGCTCCCTGCTGAGGAAGGAGCCCGACGTGGGGCTCGATCCCAGGACCCTGGGATCATGACCTGAGCTGAAGGCAGCCGCTGAACTGACTGAGCCACCCAGGCGCCCCTGGGGCTTTGATTTTTAGAGAGCTGGTTCGCAGTACACCCTGGAAGAGGGACTAAGACAAAAACACACCGCCTACAAATGCAGAGACAGCCACAAAACCACCATGATGGCAGGCACGGGCGTGGCAGGAGGGAGCTCGGAGCTCGTTGGGGGGCACGTTCGATCTAGGCTAGAGCAAACCAAGCCTGACCAAGGAGCTCTGCTCTACATCATTGGAAGATGATGATGTAGATGACGGTGATGGCAGCTGACACTTGTATGTTTTATTTATTTATTCTGTGCCAAAAGCAGTTCGCAGCACTTCACATGTACTAACTCATCTAATTCTGAAAACAAGCCTATGTCAGAGGTACTATTGTTATTCCCATTTTCTAGACAAGGAAACTAGGGTACAGAGAAGTTGATTACTTATTCAAGGTCATGAAGCTAATGTGGATCTGGCTCCAGAGTCCTGAAACTATTCAATATCCTTTAACAACTATACTTCATTACACTCTCTTTCTGGATTCTCTGCTTATCCAGAGACAGAAGGAAGCTGTCTAATATCTGTTCTCATGATCTCAAGCCCATGGGGCAAAGGAGGTAGAGAATGTTTGGAAAAAATACTGCTTGTAGAACTTTAAATTTGGAGTTTTTATGTTAACACGATGAGAGGGAAAAGCGACTGGATCTTATTTTGAAATGGTCAGATTTTTCTTTAAATGAAAGAAGAGTGATATCTATTGTGAAAGAGGTTTGTTGATTAAGAGTAACCTGTTATCACCAAGTTTTCTTTATGATCCCATTCTCCTGGCCTGGGCCCTATTATTAATAACTTTAGAATATCAGCCAGTCTGCCACAGTGATATGAGGGATCTACTGCTGTAGTGGTTTAAAGTCACCCTGAATCACTTTATGAAGGACCACAATAACCCTATGGAGGAAAAATGAAAAGCCCCATTAACATCTCAACTCCATGGGGGTTGGAGACATCAGTGGCTTGTTCAAGTACATATAACCGGTAAGTGATTGACTTTGAGCTTGAATCCAGGCTTTCAGATTCTCAAAGATTTCTACAAGACGGTATTGGCATTGAAACTCATCAGTGAGTGGGAACTTATCACTTGCTAGGAATGAGGAGGGGATTGTACTTAATCAACGCTCCAGGGGGTTATGGAGATAAGGAAGATGGACAACATCAGACACCCCTCTGGGAGCCAACTAATCATTAAATAGTAAGATACTGGCATCATAAAGTTTCTGCTCTTCCCAAGCATTACCATATGTTGGTCTAAAACACAAATCAAGGGGGGCACCTGGGTGGCTCATTTGGTTAAGCATCTGCCTTTGGCTCAGGTCATGATCCTGGAGTCCTGGGATGGAGCCCCATGTCCGGCTTCCTGCTCAGCGGGGAGTCGGCTTCTCCCTCTGCCCCTCCCCCCTCTGCTTGTGTGCGCATGCTCTCTCTCAAATAAATAAATAAAATCTTTTAAAAAAACCCACTAATCAAGGAAACAGAATTTCAAGAGCTATACAGGCATTATCTGACCACAAATAATATTTTAACAGTTTGTAAATGTGAAAGAAAAATAAAACGCCATGGATAATACCCAAGTGTTATTAAAAAGAGTAGGTTTTTCTTTTTCGGGGTTAGGGGAGAAGGTCAAATAAGGAAATTACTAGCAAGAACAACAGCTTAGGGGTGCCTGGGTGGCACAGTCGGTTGGTTAAGCAATTGACTCTTGGTTTCAGCTCAGGACCTGATCTCAGGTGTCGGGTTCCGCGCTTAGCGTGGAATCTGCTTCACATTCTCTCTCCCTCTCATCCTGCTCCTCCTGCTTGTGCTCTCTCCCTTTAAAATAAATAAATCTTTTAAGAAATTTTTAAAAAGAACAACAGCTTATTATGCACTAGGAAAAATGCGAAGAACGTTCTATGCATTATCTCATTTATTTCTTGACAATGACCCTATGTTGCGAGTACTATTATTATAGTTATTTTAGAAATAAGGGAACTGAGGCTTAAATAAGATGGTTTGCTTAAAGTTACATAGTCAATAAGTGACAGACACCACTTAAAGTAGTTCCCAGGTTGAAAAAAGACAATCCTATTCTTAGCATTGAGATACATGTTACAAAAAATAATACTGTTATAGCTTCTCTCCCCTGGAATTCTGTCAAAGCGAGAAGTGTATTTTTAAGCCTTGCCTCAAAGCTGTGCTCTTGTTTACAATCCTTCTAGTTATAGCAGATGCAGATGGCTTTGAAATCTGCACCCGGACCAACTTAAAATGCCCCCTCCTTTCCTCATTCAAAGAACACTGCAAAACCTATTAAATGCAAAAAATAGAAACGGTTTAAGCAATTATAGAGTGAATGTGGGCTGGGTAAGCAAATTATCAAGATCATTTCTATCTGACTCTTTTGACTTATTAGTCGTTTTCGAAGCTAATTCATCCAGGTCATGGCCTCAACCCCTCGGCCCTGCTCCCCAGTGTAGGTGACACGATTCTGATCAGGTTTGGCTGCCTTGATAAGGCAACATCTGCCTTGTGCACAAAGGTGGAAGTAATGACAAATGTGAACTGGCATTTGGGATCTGAAGTCAGCATCAACCACTACACTTGCTGGATTATGGATTTCATTTAGAGACTCCAAGAGCTCACATGATCTGGGGAGGCAGCTGTGAGGTTGTTTAGGGAGGTCCTGGGTCCTTTTAAGTTCTGGCTGTTACCCACCAGCCGGGTATGATCACAGCCGAGCCGCCTGGCCTCCAGGAACCTCCCTATTTTTATCTGGTAATTGAACCTCACTAATACCCACTTCATAGAGGATACTAAGGCTTTTGGATTCATCAGCCACAATGTAGCACACAAACATTAGGTGCTTTATTGTTGTAATTATTGTAATTATTATGGATTCTGAAATCAGCTTCCTTTCTATGTTGCCCATTAACCAAACGACTGAAAGCCATGCGAGTTTCTTACTCTGACTTTTAGGCTGAATCTTGGGAAATCCTGAAACGTCTAGTCTGTGTGAATCTCAATAAGTATGAGAAAGCTGGTGGGCCCATTATCGCACGAGATGCTGATCACAAGTAGGGGAAGCTCGGCTGTAGAGCATGGCTTCTGTCCTTACTTCCCATCTTTCACCAAGCAGGGTGCAGAATGACCTTTGAAGGTGAGACCTGTAACTTTCCCTAGGACAGCTTGCTCACATTTCATACATTGTATATTGGGCTGAGCCTCTAGCATTTTCTTTGAGGATCTGGAAATATGGAATGTGTTAACAACATTAGGCACACAGTAAATTCTCACCTTCTAGCATGTTCTTTTGTGTTTGCAAGTAACCTGACTGCTTTAGAGTTTGCTTTTTTGTTTTGTTTTGTTTTTTAGCAGTATCTGTATGATTAATGCTGTTACCATGAGGCTTTTTCCAAAGTACCAAAAACAAGGTACCTCAGTATTTAGAAGAAAGTCACCCAGAAAAAAAAAGTTTCCCCATAAGCTGCAAAGCTCAGGGAAATTATGTCCACAGTAAGGGTGCCTGGCTGGCTCAGTCAGTAGAGCACGTGAGCCTTGATCTCAAAGCTGTGAGTTGGAGGTCCACGTTGGGTGAAGAAATTACTTAAAAATAAAATATTTTTAAAAAATGATGTCCTCAGTATATACACTGGGTGTCTGGCTCCTCCCTTCTCTGTCTCACTTTGCTCAGTGGGCCAGTGGGCTGAGCTCATACAGGAACCCTGTTCAATTCCCATAAGCCAGCTGTGAGGGGAGGGAGGCCACAGAGTGGAATCAGCTGGTCACAGAGACAGCAATGGGACCCCAGAATTTACTTAAAGTTTGAAGGCCTGATTTTATCTAAACCCTTACCAGTTAGGGATGCAAAAGACTCAGTAAAACATCACCCAAAGTATCTCGGGCAGCTTTGTTGCTGAAAACACTTCTCTGCCCAACTATTGGCAACATCCAAGACCTTGTTGTTGCACACAACTTACTTAGAGGAAGTAGGTAGACACTATCACTTTTCTCTTCGGAGGGGAGCTCAGGGGGACCTCAAACTCCTGGCTGTCTGGGGAACAAAGTTCAAGCTTTACACTAAGACAGTGACAACAAAAGCAAGCCGCACACCTGGCGTTCACTTCCTGAACATCCCATGTCTGCTTACCTTTCCTGGACATCACTGACTCACATTCCGGGAAACAGAGTTTATTGGCATTCCCAAACTCCGGTGGTTCGCAAACTCAGATGTGCATAGAACTACCTTGGAGGCTTGTTAAAAACAGAGATGTCTGAAGTGCCCCCTTGCAGATTCTGAGATTCCAATTTGTAGGTTTGGGTGGTTTCCCCCCTCCAAACTTTCACTGAGAAATTTTTCTTGGTAGTAAATTGAGCAATTTGTGACTATGACTCAGTGATCTAGCAGAAGGTTCGTTGACATGGGCAGTGAATGATGGAGGCAAGTAGAGAGATTCTCCTTTTCCCTTTAACAATTGAGAGACTCTTCTGTAACAAGGGTTTCATTTTAATAAGGTCCTCAGGTGATGCAGATGCCTCTCAGAGATCGAGAACCACTATATATATACAGAGATACATATATATATATATATGAAAACAAAAAAAGAACTAGTTTCCTTAGGTTTCAGGGCAGTTCAGAGACAGAGAAAGATACCAGTATATCACCTAGAGATCTTGTTAAAATACAGACTTGGATTCAGTGGCTTTGGGGTGGGATCTAAGATGCTACATTCCTAACATTTGCAGCAATGCCCATACGGTTGGCTCCTGGAACACACTTTACGTAACAACGGTTTCAAGAGCACAGGCCGGAGGGGCCGTTCCCCAAACCTGGATCAAATCCTGGCTTCCCCACTGTACTAGCTGTGTGACACTGGGCTAGTTACTTAACCTCTCTGGCCTGTGTTTTTAATCTGTCAAATGGGGTGAGGGAAGGGAAGACTCGGACTGACCCCAGCGTATTGTGAGAATGGTCACAGTGCTTAAGCACCTACAAGGTCAGCACTTACCTCAGTACCAAGCACAAGGTAAGAATCTAATAAATGGTAACGCTTACCCATTTACAAATTTACCAAGTTTTCACTTTAAGAGTTAGGCTTCTAGTCTCATGCAGAGCTGACAGAATGGCTATTTCTGGCCTGGTGACTGTTGGCTTGCTGCATTGCTTTGCCAAATTATAGCTTAGCTTCAACTAGGTTTTTCCAGTAACGGGCTTGATCTGAGCAGGATAAGGCAGGGAGGACTGAGGACTCCTTATCCAGATTGTGGGTGCTCAGCGGGCTGCTCCCTGCCCCACGGGGCCTGGAAATGCAGGGGTCAGAATGGGATGAAGCTGTTTCTTCTCCATGGTGGCTGCTATTTCCAGCTCATGTTTATGAAATATATATAATTTCAAGGCTTTAACAAGAGAGAGCCTTCCCTCTGTGGTTGATTTACAGAGTCATATTTACACTCTTATTACAAGTTAACATTCTGGGCTTGAACTCCATGGGGTTTCCGTGGCTCGTTCTCGGGACAGCCAGAGTTATAACACTGGTCAAACCCGCTGACCATGTCATTCCCAGCTAGCAGACACGGCTTGCTTGCTGTTTTGTGCCAAGGGTTTGATTGGGTTTGGAGGTGGTTAGAGCAGAATCCTGCCTCTTTGAAATAGAATGCCTCTTGCTGGGGGTTGTCTGCTTAAAACACTCCAAATGCTCTGGAACAATGAGCTAGGACAGCCACAGTCTGAGAGTGAAGCCTGTCCCCAGGAGAGCCGATGACCAAAACTCCAGCATTCTTCCGTGGTCAAGGGGGTGATTATACTCAAGTAAAGTGTCTGGAATTTTAAAGCAACACACAGCACAGGATTCAAATGGCAGCAAGATGTTCAGTCAATTAACTTTTGTCACCAGCATTCTCCTTTGCATGGAGTCACACCGGAAGCACCTCACTCCACTTTCTCTAGCCCTATTCCTCTCTTTGAATACTGCCTGCCTCCCAGCCTTTGATCTGGGAAAGCACGACTCTCTCTCTGTGATTAGACAGCCCTGCAGCCAGAGGGCATTCTTCAAGGCATGAATATTCTTTCATTAATGACTGAGTCTTATTGTTCTTTTTAAACCATCACTCACAACTAGAATGATTTTTCCTTTCTTTTAAATACTCTTATAATTAGCTGCAGAGTTTCACAGATAGGAGTTAAAGGCCAAATTATTGGTTGTTTCTTTCCTTGCTTTTATCCCCCAATTTCGGGCATTCACAGAGAGGATACAGGGGCCTGGCAAAAATTCCTCTTATATTAACAGATAATGGTGGCAAGAAAATGGATTCCCTCTCCTCTTTTTTAGAAGCCCATGTCTCAATCCTGATAGCCTGGAGTAGGTAGATACCTTTTCATACATCAGAGGAGGAATTCTGTGCCTTTGATTCCCTAGGGAAGCAATAGAAACCCAGTTCTTGGATTTCCTGGCAGGTGGTGAGGAGTCCGCTTGCCCTATGTTCAGTACTGCTGTGCATGAGACCCTCAGATTGCCCCATGGGGATCATGCCCTGGGGGTCGCTAAGAACCACTGGGCCTCCTCAACTCAAGAGAAATAGTAGGCTTGAGAAAAAAGAGTTGTATAGGTGGAGATGAGGAGAGATACTTTGTTTTAGGAAAACATGAGCCTCCAGGCACAAAGGAGACATTTGAACTGATGGAAGGCTCTATCGCCTTGGAAGAAAGAGCATCTGTTGAGGAATCCCAGTCCCAAACCCAATCAGAAGGGGAAGTGGGGAGCAGGGGACAAAGAAGAATATGAGAGAGAATGCAACCTGTAGGCCAGGTTGGGCCTCTGGGGAGAGGAAAGCAAGTTCCTGAGGCCATGTGAAAAGTAGACAGCAGGTGGGTCCTCAGTGCTGAAATCTGGTTAAACCAAATGAGATTTAAAAAAAAAAAGTAGAGGAAAATTGCTGTGCTGACATGAGTCACACTCACCTAATGAATATACCTGCACTGAATACTTTGCTCACGGATTTCAGGCAATTAAAAAACATTAAAATGCACGCTGAGGAGCAAGATTCCCTGTCTTTTTCCTTAATACGGTGATTATTATTGTTATTATTATTTTAAAGATAACCCATCGTGGAAGCCCATAGCTTTGCCAGCAAAAACAATGTCCTGCCATCGTTAAAAGTATGTTACAATTTGTGGCTATGTACCCAGCATTTGACATGGAGTGGTGTTCTATTTCAACCCAATTTAATTATATGCTCCTTTTATATATCGTGGATGGCTCACACTAGCAGAATTGTTTTGCCTGGTGAAAAACTGGCCATGACTTGTCATAATGGGCTGGTTTATAGAACCACTGAAGTATAGTTACTGCCCATCATTCGGGAATTATGGCACCATAACAACCCTTTATTTACATATACTGCTGAGACAGTAAAAACAGCAAATAGATTTCTTAAATCGAGATGGCAGAAATGTCCCCCCAGGGCACTTGGCCCTCATTGTGGCAGTAACATATGCAAGTCTAAATAACTTTGGTGTCTGTATTTCGGCAGTGCATCATTGCATGGACAGTTTGTAACATTCTAATAATAAAATGGACTCTAAATTTGGAGTTGGGCTTCACGAACATTAGATGGTAATGTGCACAGCAGAATCCCTAAGTGATTTGTGAGGAAGGTTTAAATTTGCTAATCACACTACTGCTGAGAGACTCTGCAAAGGGGCTCAAGTGTGACCAGTGGCTGGGCTGTTGGAAGGCAGCAGGGCCTTCCACTAGCGGAGTGCCTGACCTAGTTTATGTGAGCACAGAGACCGCATCTGGGGGAAGTCAGGGATTCTTTTATTTCCAGACTCCAAGGACTCAGATGATCCTGGCTTTGCCCTCAAACAATAGAAGCCCTCTATTCCCTTTCCCCACCTTTTTCACCTACCCTGTTTTCTTTTTCTTTCTTTCTTTCTTCTTTCTTTCTTTCTTTCTTTCTTTCTTTCTTTCTTTTTCTTTCTT
>NW_022589737.1:18972931-19021881 GCF_004348235.1 Phoca vitulina
TTCTTTCTTTCTTTCTTTCTTTCTTTCTTTCTTTCTTTCTTTCTTTCTCTTTCCTTCCTTCCTTCCTTCCTTCCTTCCTTCCTTCCTTCCTTCCTTCCTTCCGTCCTTCTTTCCTTCCTTTCTTTCTTCATGATATATGCTTGGGGAAAAGATTTATTTGCATAGAGCATCGTGCCCTCATTGACCATTCATCTGTCCTGAGATTTCATGTAAATTGCCCTCTCTTTATTCCTGACCCTCTACCCCTTTATAGAATTGTCACTAGATTTATTCTTAATGCGTACATTTTAAAAGCATGCTGCAAAGCATCTCCACTGTATTTCCATTTCTGGAGTGGTGGGTTCAACTCTCCCCTCCCTTTAGCTTCTAGTGAAGTTACATGATGTGTGACAAAGGATTGTGTGGGGAAGTCATGATTCAGACTGCCGCCAATTCTGCGGTGACACACAGGTGGCTCAAGAGGGCAGATACCTAAAAGGGGGTCCTATTCCTCCCCAGGCCTGGAAGGGTGTGGGGGGGGACAGGGGAGGGGGCCGCTGTGACAGCATCTCTGGACTCCTGAGGTCACCGCCCTGCGCCGGTGGCTTGCTGTGAAAGAACTAGTGAAACTGGACACTCCTCAAGCTACCAGACCTTCCTAAAGGGGAGTAGGAAGCCCGGCTAGCATCTGGGGCAACTACGCCTCCCAGCGAGAGCACTCGAGTGGGTGAGGCTTGTAAAAGCCAGTCCCTCGCAGGTTGATCCAGCCCCTCCACCTCCCACCCCTGCCCGGCAGGTGCCTGGGCGCGGTGCACTCACCCCCGGAGGGCAGGCCGGCGCAGCTGCCCCCGTGCTGACACGGGCTGCGCTCGCAGGCGTCGGGGTAGAGCACGCAGCCCAGCTTCAGCTCGGTCAGGCCCACCACCTCGGCGAAGCTGCTGCGCTTGTTCTGCAGCGGGAGCTCGTTGTTGTTCAGCACCACCGAGTCCAGGCAGCCCTGGAAGCCGCTCAGCACCTGCGTGACCTGCGTGTCCGTTAGGCTGCGGATGTTATCCGCCTGCACCAGCGCCCCGAAGTAGATGGTGCTCTCCGTGCTCAGCGTCTGGAAGTAGAGGGGTGCCCGGCGCCGCTCCACGTAGCTGTCGTCCAGGGACAGGCTCGTGAAATTGCGGTTGAGCTCCAGGAAGACCGAGTGCCAGCTCCCATCGTTGACGGCGCGGCCGGAGATGCCCAAGATCCCTGGGCCATTGCCGCAGTCCAGCTGGAACCACAGCTTGCCGTCCACGATCTGTGTGGGGAACCAGCACCGGAGCGCTTTTCAGTATGCATGTGGCAACATACACCCGGACTCCCTGTTCCCACCCTGTGCACGGGAAGCCTCTAGGATGGAGGTTGCTTTTGAGCCAGTCCTAAGTCTGGGGTGGTTTGATCTCTCCCCATTATGTGCCCTGCAAATGCATGCCTGAAATGTCCCAAATCTTGTAATTAGTAACACCAGCACAGCTGTACAGATCCACAGTTATATTTAAGAATGTTCCTATTCCTTGGATCTTCGCCCTTTGAAAGGTCACAGCAATATCTCGTTTAGCGGTCTGTTCATTCTCTGCACCCTTCTTCATTATTACTACCACAGGAATGATTTCTGTGAACTCAGTATTTATTTACAAATATTTATTGAACATCTACTATGTGCTAAGCAGTGTTCTAGGTGCTACGGAAACCACTGTGAGCAAAAAGTTACTATCTCTGACCTCGGGGGTCTTGTGTTTTGGCGGGGGGGGGGGGGTAAGTGGAGATGGCCATAAATCAGACAAGCACAGAAATACATATGTACCCCACAAGTAAGTCTGTGAGTGTGCTAAAAGGGAGAGAAAGAGGCCAGGCAGAAATAAAAGATCTTTTACTTCCAGCTTCATATATAGGTAAGGTTTTAAAACCCTTCTATATTAAACACTAGCATATTCCTAAAGTGGTTCTTTAGGATGGCTGCTCATCATTTAGGTTACGATCATCCCACAAAGCGCTCAGGGCTTGGCCATTTGCTTAGAATATAGTTATGTATCTTTAATGACATCTGGGATTTTCTGGGTAACTGTTCCCGCCTTGTAGATGCTCCCAGCCCCCCGTCTAGGATCAGCTACAACAGAGACCTGTCTGCTTTGATTGCACTGAGCAGGGCATCCGAGGGGAGGGCATCCAAGTCCGTTCCGAGAGGCTAATGAACCGCAGGGGGACACTAAACTCAGAAAGTGTGTGCTGTTGGGTGAGTGGCTAGCCAGGATCTGTTGGCCAGGGACTGGTCCTTCACAGAGACCCAGGTTCAACTCTTGCTGAGGAGACAGGCTGGCCTTTGAATCCCCTGGGGTCCACCCTCCTCTGCATTTCTCAGAAACGCAAGGTGGCTTGAGGATCCAGGGAATGATGCTGGACCCCGGTCCTGCCAACAAACCGATACTGGGCCATGAAAGGATTGGCAGCCAGAGACTGTGAAACAAAAGGTACTCTGCTGGCCTTTTTGTATGACCCAGCAAAGGGGTCTTGTGGGGGCCGGCATCTGAGTCATGCAAGGGCAGCAGGCCTTCATTTAGGATCTGCTGACATTGGTAGTCCTGTACCAGAACCTGGGCAGAGAACACAAACTTGTGGAGAGAGGGAAGGGGAAGGGAAGGAAGGCAGACCTTCTAGAACTCTAAGAACGAAGCGGGTATACATGCCAAACGAATTCACAGAAACAGACAGACCCACTCTTTCCAACATGCGTTTGCTTTAGGACAGCCTGATAGGGATTTTTCACAGTATCACTCATTCTCACGAATGATGCATTTCTCTCCCTATGCTTCAGTATGTTCCACAGACAACTAATTCTTAGGGACTCTCGTTTCTGCCTCTGTGGATTCTCTAGCACCTTCTCTTCCTGCATATAAAGTTATGCCATGGGAGCATGCGTACATGGAAGGCAGGGGGCTGTGTGAACCAGGCAGAGCCCTGGGAACATACGAAAGAGGACTTTAACTCAGGCTTTGTTGTGTCCCACCCAGGCGACCTGGAGAGAACTGGCTGACCTCTCTGGGCTTGGGACCCCTTACATGGCGAGCAGAGATCATTGCTATGGCTCATTTTCCGAGGAGCCTGTGTCCACTGCAGAATGGTTAGCTACCTTGTACGCGGTACATACATACTCCACTCTGAAATGCAAGTGTATACATGTAAAGAGACAGGAGGCAAATATTTATGTTTTTTTCAGAGAGCTTTCTTATATGATCTATGCTACTGCCTTGGTCAGTGTCTTGGTTCCACAAAATGGACTGAATGGATATTATAAATCATACCAGCAGACTTGTTCAGGAAAAACTCCTGGGTAATATCCATATTTTTATTTCAGTGTAAGTAATAAAATGATCAAATGCGACTTTGGGGACTTCCTTCCTCCAGCACAGTCCATCTGCTGTTATGCTCTGTGGCTACAAAGCGGTGTCCCCAGACTAGCAAGGAAGATCTGGCGGTGAGGGTGTGACTCATCGAAGGTTTTATAAAAGGATGTAGTCAATTAATAGATTCCTCGGTCCATTTCCTTCTCCAAGCCCACTCCCTACCTCTTGGGCTAATAACCAAATTGCAAATTCATCGGGAGAACCGATGTAGCTCTAATGTACTCAGGTACATCAAAGTTCTGTAACTAAGGACATAAAATGATCCCACAGTAACAGCGAGTACAGTTCAGTTTGCTTTTCTGTTGAGAAAAGTAAGAGCAGCAACCTGCTGAATGAGTAGGAAGCCCGGTGCCTTTGGAAAACAAAAGTGATTTGTGCCCTCAAAATTCTAGGAGTTTGGAATGATGAGCCTTGTTTAGGTGACACACCAGAGTGCTGCTGTCAGAGGCAACTTTGCAAAAGTTAATCTTTTCCTATGTCACAAGCATATTATGCTGGGGAGAGAAGAGAATAGTTCCATGCCTGAGTCTGTTCACACTGGAAACTCATGTTCTGATCATATTTAGTTTTTCTCTGTCTCCAGAATAGGGTAGACCCAGTTTGAAAGGATCTCTCTTTTAAGAGGACAATGCTTTCTCAAGTCAGAGGCAAACTATTTTAATAGAAATTCTGCTGTGCATCAAACTGTTAAAAAAAAAAAAAAAAGAAAAAGTCTGCAGCAATGATCTGAAATTACGTGCTGGGTTGGGGGAGGCAGGTAGGCAATTTGTTCAATGAAATGCATAATTCTGAGAGCAGGGCTCTAACATCACGAGGTATTTAAGTCCTCAGTTTTGTCTTAAATCAGTGATGGGCTTTAACCCGGATCTTGAGTGGCTTGGGGCTTGGAAGACAAGATATCAGAGCTGTAAGAAGTCATCTTGTAGGAAAGTAGGATTTTGAGTGAAAAAGTAGAAATGATGGCACAAAGTCTTACTGCTTCAGATCCTTGGTTTGTGGCTCTAGCAAATGCACCAACGCCCCAAAACTTGTAAGAGGGTTATGAACTATTCTGTGTAAAGGAACTTTTTGAAAACCTGTTTTCAAGGCTGCCGTCAATGGTTATCTGGCTCAAAAAATATGCCTTAAGGGCGCCCGGCTGGCTCAGTTGGTTAAGGGTCTGCCTTCGGCTCAGGTCATGATCCCAGGGTCCTGGGATCCAGTTCCGCGTCAGGCTCCCTGCTCAGTGGGGAGCCTGCTTCTCCCTCTCCCTCTGCCCCTACCCTCACTCGTGTTCTCTTGCTCTCTAAAATCTTAAAAAAGATACCTTATCATATGGTTTCACTCATATGTGGAACTTAAGGAATAGTGTGGAGGACCACAGGGGAAGGGAGGGAAAACTGAATGGGAAGAAATCGGAGAGGGAGACAAACCATGAGAGACTCTGGACCCTGGGAAACAAACTGAGGGTTACAGAAGGGAGGGGGGTGGGGGGATGGGGTAACGGGGTGATGGGTATTAAGGAGGGCACGTGTGGTGATGAGCACTGGGTGTTATATGCAACTAATGAATCGTTGAACACGACCTCAAAAACTAATGATGTACTATATGCTGGCTAATTGAACATAAAAAAAACCAAAAAAACACAAAACACCTTATATAAATAAATAAATAACTGATCATCCCAGCCCTCTAAAACTCTTCTTTTTATAACACCTATAGTACTCCTGACCTGCTTGCCCTGGTCAGAGGGCCAGATCCACTACTTACTAGTTATGTTTGGGCAAACCCACCCATTCTCTCTGAACCTGTTTCCTCACAGGCAAAAAAGGATGCACTCCTATCTAGGCACAGGAGAGTATAAAAATACATGCATGTATTTTGTAAAGTACTTTGTAAACTCTTAGGTATCTTATTATTATCATCCTACAATTATTATCGGTTAACTCACTTCTCAGTGGTACTCTTACACAGATCCTTGAAACTCTGGAATCCCGTGGGGGCTTCCTTGTTGCTTTTCTATGTTGGAACGATCCGGCTACTCCAAGTGGGCTGTTTTATAAACCAAATGGGCTTTCCCTGACCATCTTCCTTTTATTCCTGGGGTTTTAAGTTAGCTGTGTCTCAGAATCATCGAAATGAAGCCATGTGTCATCTATAACTTCCCCCCAACATGAAATAATGACATTTCTAGATTAACAAGCAAGGACTTCTTGTGCTTTCACCATAATATTGGACCTGAAAGACGGACAGAGGGAAAAAGTTATAAATCTCTCCTGGTGATCTGACAGGTTTCTTTTACAGGTTTGAGAAGAGCCAGAGAACCTATCCCACCATTTTTATTCTTGTTTTGGCTGCCTGAAAATTCAGAGTCATGGTTTGTGTTCAACTGATACAGCAACCCTTGGTCTAGATTTTTTAATGATGCTCTTCTTCCTCTCCCCACTTCATTGGTTGGGTCTTAACCTTCTATTTTCATCTTACTGGTATTCTGATCTTACTGCATTTTGGTGTTTATGGTAAGCCTGGAATCTCTTCTGGAAGAAGACAGGGTGTCAGTGGTCAGCAGGAGAATGAGCACCTTCACTGCTGCTAAGAAACAGTGGTGCTCCTTGTCCCTGAGCATTTGCAATCCTTGAGGTCCCAAGCAATTCTTCAACTGTCTTCAAGGGGTGCCTTTCACCCCTATTGATTTTCTCAATACTTTTTAGAGAACGTGCTCTAACTGGGAAAATCTAAACAACCAGGAGGTGCAACTTAAACAAAGCGTTTCAGTCTAGTCGTGAACCTGAGTACAAGGCACATACTGTACCTAAAGCCAGTGAAAAGTCTTGCACGAGGCTGAGAATGTTAAGCAAACAGATTCAAATCCCCTAAGTGGATATTCCTGGCGACCGTAGGAGAATATCCGCTATAGTTCCGTACAGCTGTGGTCTGCTTTAGGCAAACTCAACATATGAACAGCAAACGTACCAAACAGACAGACTGGGGGTGATTATCCACATCACAAAGGGATTAATGGAAGGGTTCCTTCAAATAGGGACCGTCCACCGTTTATTAGAATTCCATTTACAGAGATTCAATTTACACAACTTTCAGAAACACGCTTGTTTCATGAAATACAATATACCTTAGGAGCCAGAGCCGCCTAAAAGGTTTAATTATTCTTCCTTCCCATCCCCAGGGACCTGCGCATTTTAGACCTTTGCCAGGAAAGTGTCAAATGACAAGCTCCAGTTTTAGGATCTGGCCATTCAGGCCCAGTAGTTTTGTTCTCTCTCAGATTTAATGCTAAAGAAGAGATTTGCTAGTAGAAAGTGTTTGCCTCATAAGGAAGGTCTGCAAACCAGCGGTCCTGTTAGAGCTTGAAGGAGGAGAGGGAGGTCGGTGACATTTCAGCTGAGCCCCGGGAGCTGGCAGCTCGGAAGGGCCAGAGCCCTTCCCCAGCGAGTATACAAAACCCCACCTCTCACGGCTATTTAGAAAGAAGCCACCCAAGGCAGGTGGCTTCAGGGGCCAGGAGGTTAGAAAGACAGGACTTAGGTCTTTGCCTGTGTCTTCTTCTACCACGAATATCTAATTTGAATTCGCTGTTTGCTAAAACTGCCTCCAGAGCTTCTCCTGTTTTCTTTCCCAGAGCTGAAATGATTCTCTGAGTTGAATGAGCGGAGGTAGCAGGCGAGTCCCCACGAAAGTTTTAAACCCCAACTGCCTGCTCGCTCCCTCTGGCCACCATGTGGTGCCTGGCAATTCCAGAAGCAGGTGCGTAAAAGTCTGTGTGATAGAAGCCAGGGGCATTTAATGTCCTACATCCTTTTCTCCCTCCAGGATGAAAGCCTGGAGCACCTCATCAACTTGGATGTGACCTATCAAACAATCAAAGGACAGAAGCTCTAAAGGCCCACCATGATCCCCATTAAGCCCAGTGATGGAACCCTAGGAAGGAAAAAATTGCCAGCCATTTCCACTCGTATGGGCACTTCCTATGGGTCAGACTGCATCTGCCTCTGAACGCACTTACAACGGGCTAGTACAGGAATCTTGCGGGAATGGGAGAACAGAATCAGATTAAACATCTCCGTCTTTGTCCTCCTGTGCTGGAAGGCTTCCTTGGGTCGACAGATGCCCAGAATGTGACTTTTGATGAAATGATGGTAGCAGCAAGACTGAGAGCCGGGCGAGAGCATGAAGAACAGCAGAATGCAGCCAGAGAGACTGGAATGCAGATCCAGGCCTGGGCGCTTGTGAGCTGGCCCACCCCGGGTAACGAACTTGACCTTTCTGAATCTCTGTTCTCTCCTTGATCAGATGGCGCTGATCGTATATAATAAATGTATCATATTAATTTTATAAGAAAAAACAAATGAGGTGCATAAAGCCATTAGTATTCGTGTTGTTGGTTTCACGAAGGCGCCAGGAGCTCTGAGGCGCATACAAATAGACTTGCACTCCAGGAGATCCGGCTGCTTCGGAGCCTTTCTGAGGCTGGCAGCGATTGCACAAGTGGGCGACTAGGGGCCACGACAGGACATATGGAGTCTCCTCTACCCTAGATCTCCAACTTCCTCCCCGAGTAAGAACAGAAGTCACCTTCAGGGGTCAGTGGGGCTAGGCCCGCGTGGGAGAAGAGGACACAGCCAATCTTTTTAAAGGACCACCCCTGCCGTGGAATTCATTAGGAAGTGCATTCTAATGAACTGTTGCATGATTACAGCTCCAAGGAGGGCAGCCCTTGAACCCACTCTAGAGAGAGATGTCCCAGTATCCGAAGAGCCCATTCTGAAGCGGAACGTATAAAAGGAAATGTGGCCGCTCGTCTTTGCCCTCAAGCCAGTTTCCGGTCTTCTGAACTTAAAAGACAAAAAAGGCTTCAGGCCCCAGTCTGAGAGCCAAAATATTAACATGAAAACTGACTGCAGGAAAAGATAACCCATTTTAATTACCTTCAGAATTATGCAGGGATTTGCTCTGGTGTACATTACAATCCCGTTGCTTTGCAGGGTTCGCAGACGCAGAGCTAGCCGGAAGTCCTCTTCTTTGCTATTTTCAGACAGGCGGTATTTGATGTAACTGTTTCCAGCAAAGCTGAGAGAAGTGTGCCCTGAAAAGGCCATTAGGAGAAGACAGATATACTAGGAACATCCAGAAATGGTCAGGGACACATGACATCACCCAACAACCCACCAAGCCAGTTGATGAAAGACCGTGGGAAGTTAATGAAGGCATTGAGGAGAAGCCGCTTTTGATTAAAAACGGGTTCTCTCCACTTCAGGCCACACTCTAATTCCGAAGTGAAAGGAATATTAATTCATCAGATACCAAAAAATCTCAGTGGTCTCATGCCAAGGGAAACTTGGTAAATTCTATAACCTGAATTTTCTTAGAGTCTCAATGCCCACTTTCTAAAATGAGCACTGTTAACGGATACACCCTTCCTGCCCACCACCAGTCACTTAGACACTCAAACACTTGCCACTCCATGAAACAAAGGAGAGAGAAAGCCATTTGCAAAGAGTAGCCACCTTCCCCGAGTCTCTTCATGCCAAATAGCCAACTGATGTCATTTGCACTAATGTTGAAAGAAGTAAGTTCATATCTTGCTCATGTGTTGTCGCAATTCTACTTTTTGACCATGAATTTCAAGGCTTGCCTTTCCAGCATCCACAATCCTACCCACATCACCCCATTTTGAGTTCACCATCTTTTGTACTGACTCCAACTTTATGTTCTAACGAGCAAAATGATGCTGAAAAGCTGTCTTGCTGGGGCAACAGGTGGCTAGTGTGAAAATACATCCAGTGGATGAAACTCATGGACAATCACAAGTTTTCTACATAGAAAAGAGAAGGGAGATGGGCAGAAAGTGACATCTGAAGTCAGGAGACTTGCTGGCTTTGTTGTCACCCCTACAGACCCAGCTGCTGTGTGCACAGGGTGTGTGTAGGGGGAGGGCCAGCCTAAGTATCTTTCAACTCTAAGCCCTAGATGACTGCAAAGGCAAGTATGCCGGGGATCTCTTCACTTCACGGGCAGCTCTGTTCTTAAAATCACCTATGAAAGAGCTTTGGCTTCCATGTTTGAGAACAGTGCTTCTCTTCACAGAGGCTGAATTTCTAGAACCCAATGCTTAGCAAAGTGCCTTGCATATAGCAGACCTCATTGTTTTGTGTTCTCCCTATAATTGCTGTTATAATCACCACTTCATAAATATTTCTTGGATTCCAAGAAGGGTATCAGTGTACCTGTATTTTAAATACATCCTTTACCAAAAAGAGAGGTCTATTGGTACCAAAAATGAATACTCCTTCTAGAGTTTAGATGTGATAGGGAATATGTGAATCATATTCTGCAATTGAGGGAGATCAGAAACAGGATCATTTGGATCGAAATAACATAAATGGGTTTCTTTCTCTTTTTTTTTCCCTTTAGGACACAGAGGTGAGACATGCAGCGCATATCCATCTCCAGCAGAGAGTCTGCTCGCTTGGTGCTCTAGGCTTGGGTTTACCCTATGGAAGGTCAACTGGACTGGCTCAGCTGTACCTTCTGGTGAGCTCTGTTTTGTGGCTCCGGGTTGTGCCGCCCCCTGACCATCAAAGGCCATGCCACGGATACTCGTGACTCCTCTGCCTAACCAATGGCCTTCTATTTTCCATTTTACACTCTTAACATCCGTGCGACACCACTGAAAACACATGTTGTGGTCTTCCTGTTATATAAGGAGTCCACGGTCATTATGGGTTTCCTGAGCACAGGCTGAAGCTATAATGAATCCCAAGTACATGTGAGGGCAGATGTTAGCTGTGGTCCATCCTGAAGGTAAATGTGGCATGCAGACAGAAATGCCTTTCAGAAGAGCTAGGGCACAGTCATTTACCCAAGGGCAAGTGCTTCAGGAATATGAATTTAGACCCGCATAATTCCACCCCCTCTGCACCTGAGCACTCTCCAAGCTTCCCTGGTGGACACTGGCAGAGGTAGGGTCTCCTGCTGGCTTCATAACCGACACACTGCATGTCCCCTGGACATGGCTTCTCCATGCAAGGATCGTTGGACCCCGGGCACAGTCCTCCTGTGACAAAAGGGAACACACATGATCAGTATGCAGAGAATCACCTTACATTCTAGGGGACGCTGGAATAGTTCCAGAGCTGGGCTCGACAGGTTCTGGGCTGAGAGACAAAAGGGCCACCCAGAAGCAGGAGCGCCCGAATGGGCTTTACCTGGTGTGAGTGCCCATCAAATGTCCCTGCATTGGCCAAAAGCCACCGGCAGCCTGAAGTAGGTTGGCTTAAAAGAATAAACGGAGCTCTTCCTTTTAGGTTCAGATATGCTAAGGTTATAACTGGACCAACGTTAGCTGAAAAAAGATCACACTGCGCGGGCTCTGGTCGTATTTACTGGAGTAGGTTCTGCACACGGGTGCCTACGTGAATGCATTGCTGGAGTTTCCATTTGTCTTACACTCTTTTTCTTTCCTGCCCTGAAAAACTTCGGGGGTAGACTTCGGAAGATGTTAGCTGTTGTTTTCAGAGGGGAAAGAAAAAGACGTTTCTAAAGAAAAGTATGACTAATTCTAAGTCACGCAAGCACAATTCCCATTGTTTCCTAATCCCTTCTGCTACCTGCTCTTGTATCGATTAGCTATAAAGCTGTCCTACCGCCTATCAAAAACAGTTGAACTATCGCTGGGAAAGGCAGGTTTTCTTGCTACCTGTTCGATGCTCGCAGCACAGTGAGATGAAAGGTTAATGCCTCGGAAAGAAAAATCCTGGAAAGCAGATTAACTGATTAAGGCAAAATTCAGGACCCAAGTGAGTCATTTCTGAACCGTGCTGAGGGCAAATGGGGGTCCACCCAAGGAAGTGCACGTTTCAGAAGTCCTGGATATTTCAAATGTGAGTAGGCCACTTTCCACGTAGTGAGAGTTAAGCGGTAAGGATGATAGGAAAGGAGACACAAATGAAAAATTGCCCACAAATGGGTTAGCGGTGGCCTAGAGGAGCACCTCCTCTGCGAACCAAGAATGTGCAGACATCAGCAGCTTCCTTCCTCAGGAGGATCTGACCCATTACCAAACTCTCGTCCGTCCTCTTTCCTCATCATTAAGCATATTGTCCCATTATACAGTCATCTCTTTGCCCAGGGGAAAGCAGACATTTAATGCTAACTACATGTAAACATTTAAAAACTGTAATCCTTGAGAAGAGCAATATAAGTGGCCCCAGCACACTCAGAATTCATAAATCCTATTTTCCACCAGTTTAGAGCTCAGCCATGAAAGATACTCTTGGCAATGATCCAGCTTACAAAGTCTTAGAAGATGAAGGGATTTTCAACTGAAAACTTGGAATGATCTCTACAAATGGTTCTAAAAGACATAAGTACCCCAAAATACATCTTCCTATTTTCATCCCAAGAAATTTTTACTCCTGCCATGTATTTCTCAATATTTATGCAACTTAAAACAGCTGTTCTACCACCTTATGATCTGCTTCGAAGTGCTTTTGATAACCAGTTTTAAGATAATTTTTGGTGCATTCATTCAGCAAATAATTTTTTTTAGGGCCAAAGAAGTGAGAAGCCTGGACATACAGATTATTTGTTTATTTATTTGAAAGAAAGTAAAAGAGAGAAAGGGAGAGAGGGAGAAGCAGACTCTTCGCTGAGCAGGGAGCCCGATGCAGGGCTCGATCCCAGGACGCTGGGATCATGACCTGAGCTGAAGGCAGACGCTTAACTGACTGAGCCACCCAGGCGCCCCAAGCCTGGACATACAAAGGTGAAAGGAAACAAGGCCACCTCTTCCTCCCTCCGGGAAACAACCAGCAAACACATGAGGACTAGACAATAAGGTAAGCGCCTTGATAGAGGTCCCAGAGAAGGGACAATTGTGTTTCCTGGGAGAATGTCAGAAGTCCTCACCAAAGAAGGGAGCATTTTAAATTCAGGCTTGAAGGATGAGATCCTTTTCGGAACAAGGGGCTGTGTTTCATGGGAATGAGCCAGCCGTAGTGAGTGGCTCGACTGTTGCGTGTGTTAATGTTCATTCATGAAAAGTTCACAACTCTACCAGCTGACTCTTCGCTGTCTCCATGCATGGCTTCGTGTCAGTTTCGGATGGCCTTGCACACTTCCAGGTTGCTCCTAAATGTGGACTCATTAGTATATGCTCAAAGATCCTAACTCAGCCCAACACTAAACTTGGCCACATGAAGGTGGCCATGTGCATAGATGAATCACAAAATGCATTCTATCCAACAGATGTAGTTCTGAATTACCTGGGCATCACCTTCCAATTAGACACAGAAACAGTAATTTACATAGTTAAGAAATCTATTTCTTCCCATTACACGGACATGACTTTTTCTGTGTCCTGCTTTCGCCAGCTGAAGGATATCTTTCTCTGCATTTCTATGTTTCTGAGACACAGCGGCATAGACCCCATTTCTGCTATAGTGTAAGGCTCCATTGTTAAGAAACTGTGCATTATTAAAAGTCCAGTTTAAAAGCCACTATTTCAAAGGGGGAAAAGAGGGCTAGATAATTTCAGACTCATGACAGTAAAGCTATTTTCTCCTGGAGGAATAATGGTAAGATTAAAAAAAAAAACAGCTGTAAGCATATATAATAAAAACTAAACACAGTATTTCATATTAAAACAGTGTTTGACTTCCTGCTATCTTCTTCTTCTTCGTTTTTTTTTAACATATAATGTATCATTTGTTTCAGAGGTACAGATCTGTGATTCAAAGGGGGGGAAATCGGAGGGGGAGAAGAACCATGAGAGACTATGGACTCTGAGAAACAAACCGAGGGTTCTAGAGGGGAAGGGAGTGGGGGGATGGGTTAGACCGGTGATGGGTATTAAAGAGGGCATGTTCTACATGGAGCACTGGGTGTTATATGCAAACAATGAATCATGGAACACTAAACACACACACACACACACACACACACACACACACACACACACAAACAGCATTTGAGTACTTCTCCCTTTTATCCACATTTTTTTACCATTTCTCTTACCATCAGCCCTGCCCTGGTAGCTGGCACAGGCTTCTTATTCTGTCACCATCTCTTTTATCTTGGGGTAAAGCCAAAGCCACTCAGACCAGCAGCTGGGATTCAAACTCAAAGCTTTTTCTTTTTTCCTCATGTCATAACCATAGAACCCATACAATTACATCCACTAAATTAATGGATTATGTTAGATCCAGTGCCCATTATAAAAACTCTAGCTGGAGGATATGTAAAAAAAAAATACATTAGTATAAGTATTATAATATGTGCACTTAAAAAGTAGTAATATTAATATACATATTAGATATATAATAACTATATTTTTAGTCATTCTAGCAGCCATTGACTTTGATAGGTTTATTTCTCTTTCTTTTTATTTTTAATAGGCTTTTTAAGGCAAAGGGAACAGTTCTTGGCAAGTGATCTGTCTCTTGATGCGTTAAAAATCCTCCGGGGCCTCCCCCACCAGGTCTCAGCCCGGGCTGGAATCAGTCGTAAACATTCAGACTCCAGCTGCTTCTGTCAGCTCACTCTGCTCATGGTCAGTCCGCTCTCCCATGGCTCAAGAGAGCAGGAAGGCAGATTAGAATCCAGAGGTCAGGGTAAAATGTAATGTCGTCCTTAGCTGGGGACAGATGTGAGCATGTGCGCAAAATGCGGTCTATTCCAAACAGAGAAAGACTTCTGGCTACGAAAAACAGGTTTCCCCAAACTAAATATTCCCCATGTACAATACTGTAGTTTTTCCTTCCCTATTAATTAGGATAAGATATTAGGTCCTTTCTGACATATATGTTGTCAGAGGGACTTGACCTTTGTATGCCAACGCTGAACAATGTTGTGTGCCCTTTGACCTCAGATACACCTAGACGTTTGGGTCCTGGGGACACTTTCCTGGGAATAATAAGCCTCTTTCCAGCCAAAGCCCTACATTCTCTAGCAACATGAAACCCAGTGTGCTTTAAATGGATGCTGAGAGGTTAATTTGTTTTTAGAAATCCCACGTTTATATCATCCCCCTCTCATGGAAGTATAGACACCTACTATTGTGAGTCTGAAAGACCCTGTGTTTCATGGGAATGGGAATGAGCCAGACATAGCGAGTGGCTCGGCTGCTTGCGTGTGTTAATGCTCATATTTCTGATGGCAGACGGTGCCTTATCATAGTAATAGTTAAGAGAAAACAGTGTCAGGTCCCATTGGCCTCTGGGAGGAAGTTTATCTTATTAACTATCATTAAATAACCCAGGTTTGATTAACTTGCACTGTGATCAGTGACAACTGGGGGGGTGGAGGGTCTAGACCTACATGTTCTGATATCCAGGCATCCATCAGTTTGGTGCCAGAGTTAGCATGAAGACAGAGGGGGCCCACTTTATCAAACTGACCAATGCTATTTGTTGTGGCAGGATAGAAGAATCGGATGTTTTTAGCAACTCCGAGAACACGGAGCAGGCAGAGAAAGTCTGTGCCCCACGCCCAGGTCCCCTCAAGAAGCTAATGTATCATAACAGGAAAGGATCTGCAGTGACAAGCTGCAGGCCTAGATCTTGGCTCTGATCAGTTATTCCACTTATTTACTGTGTGGCTCTGAACAGGTCACTTGACTTCTCTGAGTCTTGATTTCCTTTTCTGAAAAATGAGGACAATAACTGTTCATAGAGTTGTGAGGATTAAATGGGCTAATGTATGTGAAAGCAATTTTTATTTTATTTTTTAAAGATTTTATTTATTATTTGTGTGTGTGTGTGTGAGAGAGAGAGAGAGCACACAAGCAGGGGGAGGGGCAGAGGGAGAAGCAGGCTCCCTGCTGAGCAGGGAACCTCACTGGGACTCAAGCCCAGGACGCTGGGATCATGACCTGAGCCCAAGGCAGACGATTAACCAAGTGAGCCACCCAGGCGTCCCGTGGAAGCAATTTTTAAAGGGAAAAACAAAGTAAAAACAAATTATTACAAGGTCTCAAAACTGGAGACACTAGTTTGACTCAGTCCCATGGCAGAAACCTGAACTCAATTATAATCTTTTCCTTGCTGTTTTTTTTTGGGTCAAATTCGTGATTTGTAAACTGATAGATGATATGAAATACTGTGTGCCTGGGAGGTACAAGCTAAAGCCTGGGGCATTTTATTCATCAGCATCCCAGGCCCCTGTGGGGTCAGCCCCTTGGCCACCTTGTCTCGGGCGGAGGTGGTCTTTCTAGACAGCCCTGTATGCAGCCTCGCATGGGAGAAAGGTGCACAGGATGTGGCTATTCTCCGAAAGAAGGTTTCCACATTCTGAAGCGTTGCTCAGGTGGAAATTTAGGCCACTTTCTACAGAGCTGACAACGTACATTTCACTGGAGCAGCAGCTTCAGAGCTTTGGAACCTGCACAGAGGGGAAACGGTGATCCTCTTGGGGTCTTGGAGGGTCTCGCTGCCATTCCCGCAGCCCCCGGGATTAAGTCTGTGCCTTGAGCGAATACATCAGTATCTACCTGTCATTATTATCACCATCACTTGGAGCTGATTCAACCTCTTCATGTACATTTCTGCCTCATTATACTGTGGATCTGATAACTAATGGTAAATATCCTACACCCTGAATTCACACACTTTGCCAGGATGCCATGTCTTAGCAAATGCTGCACAAGTCAATAAGCTTTCCTCTTAATTCTTGGCCTGCATGAAGTTTTAAAACATATTCTCCAGAGGTCTTTTTGGTTTGAAGTGGTCTTTTATGGTTCTCCCACAAGCACAGAATCATCTGGAATGGTGTTTGCTTGGCTCAGCCATGTTTTCTGGATGATTTAGCTTAAATTTCATTTAAGACATCCTCTCTGGGGCAGTTGTGTGTGGGTGGAATATGTAAGGGAAGATCCACACGTTGAGAAGCTGGTGTCATGGCCAGGGTCGACACCTCTAAACCTCTCCTGACATTTTGGGACTTGTGTACTGGAGATGAAGATCTGCAGAGCCGTAGCTGTTATGAATGCAAAATGGAAACTTTCCAGTTTGCAGGTTAGGATTCAGAGACTACACTGAAGGTTATTTGAGGTGAGGACTATTGGCTTTCTTCTCTGAGCGTTAGCCTTAACAAACCCCAGCCCAAGGCAAACCCAATCTCAGATTTTTCTCTGCTTTTTAAAAACTCATCAAGGCTAAGTTTTAAGTGTCTTACTGATTCACAGAAGCCTTCGTCATTTTATTTTATGGTGTTTATTAGAAGTGTTTTCCGGGGTACCTGGGTCACTCAGTCGGTTAAGTCTGCCTTTCGCCTCAGGTCATGATCCCAGGGTCCTGGAATCGAGCCGTGCATCGGGCTCCCTGCTCAGCGGGGAGCCTGCTTCTTCCTCTACCCTCTGCCCCTGCTCCTGATCTCTTTCTCTCACGCTCTCTCTCTCAAATAAATAAATAAAATCTTAAAAAAAAAAGTGCATTACCATGGCTGCCTATCACAGACTCCATTTACCTGTCCCCTGGTAATCCTCCCCAGGACTATCCTGACTCCTCAGCATCCTTGCCATTTGTCAGTGCATGATGCTGGCTCGTCGTGCTCCCTGAGGACGGGGACGATGGCAGCCTCACCTACCCCGATACCTCCAGCACCCTGCCCAGGGCCTGGCAAAGTATCCACATCACTGCTGAGTGAATGAGCAGATGAACAGATGCCCCAGATCTCTGGGCGTTTCTCTTCACTGCTCTCTCCGCTGACAGTGCATCCCCTGCCTGGCAAAGACCCAGGAGGACAAGCCTCCCCGCCTGCAGTGCCCCTCATGGGCTCCTCCAACAGGACTGAGGACTCCCTCCTTGGCCTCCTCTGTGCCCCAACTACACCACCTACAACTGTTTATAGCTTCTGTTTGCAGCCACGGAGCAGAGGAACTTCTGCGGTTTGCGTGGGGAAAGAGGATTCAAGGGGTCACAACAACTGCCCTTTAATATCTGGAGGGCAGCTTGTAGAGGAGGAGTTGGGTCAGGTTCTGGGTGGCTCTAATGGACGAGCTGGGTGACGTTACAAGGAGGTGGATTATGGGGCACTAGAAGGGAGAAGGTTGTCTCGGTCCATCTTGGGAGGTTGTGAGGCCGGCTGAGTTACTGTGCCAGGAATGTAGTTAACGGGATGTCTGTCGTGGGTGGGGGTTGGATTGGAAACTTTGACGGTGCTTTCACATAGGTGCGGAAGTAGTAGGGCGCCATGCTTGAGGCTGCCCGCTGGGAATCATGGCGCCGGCCATTTGCGTAGCTCTGTGACTTTGAGCAAGTCCGCTGAGCTTCCCAAGTCTTAGTCTCCTTAACTTCTGAGGAAAGTTAATGATACCCTGTCTTTATGGTTATTAGAAGGGTTAAATGCAATTATGTATGTTGGACAAACAGCACAGTCACTGGTCACCGCTCAGTAAATGTTCATTGTTAAGCCTGTCCCTGCTTCTCCCCTGCAGGCCTTGGCTCTCGTGCTCCTCGGCCTAGAGCACGTGCCGGATTCTAGGCACCCTTTCAGAGCTAGCTCAGTGGGCATCGCCCTCAGTGATGTGCTGCAGTGTTGCTCTCCCTTCCCCGAGCGAACTCTGGTGACAGCGCCGTAGGCCATGGTTGAGGGTGGGGCAGCTGTTGCTCACACTCTGCCTGGCCCCACACTGCGCCCCCCATGGCCGATGCTCCCTTCAGCTCTGGCTGTCACCACCATCAACACCCTGGGCTTAACCTCTGATGGCCTCCTAGGGAGTCCATTCTCCTGGACAACGGGCTCTTTTTTTGATAGATTTTTATGACAGACTTTGGTTTTTTGTTTTTGCTTTTTTAAATACTTTAATTTTTTGTCAGAGAGAGAGAGGGCGAGAGGGAACACAAGCAGAGGGAGTGGCCGGCAGAGGGAGAAGCAGGCTTCCCGCTGAGCAAGGAGCCCGATGCGGGACTCGATCCCAGGACCCCGGGATCATGACCTGAGCTGAAGGCAGACGCTTAACGACTGAGCCCCCCAGGCGCCCCTATATTGGACTTTTGAAAAGTCAATGACATTTTTACAAAAGGGATAATCAGCACAGCCCAGTGGGTCAGCAAGAGGACAGAGCATCAAGGACAGCCCACAGGGCACCCTTCATTCCCTGTTCATTTAAATTGGCGTGAGGCTTTCTTCTGAAGTGCTGAAGTTCACTAAACTTGTGAAGTTTACCAGGAGTCATGTCGTGACATCAGAACTTTGTATCTCTTGAAGTTCAGTTCAAACATGATGCTCGATGGTGGCTGGAATTTAATGAGCCTATTTGGCACTAAAATTCAAGTCTGCTTCCATTTTGTCAAAGCAAGTCAGCATTTTGGTTCAAGATGCTAATTTTGTTAATTGGACCCAAAAAACTGTGCAGGAGAGAAAGAGGAGTTGGAAGTGGGGAGGAGCATATCAAGGCCAGATCTGTATAAATATTGCTACACAATCCAGAATAGGCAGCTACCTCTATTTATCATCGTAATTATTCCACCAAGTGGTGGAAAAGTCCATTTATTGTATCTGCCAAGCTCCCAGGGCAAACCGAGGCGCAGTCAATACTAGTTGTGCATGTGTGTGCACACACACGTGTGCGTGTGTTTTAAGGGGGGCAATTACTGAATTCAATTACCTCTCTGTCCAATAAATGAGAAAATGCCTAAAATGCCTACTGCTTTCCTTAACAGTTCCTCACTGTATTTTCATTAGAGGACGCTTGAAAAGAAGTGAGAGCTATTTCTATTTCTAACTAAGAGTTTGCCCCTGAACTTGCAGGAAATCTTTCCTATTTTATCTTGCTGTGGGATTTCTCCAAGTTTGTTTTCCTTGACTACCAGCATTAGAATCACCCAGGGCTACGTATATAGACTCCTAAGCTTCACCTGAATCTTACCGTTATATTTGCATGTGGGGCTGGTTGTGGGCATTTCTGGTAAGCCCCATGCATGCATGCTGGCGTCTGGGAGCCCCTCGGCTGTCCTGTGATGGTACTGTGATGCTGGTCAGCAGTCTGCCGGGGAAAACGGGGCTATCTGAGTATTCCTACATATAGCACTGGAGTCGTGATTCACATAAGAAATGGAAAAGCCCCTATTCTTAAGATGCAGATAATAAAAGAGGGGCCCAAGAAGAGCCTGAATTGAATCCGCGTGCCACCCTCACCAGCCACACAGCCCTGGGCAGGGCACAGAGCTACTACATTCATCAAATGGAGATGGTCGTACATCACCTGCTGAAGATGGGACTGGGCCAGATGACCTTTCCAAGTCTTTCTACTACTAAAATCCAGTATTTTGTTTTACAGCTTAATTATAAGAGTGACTTGAAGGTGAGAAGAAGCTCCAAGATGAGCCTGAATCTACACATACAGCCTTCTTTGAGGAATTGTTCACTTTTCAAACCAAGAAGTCCTCTTTGTGGGATGTCTGGGGGTTGAATCATAAAAGCTTCTGGCAGGGGCGCCTGGGTGGCTCAGTCAGTCAAGCGTCTGCCTTCGGCTCAGGTCATGATCTCAGGGTCCTGGGATGGAGTCCCACATCGGGCTCCTTGCTCAGCAGGGAGTCTGCTTCTCCCTCTGCTGCTCTCCCTGCTTGTGCTCTCTCTCTCTCTCTCTCAAATAAATAAATAAATAAATAAATAAATAAATAAATAAATAAAAGCTTTCAGCCTCCTGGGTTTACTGGGAATAAAAAGGTTTATGGGGACCAGAGAACAGGAGTCCTGGGCAGGGACCCCAACTCGAAACTCACTGCATTTAAAATATTAGTGTCTCATGAAACACCTCCCTCTCTCCAACAAAAATCACCTCTCTGATTTCCTTCTTTTGAGAAATTCTGTCAAGTCAGCCCTCCTCTGACTCTTCCTGATGAACTCGTACTCATCCCTCAAGACCCAGGACACAGATGGTCTGTGGTATAGAAATGTCACAGAAAGCCTCCCTCTGGCCATATCAGGGATCCTGTCCTTTCTCCTCCCTAACATTTATTATAAC
The DNA here is from genome assembly GCF_004348235.1 of Phoca vitulina. NCBI lineage: Eukaryota > Metazoa > Chordata > Mammalia > Carnivora > Phocidae > Phoca > Phoca vitulina. The sequence goes on from NW_022589737.1 coordinate 18,993,302, forward strand.
CTGGTTATTGCAAATAGGCACTTACAAGCTGACCTCATAATAACCAGCTTCTAACTAAGGGCAGGGGCGGGCGGTGTCTTTTCCACGTTGAAGCTTTGGCGCCTAGCACATTGCTGCTACCACAGAGGTCTGCTGACTGGAATGAGTTCTCAGAGCACAGGGATTAATTAGCTGGTTTAGTTTCTCCTGCAGGGTCTGCCCTGTCCTGCAGTGAACCTCTTTTGAACCCCGCTGTGAGTCACTGCAGGAAGGCTCTAGCTGAGCTTTGGTGCATAAATCAGTTTGCCCACAAAGGAGATCTAGGTAAAGCTCAGACAGCAGGCACTCATAAATCCTGCATGCTGGTGGCATCTGCCAGCTTGCATGCTTTGAGTTACTTTGGAGCTAATTTACATATTCAGCAGGCCAGACACCACTGCATCTACCTGATGAAGACACAGAATTCACTGGTACAGCAGGGTGAGGGGCCATCACTTCCTAGGCTTCTCAAGGGAGGTCAAAAGGTCCCTGGGCGGGGGGCACCGGTGATCTCAGGAGCCCTGCTCTGATGAGCTTATTTTCCAAGCCGCAACCAAGAACTTTCTGTAAGGGAAAGAGGTCAGGGGCCCTTCCTGTCCCCAATTACCTAAAGGGATGTTTTACAAATGGCCTCTCTTCTGGCCACAGTCCCTTTGGGCCAAGTTCATGCTGGTTAGAAAAACTCTGGGAGCAATTTTCTTGGAAGAGGGCAGTGAATTTATGGCTCCACGTGTCAGAGAGGAAAAAAGGCAGAGAGCAATACTTCTCACTGACCACCATGGCCATGGGACTCTGGACAGCTATGGCCTCTGACCGGGAAAGGTCAAGGTTCAGGGACTCTTGTTACATCAACAGACTTGAGCCATTCCATCTCCTCTGCTCTGAGGGCTGAATCCCTCCGAGTGGCCCGTTTTTCACTGAAGCAAATCGAGCTGCCCTTACCCTCAGCAGTAGCTTCCTAACTTGTTGGCCTGCCTCTGGCCTGGCCCCTGCTAATCCGTTCCCTTCTGCAGCCAGCACACACTCTTTGTGAAAGACAGAGCTGATTCTGTCACTTCTTCACTTCACATCAGCCCACCACGGCTCCTCCTGCCTTGGGACAATTTCTACGATTTTCATCCTGGCTAATGGCCCTTGTGTGAACCCTGGGCCCACTCACAGGTCTCATCTGTCATCATGCACCTGCCCCCCCCTTCCAGTGACAGAACATCTCTGCCACTCCCCTGGTGTGGGCTTCTCTCCTACTCTGGACCTTCCTCATACAAGCTGCCCTCTGGCCTGGAATGTTCTTCCTCCCCTACCTGTTCCCATGCGTCTGATTCCTACTTATCCTTTATCCCAACCCGTCAGGAGACCTTCCCTCTTGATGGGTCCTCCTGCGGGATTTTGTACTTCCCCTAGCAATACTTAATGCATGGGCTCCTGCTAGCCTGCTGGTCTGTGCTGCTCAGTGAGCTGTACGCTCCATGGGAAGAGGGGCTCACCTTGTCTTGCTTACCCCTGGCCCGGCATCTCTCATGGTAGCTTGGCCCGTCCTGGGTGGTCAGTAAACATTTTGCTGAATGAGCGAATGAACAAATGCATGCTTATCAGGAACGGCGGCCTGGTCTACTCAGATCATGGGCGGCGCGAGGGAACTCCAAACCAGACTCACCGTTACAGGATCCCAGGACCCACCATGACCTGAGCCGAAGGCAGACACTTAACGACTGAGCCACCCAGGTCCCCACAAAGCTGTTTAAGTATAAACCCTGCAGGATTATAAGCTGAGCATTCTGACTCCAGCTCAGTTGGTTTTCTTATCTTACAGCTAGTCTTGGGGCAAGATTCGTGCCACAGCCCCTGCAGTCTACCCATCTACCCTCAGAAAACCATAAATTGAAGTGGATTAAGCAGAAGGAAAGGATGCAGTACAGGAAGAAAGGATTCTGAAATTCCAAAAAGCATTTTTTAATCATGTTTCTTCAAAATTATTTTTATTTGCCACACACATCACTGGAAACATACTTTGTATATCTCTTCACCTTCCCTATTTCTAATGTAGTTATATGTCTTTTTTTTTGGAATGACTGATAACCATGAAAAGTGACAAAACAATGTGTCAGCTACTGTCTGTCTGGAGAACTTCTGAGTGATTATTCATTCCTATAAAACTTGTTTTTGAGTGGTCCAAACGCAGTATATTTTGGACCCCCAGCAGTGGGGATTCACATTCCTATTTGGGTTGTGCATAATAAACCCAGACTCACCGTTACAGGTGCAGCGCACGTTCCTGTAGAAACGCGGGCACACGAAGCTGATGCGCGCCGTGCTGTAGGTCAGGAGTGCGTGGGAATCCAGGGACAAGCCCTGCTCGCAGTGCTGCTCCTGACAGTCCAGCCCTGAGCAGTTTTTCTCCAGGATGGCTGAGATGCGCATGACGTTCTCCAGATGTCTCCTGGCATTGGACAGCTTCTGGATCAGGTAGGCTGGCTTGTAGAACTCGCTGCTGTGCATTTCCACGGCAAACAGCATGTCCAGCTGGTTGGTCCCCGCCACGGGCTGGATGCTGATGATGCGCAGGGTGTCCTGCTTCTGGGTGAGCACAGCGTTGCGCAGGGTGCGCCGGAAGCCATGCATGTGCAGCCCCACGAAGTCCTCGGGGGACACGTTCTCAAAGCGGATGGTGACGGTGTTCTGCAGCATCTCATGCACCAGCTGCTCCACGTGCACGACCACATCGATGGGCACCTGGAAGCGGCCATCGCTCACGGACACGTTCAGCACATACTTGCCGCTGTCCAGGCCCCCCAGGGCGATGATCTTCCCGTCGTGACTGTTCACTTTGAACAAGCTTTTCTGCTCCGATTTCAGGGCAAACGTGAGCACGTCATACATGTCTTGATCTGTGGCATGGATCTTCCCAATGACCCCCCCGGGAAAATCGTCCTCCATGGTGACAATGTAAATCTCCAGGGGGATGGCCGTGGGCTTGTGGATACTTTCCTCGATGACCCGCACGTGGATGTAGGAGTGAGAGACCTGCTGGGGTTTGCCCGAGTCTTTTGCCTAAAACAACCAAGAGGGAGAAAAGCAAGGAACTCAGAAAAAGCAGAATCATTTAAAAACCAACAAAACTCAGAGAGGAGACGTTTATTCCTTTACCCGCATTTGCTTCTTCCTCCATCCCCTGCTCCTGTTCGGCGAAATGCCGAAGATGTGAGATGCAGGCAGAGGAGTGATTTATCACCTGCGGTCCCCACGTGTACACTCGGTTATGGACGATAAAACGTGTCCGCACAATCTAGCCGTTGGGGGTGAACAGGAAGGGGGACAGAGGGTGCTGTGAGATCTGATAGGCCTGCAACATGCTGGCCTGGTTTTCTTCTTGAACAGAAGCCACCGGGGAACGTCACACATAAAGTGGCGTTCTCACTCGGAGGAGTAATCTTTGCCCTCTTTGCATTCTTTCCTTTGGATTGGGCCAGGGAACACCTTTCTGTACATTCAAGAAATACCATGAGCTATGAATTATACAATATGAAGGTTTAGAATTAAAAAAATGGGAGGCAGAAAAGGGAAAAATAGGTAGCCTGAGAAAAACTTTGTCTTCCTTCTATATATAAGAATTGATAGGGGCGCCTGGGTGGCTCAGTCAGTTAAGCGTCTGCCTTCCGCTCAGGTCATGATCCCAGGGTCCTGGGATCGAGCCCCGTGTCAGGTTCCCTGCTCAAGCGGGAGCCTGCTTCTCCCTCTCTCTCTGCCCTTCCTCCCTGCTCATGTGCTCATTCTCTTGCTCTGCTCTCTCTCTCAAATAAATAAATAAAATCTTAAAAAAAAAAAAAAAAAGAATTGATAGAAGAACCACTCTGACAGCAGATGTTTGCTGAACACCTGCCATGGGCAACACGGTGGTAGGCCGTGCTGTAGAGCTTCCGAGATGGGCAGATTCAGATTCCCATGGACTGGGTCCCCAGGGGAGGTGTCTGAGGATGGAGGGACAAGGTGGACTCTGCAGGTCAGATGGGGGCGGAGGAGATATGTCCTCGTAGGTGGAAGCCAGTGTAAAAGCAGGGACCTGGGCATCACACAGACCTGAGTTTGAATCTGAACTCTGGCCTTGAGGAAGTGACTTAATATTTCGGAACTTCGATTTTTGTACCTTTCATCTGCGTATACGAGTAGTACCTCCTTCACAGGATTCTGGTATTGTGGGGATTAAAAGACACGGTGATGGCAAAGTGCTTGGCACAGGTCTGACCCCGGAAGTACTTAGTACATCAGAGTTAATGTGATCAACTATGGGAGCCAGAGATGCTGACAGGGAAAAGCCATGTAGGAGGAGGGAAGTTTAGCAAATGAGGTTGACCTTGAAGTCAAACTGTGGAGGGCCTCGAAGGACAGTGATGAGTGTGGACTTCATAGGCCAGAGGTTGCTCACTCAAACGTCAGAGGGCAGAGAGGTGACAGAAAGGTGTGAAGCTGCTGGGTGTGAGGTGACAGATTAGTGGGCCTGTGGACTGAGCGGGACTGGAGAACCATGTCTGCCGAAGGACTCTGAGATTCAAAATCGGAGAGTATGGGCCTGGAGTTCAGCCTGCAGACCACAAGTTTTCAGGCACTGGGGAGCCACAGAGGCTTTAGCTCAGGGCAGGAGTTGGCACATCTATTCTGTAAAGGGCTAGATAAGAAATCGTTTCAGGCTTTGGGGTTATATGATCTCTATCAACTAATCAACTATGTTTCCAGTGTGGAAGCAGCCAGAGCATATGTAAACAAATGGGTAAGGCCACATTCCAGTAAAATTTCATGTATAAAAACAAGCTGAGGCCAAGATGTGGTCCTGGGGCTGTAGCTGATCGACCCCTGGTTTAGGGGACTGACATAACCAAAGTGGAATGATTAACCTGGGAGGGGCGGAGGGATGTATCAGAAAAGAATGAGGCTGAGGCCAGAGGAGTCACCTAGGGGGCTCCTGCAACAGTGAGCGTACGGGGCGGTACAGGGTAAAGTGGGGAAAGGACAAAGGAAATGTAACTGATGCACGCGGGGACCTTATGAAGGCAGAAACTCAGCACTTGGTGGTAGTTTAACTTTAGGGACGAGGACGAGAAAGCTCTCTGTGGTGTTCCCAAAGTCTGAGACGCAGAACCTACTCTCTACTCCATGGGCCACACGGTGGTAGGCCGTGCTGTAGAGCTTCCGAGATGGGCAGATTCCCATGGACTGGGTCCCCAGGGGAGGTGTCTGAAGATGGAGGGACGAGGGGGCAGGCAAGGAACCATACTAGTTTCTGTGGGAAAGCACTAAACATCTCTCCTTGCTCTTTGTACCTATACTGTGATATAAAATTATTTACATAGTATTGTTGGAGGAGTGGGAGGCAACTGGAGCGTTCACTGACATGCTCAGAGCAAAAAGTCATTAATCTGGAAGGTTTCTTGGAGCAGAGTAAGCCATAACTTACCCAAAGAAGTAATGAACCCAGTGAAATGCTACCCAAATATAAATAATTATTATTGTTATTATTGCTACCATTAATAATGACTTGGGTTGCCCTCTGTGGCAACTGTGAGTAAAAAAAGTCACTTGGTTTCACAGATGGGAACCAAATCTTGGACGGGCCAAATTAATTCCTGGGGACTCACTTCTTGCTCCTAGCCACACTCTTCCCATAGCTGCCACTTTTGCCTCTTTGTCCTATTTCATTTTACACAGGCCACCGCTCTTGGGGAAGCTGAGATGTTGGGAGGCCATGGCCATCCGAGGGCTTGGTCCCCTCCTGCCTCCCTGGGACAACTCACCAAACTAAGGTCTCTTCAGAAGCAGAGCCCATGATATGCCTCAATCACATTAGGACAAAGATCGGTAGCTCTGATAGGTAGAGAAATGTGGCAACTTCTATTTGGTATAGTGCAGCAAGCCTTGACCAATGAGCTGTCTCTGAGGGTCAGGTAGAAGCCCAGGAATTCGGAGAATGCAGATTTCGGCCCAGCGAGTGTCTGCCTGACACACTATGGGAATGTCCCTTCTGAACAATGACGCTTCCCTTCCTTCCTGTTCAATTTCACACAAAGAGGCCGCTTTTATTGGTGTGAAATTGAAATTGAGATTAAAAGGGGAACATGCCTGCATGGTAATGAATTATGTTGACTCGCTCACCAAAGAAAACCCATCCAACGGGCGCAGAAACCAGCACAAGGGAAAGGCGGCCTGACGCGGCCAGAGGACAGGGCCGTACCTGGACACACAGCACGTACTCCGGGGACTCCGTGTGCCTGAAGACCACGGCGGACCGCAGGATCCCGTGCAGGTCCAAGACGAACTCCTCCTCTTCGTTTCCCGACAAAATTGAGAAGGAGAAAGGAGGCCCATTGTGGAAGGAGTCTCTGTCTGTCACCACCAGCTGCAAGATGCTGGTGCCTACTGGCTTGTTTTCCTGCATGCAAGAGGATATTAAAACGGAAGATAAAATTACACCTCTCTTCACATTGAAAAAAACCCCATCATTACGGCTAGAAAACAGGGCATTCAGCAGAAGGGGTTCCCTGTGGTATTATCTTGTCTTCTGACAGTACGCTGGCGTCCACAGGCGTCATGCTCTGCGTCCTTGGCGGCCTCCCCACAAGCGCCCCGTGAGACCGTGAGCTGCAGGTGAGCACAGGAGGGCCTCCCAGGCGGCGCCGGCTCCACCTTGTCCTTCACAGGATGGAAAGGCCCTGAGTTCACCTAAATGGCTCTCACCAGCCTTTTGTGAGTAGGTCGGAAACCCTCTCCGGCCAAGAAAACATCACCCTTTCGGGATGGGAAGGCACTTCGTCACACCCGTCACACCACGACCACGCTGAGGTCCAACGCTGTGACACAGTGTCACAACATGGAACTTTCTGGGGTGAGGGTGGGGAGACATCCTGGCAACTTCCCAGGAAGTACACAAAGGCATATGCCAGGTGGAAAATGGGCCTTTACACCTCACCCCTCAGAACACAGTTTTGCCGTGTTTCTGGAGGAAAGGGAAAGGGGGTGGACTGTTTCCCAAACTGAGAATGGAGAGAACGAAAATCCTTAAAGTCATCAGAATTTTTGGAAACCCTGATGTTATCATTCAAGCATTATTTTGCAGAACCTCTCTGCCTTTTCCCCAAAATAGAAACACAAAGGCTCTTTGTCACTCCTCCTTGGGTCGAAGGTTCTCCTCACTCTGATAACGCCAAATTAAATTTCTCTCTAGCTCAGGCAAATTGGTTTTCTTGCCCCCCTCTGTTTAGACTTCAGCAAGACCACAGCTTGGGCCTGAAGTCAGTTTCATTAGTCAGGCCTGCTGATGACATCGATTCGGCATTAAATAAGTTACGGTCACAGAGATGGAGACCACGATACAGTGCCGTGTGGACGGGAGTCACGCACGGGGCAGGCACACTCAAGTTCTAAGTGCTGAATTCGTCTTATGAAAACCATGTGTTGGAATAAGGAAATCATCCTGGGTTGGAAAAAGGGAGGAACGCTCCTTGAAGGAGAAAGAGAAAAGGACTCAAAGACCTGGGATTTTGCTCCTTCTCTCAACTGGCCTTTTGGTCATCAAGGACCAGACACCGTTTCCCCCTGCTGCCACAGCAGCCCCTCAGCCCAGCGCAGATTTACTATTTCACGGTGACAACAAACTCAGCACCACACAAAATAGAAGATTTATTGATTTGTTTGCTCACTTTATAAAGGCCATTTCCTGCACTGGAGAGAGAGAGAGGGAGAGAGAGAATGTGTGCCCCAGGGGTCAGCATCCGAGAAGGAAGCGCGAGAGAGAGACAGCGTAGACAGGCCCCGGCGCTGATACGAGCCACGGTCACCGCTCATGGCTGCAATTGTTTCTTTCACTGCTGACTTCCTGGGGTGCATGTGAAACAGTCTGTCAAGCTGATCGATGTGTGTCATAAACCCGAATGTTGAGTAGGCAAAGCCCGTTTTGTTTTGGGGCGAGCGTGCAGAGGCTGGGCAAGGCGGACAGTGCCACCGTGGGAGGCGGACCAGGAGGACAGTGATCTTTGAGAAAGGAAAATGCAGGAAGGGGCAGACCCCGGGGCGGGGGCGGGGGTTGGGGGGTGGGGGTAAGTTTGGTGGAAGCCAGAGAGGGAGAAGAAGGCAGGACTGCTGGAAAGAGCATCAGAGAGGAGAAGAAGACCGAAATACCACTGGGGAAGGAATCCGATTTCGCTAAGTGGGAGGCGAGAAGCAGAGGGGCTGCCTGCTCTCGGAGCATGCCTCCTCTCTCGGCCTGACTCCTGGACACCTCAGCGGTGGAGGCACGGAGCCGGCTGTGGAGGGCCAGACTCACAGTCCTGATGTTATTCCAAAGAAGTCCCTCAAGCCCCGGCTCACTCTCATCTCTCCTTCTACCCACAAAGCCTGCAGACCCCGTGGGAGGCGATTCTGAAGCCAAACCGGATCAGGCAAGAGCTGGTGCTCGGGACTCTCTGAGGCCCCTCACAACACATGTATCAATCCCTGTTGCCTCTAGCTCTTCCATGCCCACAGCATTCCTGGACTGGATTCCCTGACCTTCCCGGAGTTGGGAAGAAGAGGTAGCTCCCCCGCTAGCACCGAGCTCATGAAACATCTTTTGAATAAAAAATGGATGGGAAGAAGAGTCATGCCCCACCAAGAGCCGACTATCAGCCGTAAGCTACTCTATCCTGCAGGTGGATTTAAAGTGCTAAACAAATTGCTTCTGGAAGATTGATTTTAATGTGTAACAGCCCTTTCCTGATGCCCAATCTGTCTTGGACAGAGGAGACGATTTGGAACAATCCCCCCCCACCGATGCCGGGGCAGCACGGAGTGGCAGAAAGGCAGCCTGCCGCTGGGGTAAAAAGAGGGTGGTTTCTGCAGAAGACTGACCTGAGTTCAAATCCTCACTCTGCCACTTACCAGCTGCAGGATCGTGGGTGAGCTACTGAACCCCTCAGGCCCTTGGCTCCCTCACTGTAAAGTGGGGGCTGCCTCACCCTCCCACTTCACTGGGCTGTGGTGGGGACAGGCGGTGCATGCAAAGTGCCCGGCGCTTGAAAGAACCCCACTGGCAACAGCGCTCATCAGTGGTTATCAGTCAGCTGCTGCTGTGGAAGAGTCAGGCTCTTGTCATCCCAGCCTCATGACGGGATGAGTTGATAGGAAAAAAAAAAAATGAAAAAGTGATGAGTAAACCATAGCAGAGGAAGAAGGCTGAGTGCGTAAGGCCCAGTGCCTGGCGGGCGAGTTTTGCTCACCTGGATCACAGCGGTATAGTTAGCAGGCGTAAAGACTGGGCTGTTGTCGTTCACGTCCGAAATGTCAATGTTGACAGTGGCCGTCGACGACATCGCGGGAATGCCGCTGTCTACTGCCTGGACCAGCAGGGAGTATCCAGACACCTGCCAAAGCACAGAGTGCTGACAGTAACGAAGGACAGCCTTTCCCTGCCGCTGCCCACACTCAGAGGTGCTGCAAGCTTGGCTGTGCTCTGCTGAAGATCAGCCACCTTCACTCTTGGTTCTCTAGATTGGGGTTTCCCAACCTCGGCACCCCTGACATGTGGGCCTGAGGTAATTCTTGGCTGCCGGGGCTGACTTGTGCCCTGTAGGATGTTTGGCGGCATGCCTGGTCTCTACCCACTAGAAGCCAATGTCATTTTCTGCCCATTTGGGACAACCAAAACTGTCCCCAAACATTGCCAAGGGTCCCCTGGAGGGGCAAAACCACCCCTGGTTAGAACCACAGCTCTCGGCCTTTGTTCAAACACAGCAGCTGTCACCCTGATCTTATTTCTCTGTTCTGATCCTTTGGGAGGTACGGGGATATACCACCTGGGGAGGTGTTCCTGCTTTTCAGCACCACTACTGTGACATTTTTTCCCATATTGAATTTCACTCTGAAGACATATATTTTTAGTCAAAACACACAATGTTTAGAAACTTAGTTTAACCTTGGCAGAGGAGGAGTTTTCTGGATCATTCTTTCTGACCTAAATACCTTCAAATGATCCTTTTGTATCTGCACATCTAGGCCTAAAGCTGCCAATGAGACCAGGACCACAGGATGCCAATGCTGAAGGTACTTTCCTGCCTCCTCGCTTTAGGAAGGACTGAAATTCAAAGCATCCAGAAAGACACATCTTTGCTCTTTCTTTAAAACACCCATAAATAAGAAACTGCCAGTATCTATTGGCAGAAAATTCTTTCTAAGGCTTAACCCAAATATGTCATGCTGTATTTCAGCCCATCCTATTTACTGTCGTTATTTGGAATGGAGAATCTTCCTACTTTTACTCAGGGAGCCTGTGCTCAATTCCAGTGAAGGGACTGGTGTCGACAGCAGGGGAACTGGCCCAAACTAGCTTACCCGTTCCCGGTCTAACTTCTTCTTAACCTTTACAAGTCCTAGGACAGGCTCCACAGCAAATTCATTGTCCCGATCTCCATTCACAATGGAAAAGCGAATCTGTCCATTGGGCTGGCTATCTGCATCTTCTGCTACTAGCTTCATGGGACACAAGCAAAAAAAAAGAGAGACATGACATAAGAGACAGAGAAAAGGTTTATTCTTAGGGTCCCAGGTCTTACAAATGGGCATAGCTGTCCTACTCTCTGTGCGTGCGTGCATGTGTGTGTGTGTGTGTGTGTGTGCGCACGTGCAGAGGGTGGGTGGGGCGGATTTATTTTACCCTTAGCCACCTAGTAACTTATTATCTAAGGTCAGAAACTGGTGAGAGCTATCATTAGAAATGTATTCCATGGTCTGTTTTGTTTTCTTGAAAAACATACACTCCAAGGAAGAAAGTAATTATTGGTCACTTATACCTTGCAATAAATGAATTTATCAGACGCTTCCAATGTACAAAAGAAGGAACAGTTGAAAGATTGGTGCCTGACTAGTGTTCTTGGGGACAAAAAGACCCTGAAAAGAGAAAGTGTGACGAGAATCCAGGATAGATTTTGCTCACTTTTTCACTCTATTTAGGATTATGAGTCCCAGACATCTGGACCTCCCACTGGCACCTACCAAGATGACAGAGTCTCCGACCAAGGCGTCTTCACTGATGACAGCACTGTAGACGTCCTGGCTGAACCTGGGAGGGTTGTCGTTCACGTCGGTGAGGTTGATGCTGACGGTAGCCACGGCACTGAGAGTGGGTGTGCCCCCATCTTTGGCTTCCACCACCAGGAAAAACGTTTTGCATAATTCATAGTCCAGGACCTCAGAGACAGAAATACCCCCTTTGAAGAAAAGTGGGAAGTTTTAGATTTGATTAGGAAAAAAAACACTGGTCAGCAGTTCCATAATCATGGAAATATTTATAACATCATCTCCAGCCAAGAATTGTAGATATTTAGGAATCTGTTTATTTAATGCCCCACAGAAAGCATCTCAGAGTCTGATTAATGCTGTCAGTTAAAACACAGCAACACTGAAGAAATAAAGTCTTTGACTGTTTCTACAACAGTTTCTGAACTTCTCTCAAGCAACCCGAAACTCTCTGGCATCATTCGCCCATATGCTGCTAGGGAGAAGGGACAGAAACAAGCTTCCATGATAAGTGTCTCCCGATGATCCCTTAATTGGACCCAGGCAGACAGAGAATGAGCTGAGATGTGGGGATGTGATTGCATGACCCCACCTCCCCATCGGCAAGTCAATACCTGCAGACTTCGCTGATTTCAATTAACCACTTATGTGCCTTGCCAAGTTATAATGTGCTTATCTAAAACTATTACAGCACAAAGAACGCAAAGAGCTCAGACAGCTCAAGGTACAGTGACCTAATGAAAAGGAAATACCTGGGATTAGTGGTCAAATAGAACGTGTGAGTTGAGTGTCCCCGACTACAGGACGTGGTGTCCATGTCACAACGTGATTTAAGTTAAGCAAGTAGAAGAGTTGAAAGCCCCTGGCTGGGTGCCACCCCAGGAGGGGCTCTGTGAGTGCTTCTCCCTCCCACTCGATCCCTTTCTGGTGAGGTGACCCAATCCTGCACCCTGCAATTGGAAGCTGGTCATCGTCCTGCCTGCAGTGCAGTTCTCAAGGGCATTTACCTCTCTCCCCACTGGAAAACAATCATTAGGACCAAGGTCAGTATGTCACATCCATTCCCATCTCCAGACAGGCACCTTCCCTAGCTGCTAAAGCTGCCCTTCTATTTAAGGTGAGAAACTGAAGTCTTACCTATGACCATAGCCTCTTTCTCCCCATAATTAAGTTTTCTTAGCAATTACCACCCTTAGTGCTTTGTTTTGTATTCCAGTCTTGTTATCCAGTGCCAAATTTAAACAGCACTTAACCATTTCCCCATGGTGTTCATATACAATGGCTGTAACTAGACAGACCAAGTCTAACATGTATTTAAATGAGGGAAACCCCATACATTTTAATTCGAAGTAACGACCTTAATAAATGGAGTTACTGCTGGGAGAAGCTGCTAATGCAATTCTTCCATCAATATTTCCACCTTCCTAAACCTAAGGGCGGGGACTGTATCTCCTTCCCTTTTTTGCACATCCCCCCACCCAGCAGAGCAATGCTCTACGAAGTGAGAGTGTGTATTCCAGAATCAGGAAGATCTGGGCTCAAATCCTGGATCCCCCACTGACTCTCAGTGGGCACTGGAGAACTTACTTAACGAACCTCTGTTTTTCTCATATGGAAAAGGAGAGAAATAACTAACAATTTAATAGGAATCTGGTGTATTCACCATGTCAAGTAAATGTTGCTAATTATGATAGTTTCCTGTTCATGTTAACTGAACTGTCCAAAGGAGAATGCACCTCGTTTTGCCACCTTGCTCAACAAGTGCATTTTCCTTGTGTGATGAGGGAATTATGTCCAATGGACAGGAAGTGGGAGAGACTTACCTTTCTTATCTGAAAAATGGGCCTGCCTTTGACTATGACTATTTATAGGGGAATAGGTAAACGAAGGAGAATATCCATGAAAGTGCTTTGAACACATTAATACAAACACTATAAATACATAGTGGAAAGGTATATTTACTCTTCAAAGAATATCCAAATTTGTTTCTTGAATTACTATCTTTATTTTATCACCATCTTTATGACCCAAAGTGCCCCCGATAGTTAACTCCCTAATGAAAAGAAAGCCCTAGGGTTCTCTTTCTGTTCTCTTGATTTCTTTCTAGACGTGTTTTCCCTAGGTGACGCCACACCGTCCCTGAGTTTTGCAGAGGGCGTGGTGAGATACGGCAGTGTTCTGATGGGGAGTAGTGGACGGGACCCAAACACAGTGCCAGTTCCAGCCGACCGGGGTGCTGAGTTGACGAGACCTACATGGCACCATGCACACCACTTCTCAGTGTCTGCTTTGGTAGGTGACCAGAGAGTGGCAGCCTGAGCATGGGCAGGGACAGGTGCATGCTAATGTCTAGGAGCACTTCCACATACATAAACACATGATCCAGATAAAACAACAAAATGAAACCAAGCAAAAATGGAAAAGACAGGGAAAGAAAGAGACCCTTATGCTCGGTATGCAAATACTACTTCCTGTCCCCATCTATGAGCCACCTTGCTGCTCCCGAGCCTTCCTCCGAGACATCCTGGAGTCCACCTGGAGGTCAAGTGTTTGCTGAGTGAGCCCACAGCTAGGGGCTTTAACACTTGGCAGGGAGGCATCCACAGAAGCAGGTGCCAGAAGGGCCCCTCGGGTCGGCACGCAGGCCCAGCCATAAGAAGATGTGCTTCCGGTAGGAGGGAGGGAGGAGGAGGAAAAAGAGCCCACCCAGAGGGCAGTTAGATGGTTAAGAGAAGCAGGATATACTGAAGCCGTGAGTTCTAAGTGGGTTGCCGTGTACGCACCTGTCTTTGGGTTGATTCTAAATCGCCCTTGTTCATTCCCAGACCGGATGAGATACGTAATCTCAGCGTTCGTGCCGATATCTTTGCTGGTGGCAAAAACAGCGAGCACTTGGGTGCCCGGGGAGGTGTCCTCAGGCACGGTCACCAGGTAGTCCCTCCTCTCGAACACAGGGGGGTTGTCGTTAATGTCCAGGACGGTGATGGTGACCGTGGCAAGAGAGGACAGAGCCTGGCCGGGGCTCTGGTCGGTGGCCTGGACGCTGATGTTGTAGGAGGGCCGCTGTTCTCGGTCCAGCGGCTGCTCCAGGCTGATGATGCCCGATGAGCTGTCGATGGAGAAGAACCCGTCGGCAGAGTCAGCCAGGGAGTATACCACCTTCCTGTTGATGCCTGTGGGAGATGCGAGAAGGTGAGCGACGAGAGCGTACTAGAATAGTACGGCTCTGCTGACTTAGGGGGCCGCACACAGAAGACCAGTGGTGACAGAAACCAACAGCTTTGCTCCTACAAAAGTTTAAAAAATGTACAACTAAATTAAATGGGAAGGAAATGTGAAATATTGGCAAGAAATATCATAAACAGTTGGGTATTCTTCACATATTAAAGAACCCCACACATCTTTTAAGAAAAACTCTAAGATGCTGATAGATATGTGGGTAAAGATGTGCCACAGAAAAAGAAATACATATTAATCCATTCCTTCAACAAATGTGTATCTGGAATCGATGAGGCAGTATTCTAGGTGCTAGAGATTTTAGCAATGGCCAAGAGTCAAACATTTCTTGAGGAAATTATTACACTTAGCGGGAGTAAATAAGACATTAACAAACAATAAAGAGTCAGTTAAATAAATGGCATGTTAGGGGGTAAAAAGGAAGAAAAATAAAGCCGTGGGGGGGGGGGGGGGGGCTGGGGGGGGGGGGAGAGAGAGTGTGGGAGGTGGAGGGAAGGGTGGTAACTTTAAATAAGGTGGTCAGGGAAGGCCTTGACATTTGCATAAAACCCAAAGGAGGGGAGGGAGTGAACAACGCAGATATCTGGGGGGAGAACAGGGCCGGCAGAAGGACCCACAAGGGCAGAGGTGGAAGCCCCTCTGGTGTGTTGGAGGGCACCGTCGAGAGGGCCCGCGTGACCACAGTCGGGAAGAAAGAAGTGGAAGGTGGTCTCCGGGTGACAGCAGACTGGGGAGCAGACCGAGTGGGGTTGTGGTGCTGAGGTGGGAAGGCAGCCGAGGGCTCTGGGGCGGGCAGTCAGGACACGGGACTCGGATTTGAGCAGGATCACTTGGGCTGCTGGTTGCGAAGAGCCGGACGAGCCGCGGGCGCGGAAGCCGAGACAGCTGGTGGACTCCCGCGGGAGCGTAGGCGTGGGACAGCGGCTGCTGGCTCAGGCGCTGGCCTCCGAAGCCGTGAGACGTGGTCGGTGCCGGCCTGTTCTGAACACGGACGTGGTGAGAAAAGACTGTTTGCTGATGGTGGGGCTGGCAGGACACCGGGCGTGAGAGAGAGAGAGGATCCCGGGATGACTCAGGTTTGGGCCTGAGCGGCTGAAAAGAGGGAGCTGCGATCAGGTGGGATACAGGAGGACGAGGATGACAGGCCAGGAGCCCCATTTTGGACAGATTAAATTCCAGATGGGCATTTTTACATGTGAGTGGAGGTTCACGGAGGGAGCTAGCGCAGGAGGCTGGAGATCAGAGGAGAGGTCCACACTGAGCTATGAATGTGAGGGCGGCCGGCGCTCAGGTGCCCGCAGCGCTGAGAGAATGGGAAAGGCCGTAAGGGAATGTACAGAGAAAAAGGAAATCCAGTGGCCAGTGAGCCTGGAGCACTCCATCGAAAAGAAGGGAGAATATCTGCTCAGAAGGTGACCTCTAGCTCTGTGATTTAAAAAAATGCACTTACTTACCAAAAGACCATTTTACCTTGATATACACAAAAGCTAAAACATATCAGCCAGGAAATGTCTACCAACAACCAACAAATTAGTGAATGATGATCAGATGGACTTCTGGTTCTGGAGATCGATTTTACTCTTTTCATCAGAGTATCTTAGCACTTCAATATGGTTTATGCACCCCAAATTCAGCAGGTGTTAAGATTTATAAGAGGCAAAAGGTAACAACTTTGTAGGCTGAAAAAGCATTATTTTGATCCTAAATGCTCTTAATGAAGACAGCCATGAATCAAGGGTCTTTAGCTAGGACCACCATGTGAAAATGCCTCTTGGGAATCATGGACACCTAGAATGTAAACTCTTAGAGGGGAGGGCCTCAGTCTGTGTTGTTTTCCACTATAACACCTCACTATGGGGTCAGGCATTTGGCAGTAATAAGAGTTAAACACTTTATTCCCCCAATGTGTAATTTCCCTTAAGCCAAAATTCCCAGCAAACCAATAAAATCATATATCTGGAGGGAATGACATAAATTGTATTATGTGGCTTTAACCAAAAGGTCAACACTGAGAGCTTGTTCTTGGTTCCATTCCAGAGAGTCCATTTTTCCAAAGTGTCATCATTTACTTTTATTTCTCTTTCAAAACAACTACCCTGTGATATATAAACATCAGCTTCTGATTTTATTGGTGTGGGGATTAAAAACAAGGCTTTCCTCTTCCCTTGCTGCCCCTTGACATAAGGCCCAGAGGAGAGGTTTCAGGGATGCTTTCTGGCTCTTTGCAGGGTGGCTCCAAGATTAAATTCTTCAACAATTCCAGGGGTGAATAGACATAGGGTTGCATGAACCCTGGCTGGGTGTCCGAGCTGGTTGTGTTGCCCCAGAAGCTGCCTTGCCTGCTTAGCTGCTCTCAGGACACCTCTCAAAGTCACAAACACAGGTTTATGGAAACACATCGGCGACTGACATAAATGCACCACACAGGTTTTCAAATCCCACACATTGCCTGCGGATTTGACCTCCACGCCCAGCGTCTGGAACACCAACCACTCTCACCAACGATAAGACGGGGCAGGAAATTCCTGCAGGGTCTCTCATCTGAGCCTCTGCTGACAACTACAAGACCCACTTCGCTGAGGTGGAAACCCAGGACGGACGGATTTGCCTGCTGCCACTAGCATTTTCAGGCAAGCACGAGGGACAAAGTCCTGGGCTCCCCAGGCAAAGCCCCTTCAGGATTTCCAGAGATGTGCTCCCGGACGTGCTGCTTCTTCAGAACCGGAGATCATTTAGGATTTGTAACTCACTGTTCTGACGGCGGTGGTGCTCGGGACGAGCCGAGTGAGGGGAGGAAGGGGTTGGAGCCGCACACTTGCTCTCTGTGGCAGCAAGGCCTGAAGGGAAGGTGCCTCTCAGGCTGCCTTGTGTCTCCTTCACTGGGATAGACAGCTGGAATCTAATTAAAACTATCACCTATGTTCCCGGTCTGCCGCTTTCTCTTCCAGCCCTATTCGGAGGCACCGGGCTTTGCTCCCATCCCCAGGCAGGAGATGCTGTGTTCTCTGAGCTTCCTGCTCAGCTGGCTAGCCCTGTGGTTGGAGCACTGCGTTTACAAGGCTGACGTTAATCAGCCACACAAAGACCACGGCTCCCCTCTGGGCAGAGTCTGTTAATTTAAATTCAGTGACAGGGTTTTTCTGCTTTACCACAGCAGAAAACCATCCCCTCCCCTGCCCCACCGCCCCTGCCACCAAGTTGCTGACCCAAACTCCCCCCCACTTCCCATACATTTTGCTTCTGACAGTATATTGGGCATTCACACCAGGAGGAACCGGGAGATTTATTGTTTCCTTCTCCCTTCTGTTACCAATCAGGCTGATATGGAAGCAAGACCAGAAAAGGGGGAGGAGAAAAAAAAAAAAAACAACCTCAAACCAACAAACCTGCTAAATGGCATCACTTATGATTTGGTAGCTCTCAAGAAAAGAGCAGAATATATTTTTGGAATATATTAAAATTCCCATTTAGACCCAGTTGCAACGGATTTCAATGATTTCTAGAAATAAAGTCCGACAGGTAAATGTCAGTTTGGAGGCAGAACTTCTGGCATAGCACTTGGATCTTCGCTGTGTTACCAGGTGATGGGTGCTATCTTTGTTAAATGAATGCAGGTCATGTCACTAAAGAGGTAACTTTCTACCCAAGGGCGTATGATAAATGCCATCCTTCACATCACCATCCCTTTGCTACATTCCCCAGCAGAAAAGATGAACCCGAGTAGAAAACTTGCTTGCTAATTGGTCTAATGCTCTTACTGCATGTCACCATGTGTTATATTAAGGTATAACATTAATCTATCATTTTGTGTCTGTGTTTTCAAGTTCGTAATTCTCTTCTCCAATTTGAGCCTAATTTAATGAGGACAGAGCTACTTAGCTTCTCAAAATGCTGAAATGACAGGCTACCAAGAGAAGTATGACTTTCATTGCAAGTGAAGTTTCTGTGTGTTAACTGTGGCAAATGCAGCAGGCAGGTCTTCAGAGGATAAAAATCAAGGAAAAAGGGAATGATTAAAATCCTGATTTGCTCAAAGTAAGTAAGAGGTAGTGGCATTTTGTGGGGTGGGGTTGGAGGGAAGAAATAGCACATAAAAATTCCCAGTCTGAGGGACGCCTGGGTGGCTCAGTCGGTTAAGCGTCTGCCTTCGGCTCAGGTCATGATCCCAGGGTCCTGGGATCGAGTCCCGCGTCGGGCTCCCTGCTCTGCGGGAAGCCTGCTTCTCCCTCTGCCTCTGCCTCTGCCTCTCTCTTTCTCTATCTCTCATGAATAAATAAATAAAATCTTTAAAAAAAAAAAAATTCCCAGTCTGAGAATGCTGTGAAACTATGGGCGGGGGGTGGCCAAGGGTATCTATGTTCCCTTCCTTGGAAGGTTTCTAAATGGAGGTTAGTTTCCTCCGAATTCAGCCAAATGGAAAGACAGACCTTTTGGGCATGGGACAGCACATAAAAGTCAAAGTGGTGAAAGCTTTCAAATAAAGGCAATGGGGTCCAGTTCTGGAAGGAGATCTTGCCTCTGGCCCATGGTTTGCCCAAACTATACAAGTGTACTTGGACAGGTCACTTAACTTCTTCCCTGGGTCTCAGGTCTCTTCATTTTAAAAATGACAGAACCCAGGTCAGCTGAGGCCCAAGATGATCTTCCAGACTGTGCTTCATGTCCAAATTAAACCAAGAGAGCTAGTTTCATTTATATTTCCAAAAGATCATCCCCCACCCTCAAAATGCTCATTAAGTTGCCAGGCTTGGGCATATGTGGGCTTCATCACCAAAGTCCAAAGTAAGCCTCATCATGATGAGCTACTAGAATCTTCTGGATGGGAAGAAAACTTAGCGCAGCCATTCATACCATTCAGTTAAGTGTTCAGAGTTCACGTATACGGCTTAGAGCAAGGCTTTACCTCAGTAAGAAATAACTCACTGTAGGATCATTCCCAGGGATCTAACCCAATGTCAGAAGAACTCAGCTTTATGTTTGAGATTGTTAAAGGTGTTAGAATCAGCACCAAAACTGAATGGCAAGAACAGTCAAACGCAGCAAGTACACTGAGATTTTTGTAACCTGGAAAAAATGTTTTCTGCCCTCCTCCTAACACCAAGCTCTCTAAGCTTAAGGAAACTGCAAGAGCTCTGTTATGTCTGCTTTGGGGTTTTAGGTTGGCGGCTGCTATGACTCTGTCAGGGCCTTGTCGGTGACATTCACACTCATACCCCCCCCCCCCCCAGCAAATGCACAGCATCTGGCCTCTAGGTGGCCCAGTAAAAATGGGGGCTCTGCTCAATTCCTATAAACTGGCTTTTATAAAGGGATTTGAATTCCTATGGAATAGATATCTGGGGAAGAAATGATCTGAAACAATCTCAACAATCAGACTCTAGTAACCCTCTTAATTTTGGTTCTCATCACTTACTTTTTTCATCAACTTTACTGCTATCCTGAGGTGTCATAATTTATGTATCGTCACAGGAACACATTTTAAGTGTCCAGCTCATAAATTCTGACAAATGTATACCCCCATGGAACCATGGCCCTCGTTGGCATCTAGAACAGTTCCATCACCCCTGAAAGTTCCTTCATGTCCCATTTCGGTCAGTCCCCAAATCCCACACCCCAGGCAATCTAATAACTTGGTTTTGAACCAACACTTTTCCTGATTTTGTTAATGCCTATTCATCAGTGCCAGAAATCCCACAAGTATATTTAGTTTTCACAGTCTTTATGGCCCAGACTTAGTGACTAAGGCATGCTCTTATTTAAGCTAGAAGGATTATCCTTTGAAGAAAAATGATAAACAAAGTTTTGGTTCTTGAGTACGTCATTGCATTCTTTTGTGACGGCCTTATCCTTAAAAGACAGTAGTTACTTCTGAGAAGTTTCTCACAGGAGACACTGGACATGACCCTTCCATTTCATCAGGTTTTGCCAAGTGCCACCTGTTTGACTAATCTGGGCACTGCTCTGAGGGGAAGGGGACCCCAAAAGACACCATCTCTAAACTTAGGAGTGTAACAACTTGATGAGGAATTATTTAAACTAGACCATTTAGAGTTTCCTGCATGTCTTCCCTCAGTTTCTGTCTCCCATCTGAATCAGAATGGTGGGTTCTTTTGATTCTGCCTTGGAGACATCTCTTGATGTCTTGTGGCCAGGTCTCACTGCCAGGTGAGGCTCCCCCCACTCTCACCTAGACTGTTGCAAGAGACTCCTGATGGCAAACTGCCTCAGACGCTTTCCCCTCCTGGCCAAACCCAACCAGAGGTCAGCTCCTAAAACGCTTGATCCAGTTTTGCCTCAGCTGCTCAAGATAGTCACTGAGAGCTCACTTCTTTTTAAGAGAATTTTTTTTATTTAAAGATTTATATTTATTTGAGAGAAAGAGAGACAGACAGAAATAGTGAGAGAGAGCACGAGCAGAGAGGAGACGGAGAAGCAGGCTACCCGCTAACAGGGAGCCCAATGTGGGACTCGATCCCAGGACCCTGGGATCATGACCTGAGCCGAAGGCCGATGCTCAACCGACTGAGCCACCCAGTCGCCTTGACTGCTCACGTCTTATAGTCAGAGGTAGAGACGTTTGAGGATGGCTTTCCAATCCTTTGCCCTCTAGTCTCAGCCCACCCTTTGAGTGTCATCTCCTGCTCCTTCCATCGTGTGCTGTCTACCCCGGCTACCCCTGAAGACTCCACGCACACTTACCTCTCCAGGCCTCTGCTCATGCCTGTCCTTGTACTCAGAACGTTCTCTTCCCCTCCTTCTCTTGTCAAAATCCTACATAGTCTTTGTAGGGTCTCCTCTGGACAGCTTCCTTCATTTCCCCAGTTACTCCTTTCTCTGTGCTCCCTTAACAGGATTTTTATAGTATCATTAGTTACGTCCTCTCTCCCACTTGATTAATGTAGGTTTTAGGCAGAGGGATTGTGTCTTGTGATTTCTGTAGCTCAATGCTGAGTCCAGGGCCCCGCACACAGTCAGAAAGCAATGAACACTGAACTGCAGAAGGAGCAACCAGGGGACCAAAGCAAGAGTATGAGCTAACACAACACATGTAGGTGATATGCACACTGCACGTACATGCCCACTGCAAATGCATGTGTTAAAGAACTGAAGAACCCCAAAAGGGTACAACATGGAGAAGTCGGGAAGATTTAATATTAAAAATGTACTGGGTGGCTCAGTCAGTTAAGCGTCCAACTCTTGATTTCAGCTCAAGTTATGATCTCAGGGTCATGAGATAGAGCCCTGTGTTGGGCTCCACACTCAGTGGGGGGTTGAATCTGCTTGAGATTCTCTCTCTTTCCCTCTGCCCCTCCCCTGTGCTTGTTCTCATGCGCGTGTACACACACACCCTTTCTCTCTCTAAAATAAATAAATAAATAAATAAAATCTTTAAAAATGTACATGAAACATTCACAGATATATAAAAAACTGTGGGGCGCCTGGGTGGCTCAGATGGTTAAGCATCTGCCTTCGGCTCAGGTCATGATCCCAGGGTCCTGGGATCGAGCCCCGCATCGGGCTCCTTGCTCCCGGGAAGCCTGCTTCTTCCTCTCCCTCTGCCTGCTGCTTCCCCTGCTTGTACACACACACTCTCTCTCTGTCAAAAATAAATAAAATTAAAAAAAAAAAAAAACTGTTGCTAAATGGATATTTGTATTTATGAATAAAATTGGTAACTGCCCAATTTTCCAAGAATGAGGACTGGTTGAATAAGTTACAGTACATTCATATCACAGAATACTATATATGTCACCATGTAAAAGTGTAAAAGAATATATAGCGACACAGAAATATGCTGTGAGCCAGTGAAAAAAGGAGGTTACAAAACAATATCTAGTTTTTGAGTCCATTTTTGTAAAGAAAAAAGGTGGAAGGGACTTCATCCAAATAGCAACAGTGGTTAGAATTGACTTGTTTTTCCTTTTGCATATCTTTCTAGGTTTTATATAGTTGACACAGATCATGTTTCTAGCAAGTGAAAGGACTATTATAGACATCATGTAATGGAAAATTTATTACGAATTTGGGGAGCAGTCAAATTTCCGAGTTATTTTCCAGGCCAGTTTAATTCTCAACATACATGCCATCTGAAGTAATTGTAGAAAAGGATATTTATATATTGTATGTGAATTCTTTTTCTGGATATTTCCATTTCTCATTTTTTTCTTGTGCTCCTAAAGATACTGACTTTACTTAGAAAATATTTTTTTTTTGTCAAGATTTCATATAACGTTATTTCCAGTGATACATTGTTTTGAACTATTTTGTATCCTTAAATTAAGCTGTGGAAGAAAATGGTTAGCCTCAAATCTCCTCTCATGGTCTATGGGAGGCAAGTAAAGTCCCATTACAGCGAAAGAGCTCAAACTGACCGCTTTTTTCTATCTTTAAAATTAAGGCCTTCAGGTAATAGAAAATAAAAGTTGCCATTAGGAGGTTCATAGAATTGCAATTACTTTTCAAGTGAACTTTAGACTCTGATTATTTCCGTTTTAAGTGCCTTTTACAAGTTTTTCATTGGGTGATGACTAACCCTGGCACATCTCCCCAGGCAAAATACCAACTCTGGGGTCAGGAATCCCGGAGTTTTTGATTTCTCAAAAAGGACAGAAGGCAGCCCCAGTCACAGAGTTAGGGAGATGCTCTGCTGGGCAGCACTGGCTATATGATTATGAGGTTCTATGACAGATAAAAATGCAGGGCCCCTTGTTTTAAAAAAAGTTGTGAAGTTCAGCATAGTCCCAGCAGAGAGTTAAACCAACATGGCGCCCTTCTAAGCAAGAGGTCTATACACCTGCAAAGGCCGCACTCCCCTATAGCCAGCCCTGCCGGTGAGTGACACCACCTTCCATGATACCTCAAAGACTGCAACTCATCTGGACATAAACCCTCCCAACCATCTATGGTTTGGCAGTTTGCTAAGCCCGGGAGAGTCAAGTGTAGGTAGAATTCATCAAAGTACTCAAAACTCCACCTTTTTGGTGCATAGAACTTCTGTGCTGGACTACCCAGCAATAATACTAAAAACATTTCCTAAGTGGGTCGTTATGTATGACCACTGGATCAATCATTCATCTATCCAATAATTCACTTCCATCCAATAAATCCTCACAGGACTCCCACCACATCACAGACACTGGGGATGCACAGAAGAATCACAGTCCTTCAATGTCCCCCATCCCTCAGGAGACAAACATGGATCTAGTTGATTATTGGACAGGGACGGCCAAAGGACATTTCCCAGGGAAGGAAACAACTCAGCTGAGTCAAGAAGGAAAGGTGGGAGTTGTCACGGGTACCAAAGTGGAAAAGTGATGAGAAGAAGGGGCATTTCTGTGACGCGAACACAAGTGAAGTAAAGAATGATGATATTGGGTACTTGGAGAAGGGCAAAGGGTTCAGTATTGCTAAACAAGTTTAGAAGGGCAGGAGCTGAAGCTGTCTATTTTCAGGACCACTAGCAAATTACCAAAGCTGTACAGTTAGTGCTAGAGTAAATGAAAAGCTGGGCGTAAGTGAATGGACGAATTAGCAGAGAGAGAAGAAGGAAGACTGGAGGAGTGGGATGAAGAGGCTGTCCGAATGGGAAGCATTTTGTAATATGTGAGAAGTTATTTAAAGAGCGCCCCACAGATGATGGACAACATAATTGCACCTGTTGAGGAGGCTTCACAAGGTGAAATGATAGTGAGTATCCTGTGGCAAAGCTGATGAGCACACTCCACTGAGCCTCAACATACCCTGCAGAGGCAAGAAGCCAAAGCAGGGGGTCCATGGTGTCTGCACAAAATGCCCAGTCATAGGTGGAAATTCCCCAGGACACCAGCACTCCCGTAAACCTGTCCTCCGAGTTGCTGCATGTTGGATCAGGACTGACCCACGGAGGAGCTCAGAAGCTGTTAACCAACCTCGTGGCACCCAGGAGTGAAGCAGTGTGTGAATGGGTGAGTGAGTGGGAATGAATCACTACTATCAACTGTTTGAAATCAGAATTCCTTGCCCGTAGGGGGTGGTGCTAAAATCCTTCACTAAGATACTCTTTTCTGGAAGGAATTAGCTGTTTTGTTTGTTTTGACCCCCTACTTGGAAGAAATTGGATTTTATTTTATTATTTATTCATTTATTTTTTTAGAGAGAGAGCGTCTGTGAGTGGGGGTAGGTGGAGGGGCAGAGGGAGAAGGAGAGAGAGAGAATCTTAAGCAGGCTCCCTGCACAGGCTCCTGACACAGGGCTCAATCCGATCTCATGTTCCCATGATCCTGAGCTGAAATCAAGAGTTGGATGCTTAACTGACTGAACCACCCAGGCACCCCTGAAAGAAACGGGATTTTTAAGAAGCATAATAATGATAACAACTTATACGTGGCAAATGCAAAGGCTTCTAAACCAGGCAAGGCATCACATTCAAAATGAGGGGAAAAAATGTTTATCGAGCCCTACCCCAGTCTTTCTGAATCAGATTTTGGGGATGGAGTACTCGCCTGTCTTATCTATTTTTGTCTGTTTATTTTTAAAAGCTCCCAAAGGGATTCTAATGCACAGCCAGGGCTGATAACCAGTTTGTCTGATTCTTGTGCATTATTTTTCCTCTGGCGTTGGATCCTGGAATTTGGGAGGGGGTAGTTCGTAGGGCTCTAATCAACTGAAGGCATCTTAATTTCTTAGGCATAGAGGGTCATTTCATGTTCCCAAATTAAGCCCTGTGTGACAGAAAGCATTCACATTCTCCCCAGTGGACATGGAGAGAGTAATTTCCAGTGTCTGAACCTTCCTCCACGGGGGAGTCCAGGCTCTGTGAGTGAAAGCCCACATACGCACGAGACACGACCTTAGGAGTTAACATGGAATGTCTCACGTTGCTCTCCCAACAACTTGGCAGTTCAGCAGACAGGTATGGCACATGTATTGGGTGGCTGGTCCACACCAGTGCTGGCGACACAGAAGGCTGGTGCCCCAGCCCTCCAAGGGCTCATGGTCTGGTGGACTTCGTATCTCCATTTTTCCAGGGAGGAAGTGGAGTTCAAAAGGGCCGGGTAACTTATTTAAGGTGAGACAGTTAGTAGAGGCCAGAACTGGAATACTTAATCCGGTCTCCTCCCCAAACTAGTGTAGGATGTTGCTTCCCAAAGTGACAGGCAAATGTGACAAGGAGGGCATGGGGTGCCACAGTCCACCATTGAGCCACAGGTACTGCAGAAGGTGTCCTGATGCTGGTGGGAGGGCAAGAATTCAGGGGTTTATGGGACCACGAAACCTTTGCTCAGGACCACCCTCCATGTACCAGATGGCTTGAGAGAGCAACCTAACCTTTTTGAACCTCGTTTCTCTGTCTGAGGTGAGACTATCAATAGCTCTTCTGCCATAATAAGATTACACGTGTCAGTGTTTGGGGCTATCTGGAGAGAGGCTTCAAACATAACATTATATTTTTTGATATCCTCAAGAGATAAAGGGTTTCAGCCACAACATGCTCCAGAAATGGCTTATGTCTCGAAGTCTTTAGGGGGATTATTTAATTTTTACGAAAATTTTAATAGTCCCTCAGCCACCTTCAAAGATTCAATACTTTAGAGAACAACAGAGCTTTGGGGAAGAAAAAAAAAACACATTAAATCACTGACCTAAACAGCTTAGAGGTGACAAGTTCTAAAGCATTAGGAAAGACATAGAAAAATGGTACTTAAGAGCAGACAGATTGAATCCCTCTTGAATCATCTTCTGGTAGAAATTACTAGAATACAGAAAAGAGCCTTGGACTGAGATGTCAGGATATCCTCCTTTTAGATCTCACTCTGCCTCTAAGAAAGTCATCTTGGAGAAGTCTCTTTAACTAGGGGCCTCAGTTTCTTCCTCGGGAAAAGAAATGTCTTGACTGGATTTTGTTTCAGGGCCTTTCCAGTGTAATATCCCAAGATTTGCTAGGGTATGATGCACAGCAGTGGGCCTACTGCCCCAGGGAGAATCCAGGAAGCCATGAGAACACCAACAAGAAGCAGCCAATGCTCTGGCATTACCACTCACCCCGCCACATCAAAGCAGCATGTTCCCAGCTTGGCTGAACCACTTTTTCTTGAGGGAGGGCCCTGTTTTAATTGTCACCGCTCTGCACGAGAGCCCTTCTTCCTCACAGAGTGGAGCCTGTAGAAGGGTAACAGCTATGGCAGGGAATTCTTAAGGATATGTGGACAGAATTCAGAAGGCCTGTACACTTGCGTTACTGTGCTAGTTCTCTATTGCTCCATGCCAAATTACCTCATAACTTAGCATGAAAAAACAAATATTTAGTATTTCATGGGTTCTGGGGGGCAGGAATCCAGGCATGGCCTAGCTGGCTGGCTCTGGCCCAAGGTTTCTCATCTCCCTGTTGAGCGGGGCTGCAGCTTCATCTGAAGGCTCAAATGGAGGTGGGGATCCACTTTCAAGCTCCCTCGTCTAGTTGTTAATACTCAGTCCCTCGTCATGTGGGCCTCTCATAAGCCTGCCTCACAATATCATGGCTCTCTTCCCCAAGATGAGTGATCCAAAGGAGAGTGACAGAGTGCTATGCACTGAATTGTGTCCCCGCCCCATTCATATGTTGATGCCCTAAACCTGAGGTGACTGTATCTGGAGATGGGGCTTTTAGGAGATATTAAGTTAAATGAGGTCATAAAGATGGGGTCCTAATCTAATAAGATTCATGGTCTATAAGAAGAGGAAGACAGAGAGAACTCTCTCTCTACTGCACACACCAAGGAAAGGCCATGTGAGCACTCAGTGAGGTCCTTATAGATTGGTGTGAATGACACTCCCTCAGAGTTTGTCCCATAAAGATGCAGGAACCCACTAGCCCGGAGCTCTCAGCGTGCTTTTCTGTCATAGTTCCAGCATCTAATCCACAACACTTCGCTGAGAACTTATCTCCTCTCTTTGCTTTTCTTCCCAAGTCCCTTTTCATGGCTCTCAGTAAGTGGCACATACACAAGGCTAGGATGAGTCAGAAGAGATAAAAAACAACTGGAGAGATTCATTTAATGTGGTTTGGTCAGAAAGATCTCTGTTTAACAACACTCACGGGTTATTTTTATGAACATTACTCTCAGGTAAATAATCTCTTGCTCATTCATAAGGAGCTACCCTCTCAGAGCAAATAATGCTCCAAGATACTGGGCCAGCCATTCATTTCCTCTGACAAGACTGGTATTTGGAAAATCAAGTTCATTCCAGCATCTGCTCCACGAGAGCACAGCACAGGAGTCATGATACCAACTCCCTCATTAAATACTCAGAAAATGAACCTCCAACATGGACAGCAAGTTTACATTATTACAGTGAATGACAGTGCAAAATTAAGAATTCTAAGGGCTGTGTCAATACAAACATTTGGGTAAAAATGGGAAAGTTCTGCCACAAGATCACTTTTCTCTGTCTCTTTCCTGTTCTCTGTTAATATGAGGACCTAACTATTCACTTTTGAGGGAAAGGCATCATTCCAGAAGACTCTGAGAGAGAATTTCTGTATTTTCTATCAATTCACTCTACCAGTTGCACCCACTCATTAATGTAATGCACTACTTACAGAGCCCTCAGTGAATGAGGCATTTCTCCTCCTCATTTCTTGGTGACTTCCTCTCATGTTTCTTCTAGCCCTTGAAGCAAACTCCCTGCACATTTCAATTATTATGTGTCATGGTGTAGACCTCTTTGGGTTCATCTTGTTGGGGGCTTTCTGTGCCTCCTGGACCTGGATGTCTGTTTCCTTCCCTAGGTTAGAGAAATTTTTAGCTATTATGTCTTCAAATCAGTTTTCTACCCCTTTCTCTGTCTCTTCTCTTTCTGAGTCTCCTATAATGCAAATGTTATATGCAACATGCTTGATGTTGTCCCAGAGGTTGCTTAAACTGCCCGCATTCTTTAAAATTCTTTTTTCTTTTTGGCTGTTCAGCTTGGGTGCTTTTCATTACCCTGTCTTGTAGCTCACCAATCCATTTCTCTGCATCATCTAATTTGCTGTTGATTCCCTCTAGAGTATTTTTCATTTCAGTTATTGTAGTCTTCAACTCTGATTGGTTCTTTTTTATATTTTATATTTCTTGTTAAAGTTCTCACTCTGTTCATCCACTCTTCAGTCCAGTGAGGATCTTTTCAACCATTACTTTGAACTCTTTATCAGGTAATTGCTTATCTCTGTTTCTTTTAATTTTGAGGTTCTGTTTTATTCTTTCATTTGGAACATATTCCCTGACATCTCATTTTGTCTGGATCTCTGTTTTTTTTTTTTTTTTTTTTTTAAGATTTTATTTATTTATTTG
>NW_022589737.1:19021981-19026259 GCF_004348235.1 Phoca vitulina
GGGGGGGGGGAGGGGCAGAGAGAGAGAGGGAGAAGCAGACTCCCCGCTGAGCAGGGAGACTGAGGTGGGGCTCAATCCCAGGATGCCAGGATCATGACATGAGCAAAAGGCAGCCACTTAACCCACTGAGCCACCCATGCACCCCTCTCTGTGTTTGTTCTTATGTTAGGTGGCTCAGCTGTGTCTCCCAGTCTTGAAGGACTGGTGCCTAGAGCAAGGCACTCCAGGGGTGTCCCCTGTGTGGGCTGTGTGGCTGGGCCATGACAGCTGTGGGTGCACTGGTGTGGCTGGCTGAGAGGTCCAGCCGTGGCTTCTGCTGGTGTGCTGGTAGGCAGGGCTGCTTTCCTTTCACGCCTCCCCCTTTCACCCCATCCCATGGGAGCTGCTTTGGGTGATGGCCATGATCCTTCCTTTTAAATCCCAAAGCCACCACTCTAATTTTGGCCCTTGTGGTCTTTTTCAATACCCTCCTGGGAGCTTCCCTCACCCTCATTTTAGAGGCTTCTATCAGATTAGCATTTCCCAAACCCAGAATTGATGAGTTCTTTTCTCAAAAGTGCTCAGTGGCTCTTTTCCACTTATTGGTTTAAGTACATAATCCCTGGCCTGTGTGAACCACCACAGTCAGGCCCAGAAGACTCTTCTCATCTCATTTACTTCTCTCCATCCCAGATGACATGATACTCTCCCAGTTATTGAGTTGGGTCCACATGTTACAGCATTATAACTTTATCCTCATGGTTCCTGTCTTCCTGAATGCTTTCTTACCTCTGCCTATTGAAATCCTATTCATTCTGGGAGCTCTGCCTTTTTTATAGGTATGTGTGTTCCTGCTTCATGTTCTTCACTCCTGCATATGACCTGAGGTCTGTCATTGCACATTCCTCATGTTTGAGAATCTTGCAGTACCTTCTGTAGTGTCTTCTACTTAGCTACTCACTAAATTTCTGTTAAATTGAATGGAAAATAATTGTAATGTGTGTTACGAGCCCCCAAGTTTTTCTGAAATCCCTGAAAGAAGTTCCAAACCTTGCAGGAAATATTTTATAGGCAAGAAGTAAGTGAGTTGCTTATTAGAACATTTCCTTGCTTTATGTCCCTGGTCCATAAGAGGAAAAATATGTCCTCTTGCATCTCAAATATCTGGAAATTGTCCTCTCAATAAATCATGAGCTATAGCATATTTTGCAGAGCATGTTTACATTTTATTTTCATATAACTTTGCCTAAAATGGTCACAGACTTTAGCTCTGATCTTCATCACTGCATATTTCCTTTGCTAGCTTAGAAAACCCTCAAAATTAGGAAGCTGGACACAAATCCTACCTATAAGAGGTAGACTAAATAGTAAGATATTAAACTCAAAGAGGTAGTACAACAAAAGGTCCCTTAATCTTTACTCAAAGGATTACCTTTTTAAGCATGTTAGGTCATAAAGTCATGTCATTAGTTTATGGGATTGAGGATATTTCTATTTTACAGGAAGACTAAGACTTAATTGCTAAAATCTAGACAGTTGCCATGCTATTTCTTAGAGCTCATAAAATGGGTGTTGAATTTATCTTGTCCTCTTCTGTTTTGATTTTGTTCCTAACTTAGGCAGTTACTCTAAGATTAGTGCGGTTTTATTATGAATAATGAATCCAGCATAGGAAAGAGTTGTTTGGCTAAAAGCAGTAATGGTTTTTCAAATGAGAAAATCAGGATATGTAAGTTTAGCAAATCCTTATAAGAGCTTTGAATTCATGAAGTTATGGAATCAGATTTCGGAGGAATATAGCCTTGTCTTTTCTCTGTAATTTATAATGACTTAGTATATGCTGTAGCTAAATGGTGATGAAATAATTTATAATTTCAGGTAAGGGAATATGCTTAACAAAAGAAGTTTCATGAACAAAACAGCCCTGTTATTTACACAAATGGAGCCAATGTTCTTCACTAGGAACAAAAACCAATTGGGGTGAATCTCAAGGGAATGGACAACTGGGATGGATCTTTGTTCAGTGAAAAAAGCCAACCTCAAAAAATGATAAACTATATAATTCCTTTTAAATAATGTTTTTGAAATAATAAAACTATAGATATGGAGATTAGTGGTTGCTGGGGGTTAGAGATTGGGAAGGAAGTGCCAGGAGGAGGTTGGTGTGGCTATGATGGGGTGGCAGGAGGGAGCTCTGTGATGGTGGTTACATGAAGCCGCACAAGTGATAAAATTGTATAGAACTACATACATGTGAATGCACACACACACACACACACACCGAATCAGATAATGTACTACAGTTATGCAAGATATCCTCACTGGGGAAAGTGCTGGGTGAAAGATACATGTGACTTTCTGCACATTCTTTTTTTTTTTGCAACTACCTGTGAATCTATTATTATTTGAAAATAAAAGTTTTTTAAAAATCAGCTATTTTCTTGTCCCAAAGGGGCCCAGGGGGTCAGGCAGTAACATAAATAAGCGAAGTGGCTGGAAATAGGGTGGGTGAGCGCTGGTAGTTATCAAAAAGGCACCTGCCGCTCTTTCAGCTCCTGCCACTGTGGGACTGTGTACCTGAAATTGCTGAGTCTTCTGAGGGCTGTTGCTGTTTTTTAAAATGTCAGAATTTGAAATTTTGAATAAAAATCTCCTGACTTTTATTGATGACTAAATCAAACTTTTGGAACACTATGTAAGCCAAACTAAAGATACGAGAGCGCCGGAGTCAGTCTAATGATGCGTGTGCAAACTCAGCTTCAGGCCAGAGGTTCAATTTGGCCCCGAGAGGAACTGCCCACTTAATGAGCTGGTAATCTCAGTACGCAGCCTCATGCTCCTCTGTGGTCCCTTATGAAAGACAGAGAAGGGAAGTGTTCTGATTGGGCTGCTAATGAAAATAGTGTAGGCCACCAGTCACTGACACCCGGGGACTCTGGAGGATGTTGGTTTGATGACAGCTGAGACTGATGCCTCTGTTGTTGGAATCCCCCGGAAAGCTCTGGCCAGGACCGGCCCACCCACTTCCTCAGCATGGTGCCTGGGAAATGGTTGGGGGGGGGCGTCTAGTTTGCATTTTTGTGGGTTCATTTGTTCTTCCTAGCTGTCTTAGTTCTTTAATTTTTTTTTAAAGATTTTATTTATTTATTTGAGAGAGAAAGAATGAGACAGAGAGAGAGCATGAGGGGGGTGAGGGTCAGAGGGAGAAGCAGACTCCCCGCTGAGCAGGGAGCCTGATGCGGGACTCGATCCCGGGACTCCAGGATCGTGATCTGAACTGAAGGCAGTCGCCCAACCAACTGAACCACCCAGGCGCCCCAGTTCTTTTATTTTTTTAAAGCTATATGAGTTGTATAAAAACCTAGAAAAGGAACCAGGATCTGATATCCTATGCTAGAATTTTGAGGCAGATACAATGGCCTGGGGAATGCACTTTATATGAGCAGCACTCACAACCTCTGTGTCTATTTGAAGCTCTGAACGTAAGCCTTTGGCTAATGAGTGCAAATAAGCAGAGGCAGGTGCTGATGAGATCATTATTTTGGTTTTGGTCCTTTCAAGGCTTTATCATCTCTGCTCAGCTAAAGGCCCAGAGT
This sequence comes from Phoca vitulina, assembly GCF_004348235.1. Taxonomy (NCBI): domain Eukaryota; kingdom Metazoa; phylum Chordata; class Mammalia; order Carnivora; family Phocidae; genus Phoca; species Phoca vitulina. Next base: position 19,025,557 of record NW_022589737.1, read on the forward strand.
CTAGTCATCCCTTCTTCCCCAAATCCCAACCTGGACAGCTGACTCAGAAGAAGTGAAAAGGACGATGGAGCTAACTGCATGTTCTTCACCACAAGCCACATCTTTGAGCCAGTAACATCTCCCTCTCCTCCACTGGCCACAACACCATGTGCACTAATCAGGCTCTTTCTGTCTTCAATCTCTGGGAGACCCAACTCCTTCATGAAGGAAGTGAGTAGAAAAATTTCAATTTTTGGGGGCCCGGGTGGCTCAGTTGGTTAAGCGACTGCCTTCGGCTCAGGTCATGATTCCAGAGTCCTGGGATCGAGCCCCACATCAGGCTCCCAGCTCAGCGGGGAGCCTGCTTCTCCCTCTGACCCTATCCCCTCTCATGCTGTTTCTCTCTCTCTCTCTCTCTCATATAAATAAATAAATAAAATCTTTAAAAAAAAGAAAAAAAAATTTCAATTTTTTACAATTAGGATTTTAATTTAATTTAAATAAAAAAAATTAATCTTTAAATTTCATCTATGGCTCGATTATACATTCTCAAATTTAAATTATTAACAAATTTATCTGCATAATTTCTCTTTCCCACCCCAAAAGTCTGCTAATAAGAGTCCAGAGAATGTTTTCCTTCCTTCCTTCTTTCTTTCTTTCTTCCTTTCTTTCTTTCCTTCTTTCTTTCTTTCTTTCTTTCTTTTTCTTTCTTTCTTTCTTTCTT
>NW_022589737.1:19026269-19093216 GCF_004348235.1 Phoca vitulina
TTTCTTTCTTTCTTTCTTTCTTCTTTCTTTCTTTCTTTCTTCTTTCTTTCTTTCTTTCTTTCAAGATTTTATTTATTTTACTTGAGAGAGAGAGAGGGAGAGAGCACAAGCAGGGGGAGCAGCAGAGGGAGAGGGAGAAGCAAGCTCCCCATTGAGCAGGGAGCCTGACACGGGGCTCGATCACAGGATCCCAGGATTATGACCTGAGCTGAAGGCAGACGTTTAACTGACTGAGCCACCCACACACCCCCAGAGAATGTTTTCTAATGCTCTTTTAAAAAAGAATATTTGTACAAGACAGCAGTGGACCAAGCTCAGGGACACACATGAACCTGGGTGATCCTGGGGCCTGTTTTGGAGGGAACTTGAAATACAGTTACAAAGAAAAAAAAAGAGTATCTGTAGGTATTCCATAATTATAAATCAATAAATGACTCTTTTCCTGCTCACCATTTTTTTTTTTTTTTACCAAGCTTTACATAATATGCAGACTTTTAAAGCGTTGGTTCTCAGCCTGGAAAATTATGCTAATGAGATAAGAGCAATAATTTAAAGTAGCCACTAATTTCTTGAAGGGGAAATATGCAGAGACCCCGGGCTCTACGTTTGTTTTCAACTAATTATCATGTATTTACTTTTCCATTAGTCCAATAATTTTTCTTTCAATTCAGAATTAAGCAATAAGACACTGAATTATATAAAGGCCTGTTTAGCATAGCAGACACACCCCATCATTCTCTAGTCCTCTGATTTACAGCTCTTAAAATGCACAACCAAGAGGCTGTCTATATGTCCTTTTGTATTTACATTCCATCATGCAGTCACCTCGATAACTTATGCATTCTCAAAAGGACTACCTAGCAATTAACTCCAGTCTTTTCTAACTCACCATCTCATTATGCAAAGTGGATTTGAACACAAACTTTATTAGCAACTTTTAGTTTGAATTCCTTCTTATTTCCACCACCCTCATTCTGCCTAGTAACATCAGGAGCTATGTGACCAAAAGACTATGGAAAATGGCAGTTAAGAAAAATTGACATTGGACTGGCAGCCCATTTAGTAATTGTTCTTTGCACTATGGGGCACTCCCATAAATTGAGATTGTCGTATTTCAGCTGAAGCATGTGATGTAATTCTTTATAGAAATGGAAATGAATTCTCCCTGTCACACAACACAGCATTTTAACTATGTTCAGGAGGAATGGGCAAGTAAGAAAGCTATTATTTTTATTCTAAAGGTTAAAAAAGAACAAATAAACCCCAAACTCTTTGTTAAAAGGCAAGGAAATTCGTCTTATCACTTCTTTAAACCCTAGAAAGAGGGGGGGAGGACATCTTGCAGAATTCTCTCACGCATGTGAAGTGTATTAGCAGAAGAGCTGACACGTGGTCATTGATTGAATGCACATGCTCTCATGCTAAGGAAACCAGGTGGGCTGGTGACACCAAAGGAAAGGTGAAGATATGTCAAGCGCATGAAACATGGCAGCATCCCATCAATGCAACTGACTTACCAACATCAGGATCCACAGCTTGAACTCTGGTCAACAGAGCCTTGGTGGCTGTGTTCTCATAGACACAGGCATTATAGTGGTCGGAAGAAAACACAGGCGGGTTATCGTTCACGTCCTCCAGGATCAGGTGGATGTCGGATTGGCAGAACTTGCCACCTCCGTCAGTGGCCCTGGCAATCAGGCTGTACATAGGGACCCTTTCCCGGTCCAAAAGAGCCAAAGTTTTTAACTCACCTGTGAAAATAAATAGCCTGGATTTTCAAAAAACCCTCTTTCTTTGAAGAGCAGAGAATCAAATATATAAAGAATCCCCAACACAGGAAGGACCAATGACATTTGGTTCAAGTGCCTCATACTTTAAAAAACAGAACAAATTCAATGTCAAGCGTCAGGGAAAAATTTACGGGATTCTCGATGCAACAACAAATCAACTGTGTGGCCTTCAAATTAATTAATCCCACTGTGAAACCTCTGGTTTCAGGATTTCCTTCTTTTGGCTACCTCAGAAAGCTCCATGCCCCTTCCAACCTTTCAAGACCTCAAGAACTAAGGGTACTTGTCCATTCTCTAGGCTTTTTCTGGAGATCGAGCAGAAATCCAGTACCTGGTCTCCAGAGCAGGTATGTATGTCTCTGGATTTCTGCTAGATCTCCAGAAAAAGCCTAGAGAATGGACAAGTACCTTAAGTTCTCTGATGGTCAGTCATGTCAATAATCCACAGACCCAGAAGGGGCAGTCTCTCTGCTTCCAGAGACTCAACATCTTTTTACTCCATCATTTAGAGGAAAACAATCAAAGCAGAGGCTGGGCTTTGGCAGAAAAAGGTCTCGAAGGAATCCTGTTGTGCCAAGGTAAACCCGACTTGCCTGGCTATAGAAGGGCCTATGGTTGCTGGGGGAGGATCCTGGTGGGGAAATATTTGAGGAGTTTGGGTCAGCAGGAATTTAGCAAGGTGAGGCGGTAAGTCATGTCTGTATTTTAACCCCTGGGCATCAGCCCCTGTGGAGATTGGCGGTGGTTGTTTAAATTTCAACAGACAATGGCAACCAGCAGTGACAGACCTGAATAAACGCGATTTGGTGAAAAGTATGACTCATGAAATATTATTCTTCTTAAATGCAATTAGTAGACATTCTTCAGACCAAGCCATCTATGTTTTATAAAGCATTTCCTTCTATGGCCTCCTTGCTGCCACCAGTTGTCAAACACAGCTTTGACTATTTCTTTCTCCTGCTCTGAAACCTCCAGGGGTTTTTCAGTGGGGCCTCTGAGACCCTCCATGACTAGCCTGCAGTCCTTTCTCCCGCCATGTTTCTCACCAGCCATTCCCCAGCTCTTCTCACCAGTGACAATATCGTACGTGGCCCTCCTCGGCTATGCTGTGCTGGGCTCTCTGCTTCTGCTGCCCCCACAGCCTGCAGGAACCTGCTTTAGCTACTAGGATCCTGCCTCTGTTCAGATGCTAGCTCTTCTTTAAAAGTTTCCTCTTCCCCTTTGTCAGACCAGCTACTGGATTTCTGCTTGATCTCCATATTCCTCCTTTTTCCCTTGTGCCCAGATATAACTCCCCTGATGTCCTTCTTGGGCACTCATTTCATTCTGCCTTTTATTACTATTATTATTATTGTTATTATTATTATTGTTAGCTTACTGGTCTGTCTTCTCCGCTGGCTTACAATATCCCATGGGCATGGCTTGTTTTATTCATCTTGCAGCCTACCACAAATATCCCATAAAGTGCTTTTATGTCTACTAGTTACTCAATGAATGTTAGCTATTGAATAAATAATTGCTAGGTCTATGTAGCCAAGTAGTATATTTCTGTGTAGCTAACTGCTTCCCAGTAGGACCCAGCTGACATGGGAGAGGGACAGGGAGGAGCCATCATCTTTGGAGACTTCAAGAGTTAGTTATTATTCATTAGGACCAAACACAACATTGGAGACATGCAAATTATTCGATCTTTACACTTCATTTAAAAATTGCCATTAGATGAACCATCCAGTACACAACACTGAAGTAATGTACCTCCATAAGAAATGTCTTTTCCATTAGCTCTGGCCTTCAATGTGGGCATCTGCCTTTAGCATACCTAGCCTTTGACCTTATAAATTTTGCCTGAATATAAAGGCTAATCTGAGGGCTCATAGCTTTGGGGAAACTAGGCAGGAATATTTAATAAAAACCAGACAAGTGTATTAATAAGCATCGGGAAGGGACCCAAAAGGGATTTCAAGAGAGAAAAACTCTCCTTCCTATGCCCTGCTGTCTGGTTTGCAACTTACATTTATGATGTAACTCTATATTCTTTACAGAGCAGATGCTTAAATCACAGATATGAAAAACAGGAGAACCAAATAGACACATCTGATTATTGATGCTAATAAATGTAAGTAAAGTCAAGGCAAATTCTATAGGCCAGATACAGTTTGTGTGCTCCAGAGCACCCATCTTCAGACACCATGTGTAACTAGTATTTCTTAGAGTCCTAGAGAGCAGGGCATCATACCGAGGATCTTGTACACTAACTACCCACTAGTGATGAGACCACATGAGAGTTTAACTTCTCTCATGGATTAACAATGGCATTTACCCAAAGAATACATTTCACCTTACCACTTTCTGGATCTAGAAAAAATTCATCGTTTCCAGATCCGTAGAGTGAGTATCGTATATCTCCATTGGATCCAATGTCGGCATCCTTGGCACTGACTTTCAAGATGATTTTATTTGATGGAATGTCTTCGGGAAATAATGCTGCATATGCAACCTGGCAAAGGTAAAGAAAGGTAATGAAGTCATTAGTATTTGCGAGGGGATTGCCATATTTCACATTATAAATGATTTCTTTAAAAATGCATTCATGTAATTTAGCTCTGGCTATTTTTCCCTTCACCACAGAACCATCTTACAATATATGATGAAACGTGGTATGTCTCTTGCCCTGCTCCCCCTCCCCCCTGGCCAATCTCATTCATTCAACAAATACTGATTGAGTCCCTCTATGTGCTAGGTATGATTTAGATGCCAGGAGTACAATGTGAAGAAAACAAACAAAGGTCCCGCTTCTGTGGAACCATGACACGTGTTACGGGTTGATCATGATCCTCTTTTCTGTTAAGCACCGGTGAGTCCTTGGGGCCCTTTCACTCTTTGAAGAGCCCCTACTCACATCTGCCATTCGTATGATAGGTTCAATCTATTTGCAATACTTTTCTAAGCTACAGAATACCAATATTGTCTCTTGGTCCACATAGTAAGGAAAAGGTAAATTAACAGTGATTTAATTTCATTAAGGAAGAAAATAAAATTTGCTCTTGGCACCTTGCACTGGCTGTCATGTTTTGTATTGTGATGGACAAGCTACTTTGTGAGTTGCCTGGAGACTGGGTTCATTACGAACATTGCCACTAACCAGCTGTGTAAACTTATGAAAAACAACAATTTATGCTTTTGAGTGGTCCATTTTTCTTTTTATGAAATCAGTGATTTAGACAGAATAAGTTCTAAGGTCCTTTATGATTCCTTAAACATTATTTAATTTTACGACTTACGGTTTTGTTTTTGTTTTTTTGGGGGTGGGCAAAATTAGGTACCTGAACTTGCTACCTATGCCTTTTCCTACCCTCTTGCATCCAAATGGAGTTCACTAAATTAAGGAGAGAAGAGCAGAAAGGAGCCTGGCCCTAAGGAGAAAAATGAAATGGGTTTTGATTTAACTTTAGAGGGGCAGAGTAAAAAGCATCCATATATAGGAGATATATGCGCAAATCTCACCTGGTCACACACTGGGCTATTGTCATTCACATCACTGACGGTCACTTCCACCATGGCCTGTGTGACAAAAAGCCCATCGGTGGCAGTGATATTGAGGAAGTAAATGTCTTGTTCTTCTCTATCTAAAGGTCTCTTCACATAGACCTTCCATTCACTCTGCACCAGGCCCAGGGCAAACCTTCCTCGGGGGTTCCCTCCTGTAGTGAAAAAAGCGTTTTTGAAGATGTGCAATGAAAAGCTTTGATCTACACCTCCAGTGAGAGGCCTGTGTGGGGTCATCCAGCTGGTCCTCCGACTGTATCATTTACAAAACTGAAAAAAAAATTGGCAGTCACTTCCTTCTGATTCTCTTGCAACAAAGCATGATATTTATATGCTTGGCTTGTGAGGAACATAAAACAGTAACTTTCCAAGAGAACAGAATGCACTTAGAGAAGCTGGAGATGATCTCTTGTTTAGTCCCCCTGAAGGACAATCAAATTCAAACTGCGAACAATCAATCCTCTTCCCGGGATGATACAATTGTCTTTCCACTTTGTCTCAAGAGAGGATGTAATACACTACAGCTCTCGTTACCAAGACAATTCCATTAGCTGTTGATTATGCAATCAAGGGAAGGCAGTGAGTTCTATTAAGGACTCGTTTAATGAAGGCTCTCTCATACAGCTGCGTGTGTCTTACAAGCACGGGGGTTTGGGGGAGAAAAGTTTGTGCGACAGAGGAAGACCCATCAGCATTAAACGGCCCTAACGAGGGGTCACGGAACGAGTGAAGCTGGTGGTAGCAGAAGAAAAGGAGAAGAGATGAAGTAGAAAGCTTCTTATAGGAAACCACCGACAGTGGTCCCAGCAATATTACTCCCCCACGTCATTACATTACCTGGAGACAAAAGCTGCGTGGACAAGACAAGAAGAGGAGGGGAGAAGAGAGCTGCCTTGACCTTCTAATCCTGAAGAGGGAAACAGTGTCTCTTGCAACATGGAGGAAGACTGGACAAGACAACTGGCAGGAAGCCCGGGATCCGGTTAGATCATTGCCATTTCGTTGGGCATTCAGTAAGTATCTACCCCCTGCTCCGGACCAGGCACTGTTCCAGGCAGTAGGGCTGAAGCAGCAGTCAAAACTGACACACATCCCCACTCCCGGGGTGGAGTGCACATTTTAGTGGGGGAAGACCAACCTTAAACAAATAAATCAGGAAAGCATACTGCATCCTGACTTCTGTTCCGCCAAAAAGATAGAGCCATCTCAGCTTCTTACAGTGAATCTCTCAAAGAGCAGAGGGCAAAGACTTGGGTCCGACCAGAGGGACTGAGGGTGAAGTAGGGGAATTTTTGTGGCCAGGCTGCACCTTCACTTCTAAAGTGTGGGGGTGGGGTCAGTCCAGGGGCCTCAGCCATAGGGGACAGCCATGAGATAAATGGACCATACTGGGGGCAGACGGTGCAGAAATGATGAGGGCGGCATATTCCTTTAGGGCAGTGGTTCTCAGCTGGGAGTGGCTGTGTAACTCCGCCAACCTCCAACCAGGACATTTGTCAACATCTGGAGATATTTTTGAATGTCACATCGGGGGTGGGGGTGGTGCTACTGGAGTCTCTTGGGTAGTGGCCAGAGATGCTGCCAGTCATCCGTCCTACAATGCACGGAATGGCCACCTATAACAAAGACTCATCCAGTCCCAAATGTCAATAGTGTGGAGGTCGAGAACCCTGCTCTGGCTAGGCTCTGGGTCCTCCCTGGGATATCGCTTTCCTCCACCACCGGCTAGGATTCAATTATGCTTCAGTTGAATATTACTTTAGCATGCACAAATTTAACCTCTCTATTAAATGCTTTCAGTGCAGGCCCACATCTTTTGTTAAATAAAATGATTAATGGTCCTCTGTTAAACTGCGGTAGCACAGCCGAGTTGTGTTACATCAAGAGCAAAAGTTAAATCTAATTAAAATCAGTTGGTGGTTGGCACTGCTAATAGTAATGGTAGCTTTAAGCTACTCTGTTCTCATTACTCTGGTAAAGTTGATGGGAGGGTCCCTTTAAATCATCCATTGACAATTCAGAGACAAAGTATAAATAATTAAAGCTGAATATTCAGCAAGCCTTTTCAATAGAAAGTATCCCTCAGAATCTTTAAAAAGCTTTTTGTCTGAAACTGAATGCAAATAAATGTAAGATAGGCTTTACTCACGTTTCTTCCCTTGCCACTATCGCTCATGTCTTTTCTGCAGAAATATACATTTTAATGAAAAAAAGGTATCAGATAACGCGCAAATGCATACAGAGTTTAAACAGAAAACACCATCAGGAAAACAGTTCCAGGAAGAAACAGGACAGGAGTAATGCGGAAGAGTGGCGCGCCCAACCACTGACACATATGCTCTCCTGTGGATCTTATTCTGCAGTGATTAATTAACTTTCCCACTAACGTACTTAAGCAGATTCTGTGTCCTGAGGGCATTCTAATTAATTCATTTTTCACTTTGAATAATGTAGTTTTTCTAAAGGGAAGCCACCTGACTGCAAGTATTGATGGATTCTTTAAAATCTTTTGGCACTTTGCTTATGTTCTGCCTTTGAATGTCGCAACACCAAAATATTAGCTTTAAAACGCTTAAATCATTTTTAGGAAGACTGCTCCTGTCCCACCAACCTTCCCCCTTGCAGTTTAAAGCCAGTCACCCCCCAGGAAGCTACCCCTGATGAGTGACACTGACATGGAATCCTCTGCCCCTCAGAAATAGTGACTTTTTTTTTTTTTTTTTTGGTCCACTCTGGGTGACTTCCTTCGTCTATTTTGGCTTTTCCACTGAACCGCTACTTACTATTGGGAAAGACCAAAAAGGGATCCAAGTAAACTGAGTTGTTGGGAGAAATACCCTTTTGTTTAGAGTTATATCTTAAGATTTTTAGCAAAAGGTCAAACCATGCCCTTTAATTGGTACAGGTGTGTACGTGTGCATGCATAGGAATTTTCACTACCAGGCAAAACTTGTAAGTCAAGCTTACTGGGCTCGGCTAGTTATTTATTTATTTATTTAAAAAATTTTTTTTGAAGATGTTATTTATTTGAGAGAGAGAGAGAGTGTGAAAGAGCATGGTTGGGGTGAGGGCAGAGGAAGAGGGAGATGCAGACTCCCCACTGAGCCGGGAGCTCTATGTAGGTCTCGATCCCAGGACTCCAAGATCATGACCTGAGCTGAAGGCAGCTGCTTAACTGACTGAGCCACCCATGCACCCTGGCTGGACTCTTTTTTAAATGATACAGTGGCTCAAGGACTGGGTACAAATCTGTGTAATCTGTCACAGGCAAAGGAATGAATTCCAAACTAAGGTTGAGTTAGCAACAACCAACAACTGAAAAACCGTGCCTACTCAGAGATCTTCTACCCAGCCCTAGAGAGCTTTTATTACTCTCAACCCCCATCTCATCTCCCTTCTTTTCTCCAACTCTTACCTCCTGCCACTTCCCACCTTTCTTGAGAAAGCAGAGCACACGGAGTGAAAGCCAAGTGTGGCTGACTTACCTGTAATGTGGTAGCTCACTTGGCGATTAATGTCGGACGTGTCTCTGTCCCATGTGCTGAGGACAGCTACCACCTCGCCAGGAGGGTCACTCTCTTTCACATTCCCTCGGTACACCTCGTGGGCAAAGACTGGTGCATTGTCGTTTATATCTGTCACCCTGACAGAGACCAAAGCCGTGGACGAAAGAGAGAAAGCCTCTCCGAGGTCGGAGGCCACCACAGAGAAGGTGAAGGTGGGATCTGTCTCATGATCCAGGTCCTTCAAGGTACTGATCCAGCCTGTATTGCTGTCAATGTTGAAGGCTTCCATTACCTTTTCAGGCTGGGAATCCGAGTGCAGGGAGTAAGTGACCTGCCCATTCGCTCCCCAATCCATGTCTATGGCTCTCACCTGTGTGAGTTTGGTGCCCACAGGCATCCCTTCCATTATGATCGTCTCATAGCTGGAAGTTTCAAAGACTGGCTTGTTGTCATTCAAGTCCAGTACCTTGATATCTACATCCACGGTAAACACAATGTCTACCTTGTCCAGGGGTATAGTGGCTGCTACTTTAAAGTGGAATGCTGGGCTGACTTCATGATCGAGGCGTTTGTCAAGCTTGATTGTGCCTGTTTCCTGCTCTATGATGAAGACACCCCCTTTGTTATTTTCTGGCCGGTCCCCATTAACTGTGCTGAACCTGACATTCTGACTGGGCAAAATCCTCAGGGTGTCCACTGTGCTCCCAATGGCTGTATCTTCTGAAACAGTGAAAGAATACTGAGACTGGGTGAATGAAGGCAAGAATGTTTCAGGGGGCAGGACATGAATATAGACAGGAATGAGGGAGTGCTTTACTGGAATGCCCCCATCCACTGCTTTGACAAAGAATGACAGCACTGTGTTTTTCAGTTGGTTAAAATTGCCCTTAGTGACCATCCAGCCATTGTCAGGATCGATTTCTAGGAGGTCAGCCACTGAGACCGAGGCCTCGCTATACAGAGAATAAGTAATCCTTGAGTTTGCTCCATCATCTGGATCCATGGCTTGAACCTGAGTTACCAAGTGGCCCCTTCCAACGTCTGCCCTGACACTGGCTCTGTATTCCACTGTCATGAACTGGGGAGCATTGTCATTTTCATCCACAACAATCACTCTCACGGTGCAAAAAGTCGTTCTCCCTCCGCCATCAAGGGCCCTCAAAAAAATACTAATGTCTCCCTCCAGAGGGTTTTCCCGGTCAAGCCTTTCCGTTGTGATGACTTGTCCATTGCTGTCTATGAGGAATCGATCCTTGGCAAAGTCATTGATGATGGCATAGCTGATCTGTCCATATGTCCCGGGATCCCCATCCGTGGCTCGAACGTGAATGACCTTTGTCCCAGCGGCTGCGTTCTCTCTCACCTCAGCTACATAGGTGCTTTGGGAAAAGGCAGGGCTGTACAGGTTAGCCCCGAGTACCCTGATATGCACCTGTGCGGTGCTAGTGAACAACCCATCAGAGACTGACACATTGAGACTGTACAGAGGCTCCATCCGCTGCTTCCGGTGGTTGGACAGGGTGATGACACCGCTCTTGCTGTCCATCAGAAAGCTTGTCCGGTCATTCCCAGATAAAATGCTATATTCCAAGCGGTCAAAATCAGAGCTGTCTGCATCAGAGGCTTGAACGCAGGTTACAAAATGACCCCGGGGGGCTAATTCACTCACATATGATTCATAAATGAGCTGATTAAAAACGGGAGGGTTGTCATTTATGTCCGAGATATAGATATGAACCAGGACCTCACTGCTCAGCGATGGGAAGCCATTATCTGTTGCTCTGACTTTCAAAATGCAGTGTTGCACTAACTCGTGGTCCAGCATCCGTGCCGTCAGGATCAAGCCACTTGCACTGTCTATGTGAAAATAATCTGTGCTGTTGTAAGTATCCTGGACAATCTGATAATGCACCAATTTACTGTTTTCTGAGTCTGCATCAGTAGAGACAACTTGCAAAACAGGAGTCCCAATGAGAGATGCTTCTGATAATGTTGTATTGTATGTGGGTTGATCGAAAATAGGAGGGTTGTCATTTACATCATTAACTAGTAAGTCAACGGTGACTTCAGCCCTGGCACCAGTAAGGGCATCACTGGCTCTTACTGTCAACTTGTAAACAGAGGTAATTTCATAATCCAAAGGGCTAACGACTTTCAGGACCCCAGTGTCAAAGTCAATGTTAAACTGTTTATAAAGATCCCCATCAATAATGATATATATGATGCCTTGGCCTTCTGGACTGGTGGCATTGATGCTTAGAATGGGGGTATCCATTCTGATGTCTTCATTGACCGATGCTGTATAAAAGGGCTTATCAAACACGGGCATTGCTTTGTTGACAATTGTGATGGGAAGTTCTACAGATGTGGATAGAGAGGGTTTTCCACCATCTTTGGCTAGGACGGTGACTCCATACTCAATGTTGGACAAGTCAGAGTTGAATGTTTCTTTTAAAATAACATTCCCTGAATTAGGGTTAATCTCAAAATGGCCATAGTCATCCTGTAGGACGTAGGTCACTTCTCCATTTGCACCTTTATCTTTGTCAATGGCTGTCACCTGGTAAATCAGCGTCCCGGGTTCAGCATCAACTTGCACAGCAGCATAGTAAGGGAGGCCCACAAAGACTGGAGAATTGTCATTTATGTCTTCAATGTTAACTCTGACCACCACTCTAGCCACACGCAGATGGTCCAGCTCGCGGCTGGCTTCCACCACCAGCTCGTATAACTCTTGTTCTTCACGGTCAAAGGGGACTCCAGTGGTCTGAATGACCCCTGAGGTAGATTTTATCTTGAACTTATTTCCTGGGTTTAAGATGCTGTATTTTAAGGGCTCATTAAGGCGATTTCCAATGGCATTGACAATAGCAACTTTGGTTATGTTAGTGTTGTTCTCTGAGATCGAGGTCGAGTAAAAGCTTTGGGTAAAGTGGAGGCCGCTATCCATAGCTTCTTTAACCAGGATGGTGACCATGGACGTACTGTAGAACTTTCCATCGGACACTTTAGCTATCAACATGTAGTGATCTTTGGAGAGGTTATTGTTTTTTATGGTAAGCACTCCACTATTTGAGTCAATTAAGAAATGATCCAAGCTGCCTTCCATTAGGCTATATGTCAGTTCCGGGGGCACCTCGGAGTCAGGATCTGTGGCACTAACTCTCAGAACCTCCACTCCAACATAGGTGGGTAGAAGTAAGACAGTCTCAAACACGGCCTGGGTGAAAACAGGCGGGTTATCATTAACATCCATCACCTCTATGTTGACTTCAACAGGACTCTCTGCCGTCAGCTGGGGGATGCCGCTGTCTCTCACATGGACGTGGAAATGGAAATGGGCAATAGTTTCATGGTCCAGGTTGGCAATTGTTCTGATTGCACCGGTACTGGAGTCCACTGTGAAGAACTTCTTGGCCGTAGACTCCACAATCTGATACACCAGCAGAGCATTCCGGTTGCTGTCGGCATCAGTGGCTCGAATCACCAGTGGGCTGTTATCCAAGCTCCTGACGATGCTATTGACTGGGGCAGCCTCACTCAGGCTGCCCGAATATTGAGAAAAGAGAAAAACTGGGGCATTATCGTTTTCATCAACAATCTGAATGTTGACTGTGGCATTGGAAGCCATACCTGCCATGTTAGTGGCCTGAACGATGAGCTGATAGGAGGAAGTACGCTCGTAATCCAGTGCCTTCCGGGTGGTGACAACACCAGAATACGGATTTATGGTAAATATCCCATCAATGTTTCCATCCTTGACTTCGTAAATGAGGGTAGATTGACTGATGGCAGAGATTAGAATGACTGATGTTCCAACATCAACATTTTCATTTACTTCTGCTTGGTAGTCCTTGTGAGTGAACTTGGGGTGAGAATTATCAGACATGGTAACAGAAATGCGCACAATTGCAGTGGCGGACATTGGCGGGGAACCCTGATCCGTGACTTTGACTGACAGGACAAACTGACCCGTTGTCATCATGTCTGGTTCTTTGGAAACGGTAATGATGCCCAGGACTGGTTCAATCTTAAATGTGTTCCCAGTGTTCCCTACAATATAGAGATAAATGGAGAAATGAGTTACATGTCATGTTTTGAAGATTAATTCTTCATCTAAAGGCTACTTTGCTGCAACATGGCAAGTCGAAAGCAATTATTTGTATTCGTTCCATCTCATTCTGAAATAGAATGAAAGACTTCTCTTTTAGGGGTATTCAAAAGCAACAGAAGTGAGTTTTTCAGTAAAATTGTGAATTTCAGGTCAGTATCCTTTTAATCCACATTAATACCACCACTACCACCACCACAAGATTGTGTACAACGCCAAAAAAAAAAAAAAAAAAGGGATTTTTACCTAAACCAGTGCCATAGTCTGTGTTCTGTGTTATGAGAAAGATGGTTGTAGGAGCTGTTTCATAACATTATACCACAGATTATCCCAAAGGTAGGCTTTACATTTCACCCTATCAAAACTGACTTCACTCTAAACACTACTTTGGTGAAGGGGGGTCTTCAGGCCTGAAGAATTCTTCCCAAGTCACTGTTTGTTCTGTAAGTTGTGAGGATACCTTCTGACCACTCTTCTGTTGTTCATCCCTTCTTACTCCAAAAGAGACATGTGCATACACAGACTTAAAACTAGGCATAAAAATTATGAGGCAGTCCCTCCAATCTGAAACCATCCCATTCCCTAAGTACTGGAGAGGTTTCTGGTGAAGTAGTGAACTGCTGATCATCTGAACCAGCCTTAAAACCAAAAACCAGAGGCATCACCCTTCTGAAACTGAGGAACTGGCACCCCACCTGGATGTATCTGGAACGGGAAGGGCTGGGAACCGCAACACCCCAGAAGTTTAGAGCCTTGCCTCTGAAACATGCAGTGGTGTGAAATCTGAAATTACTGAGGACGAGGATAATAAAAGAGGAATAAAGAATGGGGAACACAAGGCTTGAAGAATGTACAAGAATCTGGCTGAAAACTAGTGGACAGTGTGAAGCAGAATCCTTCACCAAGTTGCTTTTTGCTTCTCTCATCAGGCTTTCAGATACTTCTCAAAGAGCACACATGCTTGCCTGTCTAGATTCTTCGAAAGCAAAGTTAAAGATCTTGATTATTCAATTATATCTGCATTTTTCTTTCTGCTTGAAGTATTGCAGAATGGCAGACATAGAAACAGTTTAAATGTCATTATTGTTGAGACAGGCTCCCACACCGACAGGCACTTACATGTGTCTCCTGAAATGTGCAGCAAATACAGCTGTAACCGTATACATACTATTTCTTACTACATACTTATTCATTAAACTTTTCCATGTAAGAGAATAAAAAATTCATGTTCCTATAAAATCTGCTTATTTTTAAACAATTTTATTTTTTAAAAAGATTTATTTATTTTAGAGAGTGACAGCATGAGCAGGGGGCGGGGCGGAGGGAGAGAGAGAGAGAGAGAGAGAGAGAGAGATTGAATCCTCAAGCAGACTTCCCGATGAGTGTGGAGTCCAACTCAGGGCTCAATTGCAGGACCCTGAGATCATGATCTGAGCTGAAATTGAGAGTCGGCTGCTTAACCAACTGAGCCACCCAGGCATCCCCAAGAATTAATTAAATAAAGAAGTAAAGAATTTGATTCAAACCCCCAAATGTGAGTACTGAACAATGTCATCTTTGGTGTCAGCATGATTTTTTTTTTCCTTGCCATGATGAGCACTTTGTGAGGTCAATATGAAGTTCAATGATCTCATGAGCAAGATTACAAATTTTCAATAAATAATGCAATTGAGCGTGAGTTTAACGTTTGATTCATAGGCCCTAGAAAGGAGTCAGGCATCATTTTACATCAGCATCTCTGAGGAGGAAAATGTAGAGATTGTAGAGATAATGGGGGCCAACCGGCAACCCCAAATGATGATTGCAAGAGAGTCAAGTGTCTCTGTGTTCCTTGATGTGGAGTCCCACGGTGGAGTCTCCAGCGAAGTCCTCCCTTGCTGCAGACCCAGCACATTCCTTCATGCCCAGCAGGATATAATGGAAGGGACAAAGGGGAGCCAGCTTCTGGTCTCGATAGAACTTCATAACCCTGCTGTCCCACAGCCGCTCCCCTGCTTGTCACACCACTCTGGGATGCTGCGCTTGCATAGCCGGTCGAAAGTGGGCTCTTGGCCTCTTTCCCTCTTCAGCATACTCCCTGCCCATTTTCTTAGAATCCACCTCCTGCTTTTTCTCTCTGGCTATCCTTGAATCCCCGGAAACTAACCTCTGCTTATTTCCTTGGAATCTACAGCTTCCTGTAGACTTTTGGCAACTGAGAAAAGCTGTGCTTATCTTACATATCATGCTTTTTCTAGAACATAGCACAGCCTGGCACAAAGAAGGTGTTCAGTATATATGTATTAAATGATTGAGAGGAGAGGTAGATCTAAAAGAAGATTTTTAGTTCTCTATCTGTATATGCCCCTTGGGATCCAAGACCCCCCCCCCCCCATTGTAACTCAATTCTTAGTCCTTGTCTCTCCTGTTTCGGAGCCACTCATGAGCCGTTGTGGCACCAAACAGAAATCTGAACCAAATATAGGAGCTGAAGCTCCACACTCAAATATCACCTCCGTTCTTTGGGCCCAGATAAAAGCTTCCGTAGTTACTTCAGAGGCCAGGCAGGGGCTAAGAAGTGTACGGCCACCAGTAAGCAGAGGAAAACCTTGCTTATCTGAAGTTTGGAAAAGAATCCACGTAAAATGTCCACTCTACACAACCACCTGTCATTTGCTTCACAATGTTGCAGCATCTGGGTCCTCCCTCTCTCCTACCAGGATCCGGGAAGGAACCGGCTTGGCCAAGAGCAGTCCAGGGCTTGTGGAGGTCTGTCTGTCCACAAAGGAGCCCCATGACCACTTGTGAATTATGGGCACACACCGAAATCCTCATTAGCTTCTCACACAGACAATCAGAGGTCGTTTTTTTTAGATATCAGATCATTTCTGGGTTTCTGGAAATTTCCGGGTTTCTGGAAATTCAAGTTTTCATATGAAAGATGTTTTAAGAAAATAACTTTTCTCTCTGTTTTTAGTCAGTGGTTAAAGGCACGACGGAATCCCTGGTCTACCCATAGCACCGGCCTACAGTGTGTGGCTGTTGAAAGATAAGGAAAGTGGTCTTGTCAGCAGGATGGGAAATGGCTCTTGTCTGACTCCTCAGAACCTCCAAATTGGCTTAGAAGTTATCGGCCTAGCTAAGAGAGTATAAGTAGTAGCTGTAACGACAAACACAAAAAGGAGGTAGACACCATAGACAATGCTGAGAAAATGTTAAGTAAAAAAAACAGAAATAAAACTCCCCACCTAGATGATCACAGATATATGGAACAATGTATGTTCATGGATGAATACTGGGAAAAGAAAAATATATGTAAGATTAGGAAAAAACTGTAGAAAGAGTTTGAAGAGTTGTTGGATCAGGCAACACTTTCTGTGACGTTATTTAAATATTTGTGTTTTGAAAAAAAGAAGCTTCCCTATGTTATTTGTGGAACTAGAAGAACAAGGATTATATAATTAAATACTTAAAATTTCCTGTGGTAAACAACAGATGCAAAACAGCACTTAAAAAAAATACTGGTCAGGCTTTAGGTTAGAAGAAAATTCCATAAATATCTAGAAAAGAAACAGGTGAAGTTTCTCGGGGCCCCTCGCTCTTACGAAACTAATGTCTTTTATTTCTTTATCTTATTATTTTTTTTGTATAGAGCTTAGCTTCGACTCCTATAAAATGTGGGCACCTAATACGGGAAATAGTTTTAGAGTATCATTCGTTGCAGTGGCTTTTGTATAAAGAAGATTGTTGGCTTTTCTTTCTCTAATATTTTTTAGTCCAAAACTGTCATTCTAGCATTCATATTTTAATTCAACCACTCACAAAAACGCTCCACATTTAAATCACGGGAAAGAAGTCTTTCCAGTGCTGGCATAAAAGGAGACAGCATTTGGCATTATGCACGACAGACATAATGTTGCAGAACATTTTGGAAATATGTGGCTTGAATATTCAAAAAAAAAAAAAAAAGACAGAAGAGGGGAAGGGAAAATACAGCAGATAAGGGATATTTGTAATCGTTAGGTTCACAGTCCTATCCCTTGCTTGGACAATCATCTCTTCTGCCATGAATATTTTCTTCCTTTCGGTCCTCAAATCATCAGTGAAATATGGTCTGGCCTTATAGATGTCAAAATTGATTTTAAAAATCTCAAATTTAACAGAATGTGAGGCTGTATGTATTTATCTGTCTGGTTGAGCAGGCAGTTCAGTATCTCCTACCCACTCTGCAACTTTCTATCACCTCCACAGAAGTGCATTTCTGCTAACCGTGGGGGTATAGATATTTTCGAAGCCCACAGCTCGCCCACTGACAGATAAACAAAGACACGTACGATTCAATTCACAGAACAGCCTGGCAGCCCTCAAGAGAAGGGAGACTTTGGTTATTTTAGTCTGAGGCCATGGCTTGTTGACCCATTAGGAAAAGCCATTGAGTTTACCACACACTTCTTCTCTCTCCTCCATTCCAGAACAATCCGAGAACACCACAATAAAGGGAACTCCTTCCTCACTGTCAGTGATGGAAAATGTATTACCAAAAATGCCAAGAACTTGATAGAGCATCATCACGCAAATAGGGCAGTTGTTTGGCCAAACCACACTTTTGGAGCCATTCCAGGGGTAACTGTGTGAATTTCACATGGTGATAAATGCTGCTAAGGGTCAAAGGCCATGCATTATATTGCGATCTGTGCAACAGCTCTCACCTGCTTCTATGGTATATATGAGTTCTGCATTTTCCCCTTTGTCTTTGTCCAGAGCCGTCACTTGCAGAACAGCTGATCCCAGAGCAGCCGATTCAAACACAGATGCTTCATACAATGGGTTGGTAAAATAAGGACTGTGATCATTAGCATCTTCCACATTCACAATGACTCGGGCCAAGTTTCTTCGATAAGGAAACTCCTGATCTCTGACCTTTAGGCAAAATACAAGAAGCGGTAGGACTAAGATCTGAAGTTGCAAGGAACTCTCACACGGCTATGTCTGTGGCAAAGAGAAAATGAGGTAACTCACACAAGGTGCTCGATGCTGTCCCAGGCCCAGGGGAGGGGCTCGGTAAGTGATGGTGCTATCGAGTGAGGACATTAATGGTGAACAGACTGAGAGTCGGGGCCACATCCATTTTACTGCTCAGCATGATGACTGGCCTATGGTCTGTGTTCAGCCTGTGTTCGTGATGTTCCCTGCCTAAGTATCTTTCCTCTGCATCACTGCCCACAGCCGCTTCCCCCTCATTTGTATATACAGCTGGTAATGGGACGGTGGATGGATGCTCTTCTGAAGGGGAAACTAAAACGTTCAGTGAAAAGAATTCATAAATGCAAAGCATGCAATGCCTTCTATTCATTCATTCAACAAACATTTGTTGTCACCTATTATCTGTCAAGTCCTGCCTTTGCTCTGGGGGTTTAGCAGTGACTCAGATCTGGTCCTTCCCCTCCAGATGCTAACAGGTGAGTGGGGGACGGAAACAAGCAAATAGGTAGGAAGCCTGGTGATGAGTGCCAGAATGTGAGTGAGTCATAAGAAGGAGCTAACCCGGCCCCCAGCTTCTTGGAAGAGGTAACAAAAATAAGTAGAAATGGTCCAAGGGTGGCGTGGGCTGCATGTTTCAGGCAAAGAGAGCCACCCGAGGCAAAGGCCCAGGACTGAGAGAGAACCCTGATTCCCAGGAAGATAAACCAAACCTTCGTCTTTAAAACGCCAGAGCCCTCCTTGTGACTTCACCGAGCAACCTGCTTTAAAGTTTCCCCTGATTTGCATATGCCAGAAGCTCGCAAATAATCAATTCTTTAACCCTCACCGCATGATTTCGCTATAATTTTATGTAGCGCTAATCAAATGTGTGCTTTGCGTTTGTTCAATTTTAGACTCCGTAACTTCAGAGAGATGTGGAGAAGTTAGAAAATAGACCGAGGAGAGCCATCAAAGGGAAAGGGCTTTTCAAAAATGGTACCTGCAAGGAATGAGCAAAAGGACTAAAATGGCTTAGCTTGGAGAAAGGCAGCATAAAGGACATGTTTGCTCTAAATAATCAATTACAGCAATGATGAATGATACAGGGTGACCAAACTGAATTTTGAGTTTGTTAAGGAAAGAATGAACAGGAATGACTTGAGTCATGAGAATGGAGTTAGTTCTTGGCATAAGGTTTCTGCCCCTGAATAAAACGCATGCAAAAGCAACCAGGTGAACGTGCTCCATCTTCCCACCCGTAGACTGGCCTGCCACACCCCGGGACCAAGCTGAACTCTGTATTTCGGGGTTATTGAGACCTAGGGCTGTTCCAGTGGAATGTCCAAGGGTGGAGGAGCTTTGTCTCTTTTGCGTCCTCAGTACCTAGAATGGGGCTTGGTACACAGTAGGTGCTGAAGAAATATCTGTTGAATGAATGAGGGTGGATCTGACGGTCCCTAAGAGTCCCTCTTCCTCCCCCCACTGGGGGATGGGGTCTCAGCTGGAAACTGCCAAGGACATGGCCCTGGAGCTTCTTCTGGCCCAGGAGGGTTTCCAGACTTGGGAAGAAGGAAGAGTAGCACCTAGCGGAACATCACATTCAGCTGCTAGGAAACTGGTAGCATCTTAATGTGTTTTAAAGGCAGTCAGTACCCAAGATTTAGTATGTGTCTTAAGGAACTCAGGGGGTCTGTGAGGCAGGGGCTATGCAATTGCCCCCAGGGTTCTTGGATGGTCAAAGGGCCAGATTTTAGGCCATAAACTAATCAAGGATGTTTCTTATTAATCCCTACTTCCCAATGATGTGAACTAGGAAAACTCCACTTTAAAATTAAAGCAACTTCCACATAATTTGGAGGTCCCATGACCTCCCATGAACCCAGTTCAGACCTAACGGACACTCTGCAGGCTTCGGTGTGTTTTGAGATCTGTTTTGGGTGGCAGTATTTACTACTAGGTCCAATGCCAGTGCAGTAAGTAACAAATCAGTCCTCTAAATGCTTCCAAGGACTGAGCACTGCATATTTTGAATAAATGATTGCCCTTGTGATTAACTTCTCAAGGAACTTCTCTTAAACTTTTCTACAGAATCTTCTGGATGCGAACCAATATCATAGCCTGGGAGATTTACTGAAACACGGCCTGTTCCTTCCTTCCCAAGTCAGCCTGGCAGCAGCCACTGTCTGCAGAACTCACCTACTACTTCAGTCTGGCAAAAATATCGGGTCACTCTGGAACAACAGCAGTTTTCCTCACGGAAATAAAAAGGCAGAAACGAAGGTGACCCTGCTGTGAGAAAACCAAATTTACTCCTACTCACAACATTTAAGGGCCCCATACTTCTGAAGACCAAGGAGTGTGTCTTGAAGGGTCACAGACTGTGTTAGGAGAGCACATTAGCAGTGTGGTCCTACCATGACGTTGAGGATGTGCTTGTCCTGGGCCTCGTGGTCCAGCCTCTCGGCAGTGTAGAGCACGCCCGTGCTGGGGTCAATCCGGAACTTCCTCATGCTGGCCGAGTCAATGCTACTGTGGACAGTGTAGCTCAGCTTGTGCTTCTCATCTCTATCTGTGGCTTCAATCTGCAAGATCTCTGTATCTGGAAGCACGTCCTCAGAGATTGTGACATCGTAATTTGGCTGAGAGAATTCTGGGCCATTATCATTATTATCCAGCACTTTGATAAATACCTATAGTTAAAAGAAGACAAGAGTGATGACGAATGCCAATTCACTCATTGCTAATAAAAAGGCCCCCTCTCTCTCTCCTCCCTCCGCGTCCTTGGAGCCCAGCTTCCAGGAGTTATCTCAATATGTAGAAAGATCTCGTATGAAAACACACTGCAATTAGAGGCTGACAATAAACCAGTAGTTCACGTTAGCAGGAACATAAACTATGAGCTAATCAATATTCTCACTATTAATTGAACAGCTGAGACAGCCCCCTGAGGGTGATAATGGCACAGACTATCTGAGGCATAATATAAGAGATCCCAAGGTGACCTTAGTTTGGTACATTTCTATTAACTTAAGTTCTGTTATGAGCTCCTTCGAGTGAAGGCAATGTGGAAGCTGTGATGGGATGGGAAGAGTAAAAAAGAGGCAGAGAAATGGGACACATGAACTCAGGTGTGAGCAATCAGAGCTCAGCTGCAGGGGCCCCACACAGAAGCTTTCCTTCAGATGGCATATGTCTGATGAAGAACATGGTACTGATGATGGCGAAAATACGATGTTCCCAAGTTGTCTTCTTTCTTTCTTTTTTTTTTTAAGATTTTATTTATTTATTTGACAGAGAGAGACAGAGTGAGCACAAGCAGGGGGAGAGGGAGAGGGAGAATCAGGCTCAATCCCAGGACTCTGGGATCATGACCTGAGCCGAAGGCAGATGCTTAACCGACTGAGCCCCCCAGGCGCCCAAGTTGTTTTCTTTTATAAGGCATTTTCTTATAAAACATTTCAGGCAGATATAAATAAGTGTAATAAAATAACCAACTCATAGTTTAATGAACCCTCACATATTCATAGCTCAGCTTTGACAGTGACCAATTTATGGCTAATCTTGTTTTATATATGTAGCCATTCATCCAACATCTGCTCCCCATTTTAGTTTGAAGCAAATCCCATCATTTCAGTATGTATCTCTAAAAGATAGGGACCCTTACAATAAACACACACACACACACACACACACACACACACACACACTATCATTACTGCACCTAAACAAAGAAAACAACAATTCCTTAATATTAAGTATTCAGGGTGTTCATATTCCTATAATTTTTTAGGGTGTTATGTATGTTTATAAAAAGAAACATATTTTAAAAAATCAGGACATGCAAATAAGGTCCAACCATTACATTTGGTTCATATGTCCTTTAATTATCTTTTAATTTATAGGTTCTCCTTCTGTCTCCTTTTATTTCCTTGCAATTTTTATGTCGTTGCTGGTGGTGATAAACGAACTGCACCATTTTCTCTTTAGGTGCCACAACCCAAATTTTGCTCATTGCTTCCCCTTGGTTTTGTTCTCCATGTCCCTCTGTTTCCTGTATTTCTTATAAACTGGTAGTTTGATCTAGGAGACTTGATAAGATTTCCTTTTTCTTCCTTTTTTTTTTGACAAAAAATATCTCTAATGGGTGAGACAGTATATTTCCATCTGGATATATATAAATCTAGTTCTCACCCTTGTTATGTGGTATTAGCAACCACTGATGATCATTACATAGATAACATTTATTCATTAAAAATATGAAATGGTAATGTTTTAATTCTATGATTTATTTCACATTTGTTAGATAGAGTAGTCCTAAAAAGAAACTTCTCTCCAATTGTGTGGTTACTCTGAAAGACAATTTATGCAGTAAAGTCATAATTAATATTTCATTCTTTCCCTTTATTTACTATTTCAAATAACGGTTCTCCAGCTCCTCCTAAAGTGACCAATGAAGTATTTTTTTTCAAGCACCAGTATGAGCTCGTGAATTTAATCACAGATGCTATATTTCTGTCCGTTGCAGGTACTATACTGACTGGTGCAAAAACGGCCCTTCCTTGGCCAGTGCGAGACTCTTCAAGTCAGCTCTTGAGATCTTTTGACACAATTCTTATAGTCTTTGATAGCTTCTTTGCTTTCTAATAATTGCTACTGGTGATTTTTTCCTGGGTCACCTTGTACATTTTCTGACCCAGTCTTATATTATCCATTTCTCTCTCCAAAAAGCATTGATTTCTTTTTAGTTAGAAATTGGTGCTAGGAATGATCATTGCTATTGGATTTGCTATTGTGTTTAGCTTTTTTTCAGTGGATGGTCAGCAAAGGTTTTTTGTTGTTAATAATCATTTCATGAGTTTGTACTGACACTTCCAATTCAAAATTAGGGCATCATGTTTTTTACTTAATCTCATTCTTTTTTATATCTGTATCCTGTGCTGAAACCCCATGCTGAAATTTCTCGTGCTCAATGACATCATCACAATTATTCACTGTTTTATATGAAATACACGCACGTGAGTCTCAGAATTACAATACAATATTGGTATTGCAATTATATTACAACTATGATCATTCAACAGCAATTTAATATTATTTTTATTTCTTTTGGTCCTTGAGATTTATCCCACTAGGGATATACAGTCACATTAGTATGTTTAAAGTCATAGAGAGTTCTTCTCTGTGTAGCTATGCCACCAACACATATAAGTTCATTTGCTTCCATTTACTTTCAAATTTCAAACTTGTTTTAATATTTAATTTTGTTTTATATTATATGTAAAAGTACTGATGTCAAATTTACAAAAACGGTATAATTAAAGTAGTTTAGCTTCTATCTCTTTCCCCTTCATCCTATTCCTTCTTTTCTTACAGGGAATTTTTTTTTTTTTTTTTTTTTAAGATTTATTTATTTATTTGAGAGATAGAAGGGTGGGAGGGGGGCAGGGGCAGAGGGAGAGAGAATCTCAAGCAGATTGCATTGAGCATAGAGCCCCCTAGGGGGCTCGATCTCATGACCCTGAGCCAAAACCAAGTCGGTTGCTTAATTGACTGGCCACCCAGGTGCCCCCAAGTAATGATTTTTTGAAGATTAATGTTACATTTTATCCATCTCTTTAGTTAATATAAACATACCATATACATTTCCTCAACCCCTGACACACACCCCGCCCCGCCCTCCGACATGCCATCTCATTTAACATCATATCAATGATTCTCAATTGAGGGTAACTGTCCCTAAGGGGATATTTGGCAATATCTGGAGATAGTTTTCGTTGTCACAACTGGGAGTTGGGGTGTTCCTAGAATCTAATGTGTAAGGGGCAGGGATGCTGCTAAACATCCTACAATGCACAGGATTGTCCCTTGCAACAAAGAACTATCTGACCTAAAACATCAATAGTGTCACTGTTGAGAAACTCTGCATTCTCATATTCTGAAGACCAACCCACAACAGTATAGAGATACTCTTGCAGTGGGTAGGTGGATCACAGTTAATTCAACCATTCCTCTATTAATGTTCATGTAAGATGTTTCCAATTTTCACTCTTAGAAAGAATGAGCACAGATGAGCCTTGTGCCCAGGTCTTTTTTATATTATATTGTGAGTGGTGCATCAAAGGATAGTGCTTATATAGTTTTGTTAGTTATTTCCCTATTCCTCTTCCCAAAAGTTTTATTAATTTGTATTCCCATAGCAATATATAAGAATGGCTGTCTTCCACAGCTTTGCCAACAGAATATGTACTCAAACTTTTGTATTTTTTGCCAATCTGATAGATAAAAAATAGCATTTCAGTGTACTTGTAATTTGCCTTTTGCTTATTATGAGCGAGGATGAGCATCTTTTCATATGTTTAAGAGTCATTTGCATTTCTTTTCCTGTGAAAATTATTTATATCAGCTCATTCTTTTATGGGTTAGATGGCCTTTTCCTTCTTTATTTTTGGAAGCATGGTGATATAAATTGCAAATATGTTTTCAATTTTGTCATTTAACTTTATTTTGCTTTTTTTTTTTTTTTTGGCCATGCAAAAGCTTTTATTTTTATTTTCAGGAAATTGAATACATCAATTTTTCCCTTATTGTTTCTGGACTCTGAGTCATAGTTTAGAACATTTTCTACACTTCCAGGTTATAGGTGAATACACTCATTTTTTAAAAATAGCATTTACATGTTTCCTTTTCTTACATTTACATCTCTACTCCATTTGGAATTTTTCCTGTATTATGTGAGGAATGGATCCAGTTCTATTTTTTTCCACATGGCTTTGCCTTTATTTTAATGCCACTTTTTTCTTTTTTTTTTTTTTTTTACAAGACCATCAATTCTCCACTGATTTGAAAGGCTTTTGTTGTATGCGAAAGTTTATTTCTGGATTTTCTATTGTGTTCCATCGGTTTATTTGTCTTTTCATATGTCAATATAAAAATGTTTCAATTACAAAGGCTTTACAGTATGTCTTAATTGGAAAAGTTAGGCCTTTCTGTGTTCCTTTTAAGAGTTTTCCAGGCCAGGCTTGCTTGTTGTTCTTCAAAATGAATTTTATAATCAACTGGTATAGCACCTGACAAAAAATTGGTAGTGTTTTAAATTGCATTATGGCAAAAATAGAAGTTAGGAGAACTGATCCTTTATGATGGAATCTTCCTATCCAAGGACATAGTTTGTGTTTCTTCATTTGTTCAGATCTATGGTTACATTTTTCAGGGATGTTTTAGTTTTCCTCAAATAGGTTTTTTTTTTAAAGCTTTATTTATTTATTTATTTATTTGAGAGAGAGAATGTGCGTGCATGTGCGTGCAGGGGAAGGGGCAGAGGGAGAGAATCTCTAGCCAACAGTACTATAAATCATGCCTGAATGAAGCTCATCGAACACATATTTTCTCTGTAAGGCACATCACATTCTTCTTGCACTTGAGAACACTAGATTGCACTTCAGTACTACATTTTGGGGTCTTTCAAACCATGAGATTACCAACAAAGAACACAAAAATGCAAAAAAAAAAAAGTAGTACTAAATAGATTGCAAACTGGACACTTGTATATAGTATGAGAGCTGAGACAAGAAGGTGGAGCATCACCTTGTTCAACAGTAGCAGGGACAATATTTTGCTGCTCTGTGCATGTCAGGGATTGAACACAAGGTGCTGAGAACACTGATTTTGGGATTATAGATAAATTTCAGAGATCATCAATGTATACCCAGCATCTAGCTCAGGGCTGGACACTTTGCAGGCACTCAATATATGTCATAGTTAAATATTTAGTATCTTGGTACACGGAGTTTAGACATCTGTGATACCACAGATTTTATTCTCTTACGCCATGATCCAGGCAAAATGATGATTATAAAGAAGATGATGATGATCATAATATTAACAGTATAATTTAACAATACGATGATGACAATAAAACTATTAGACATTGTAGTAATAATAATAGTAGCAGCAACTAGATCAATGATGACATATTCCTTATATTTTTATAGTACTTAAAAAAAGCTCCTTTATTTTTCTTGAATTTTCTTGAATGTGGGGACCATCTTAATTATTAAAAGCACCTAGGTGTGCCTAGGTGGCTCAGTTGGTTAAGTGTCTGACCCTTGATTTTGGCTGGTTGTGGGACCCAGTCCCGTGTCTGGCTCTGCGCTGGGCATGGAGCCTGCTTGGGATTCTCTCTCTCCCTCTCTCCCTCTGGCCCTCCCCTGCCTCCAGCTCTTGCATGGGCCTGCAAGCACTCTCTCTCTCTCTCTCAAAAAAAAAAAAAAAAAAAAAAAAAAAAACCCACCCAAACTCATATATCCAAAATGCACAAACCCGAGGGAGTCCATGTTGAAGAATTACATTTGTTTTGCCTTTTTCTTTATAAATTTTATAACACAAATTGCTTTATCTCATCTATTTGCACTGGCTAATACTTACAGCACAATGTTAAATAGTAGTGAAGATGGTGACCTTCTTATTACTGACTAATGGGAAAGCTTTTACCAATTCTCCTTTAAGTAATATGCAGGCATTTGGCTGCATTCTAGAAAATTATTTACTTTTTAAAATAAATGTAGTCAGACCACGGCTCTTCTTATAAATAGCTGCACGGTCATTCACTTTGGTGCAGATGAACTTTTCTGAGGAACAGAAAAGGGCAGTGCTATGACGTCTGTGCCAGGAAGACTTGCCCAAAGAGTGAGTCTGACATGGGAACAAGATTGGCCTGGAGTTTATGGTAACAGAAAAAGGGCTGAGAAGTGTGCCTGTGAGTTTTAGGCATTGTTTTGAATCTTCACTGTATCTGGAAGGTCATACTAGATTCTTTGATTGCCAATTCTTCCTTTTAAAAAGTTCAAGTTAACTTAGTCAAGATGCTAAAATATTTGTGTTCACAGAAGCAGTTATATTAACAGGATAAAAAAGCCTTTCCAGCCAGCAAGGCTGCCCTGACCTTCATGAAGTTTCTAAGTTGATGTGCTCCTGAAAAGCTTGCCTCTTTCTGCTTGCTTTGTCTTGAGCCTAATCTACAGTCAGAACAAGTGTTTCTCTGTCAAAGACTTCCTTTTCCTCATTTGCTTTTTATTTCCCACAGTTGGGGCCATTTGTGAGCTCCTGAACTAACAAACAAAGCAAAGTAACTCTCAAAGATGTTGTGCTCCAAATGGTAATTGAAAGGCCTAAGGAAGTACAATGGAATCAAAGCGGGAGGGAACCTGAATGTAGGAAGTCTCTTCAGAGCTGGATTCAGTGCTGCCCACCACAAACACTTTGGGTTTTGCAGGCTCATCGAAGCTAAGTCTGGGTAGGTGCCAAGCCTGGCTTTACAAAGGCTCATGGAATGAAGTGTCCATGGAGCGTGTTAGAGGGTAAGGCCTCCGTCTTTTATTAGAACCAATTAAGCCCTAAATTACTGAAACTCTGTTCTGCCTCTGCTGGCATTTCAAAACCATTCTTAAAATATTCTATGATTGTGATGTCAAGGGTAATGCCCCTTGTATTTTCCCCAGGCTTACAAGTTTTGTTTTTGAACATATAAGTAGAAAAAAATCATGTCGGTTTGTGTTTATTTAACAATGTGTAAATCCATATCATATACGTTTCTTAAGCTTTATGGTCTCCAGTGTATCAATGGGAAAAATGAGAATCAGAGAAGTTAAGGGGTGTGCCCAAGGTACCAATGGCAAGGCCAGACTTAAACTAGGTCATATGGAGACAAATTCTATACTCATTCCATTATACTATTTCTATATGCACTTAAATTATACACACATTAATTACAAATGTACCTAACATGTATGTGAACAATTAAGTGTGCAAATATTATATGCCTCACTATCCAGAAATCCTAATTGGCACAAGAGATAATTGACATGACCATTGTCATTTCAGGAACATTAATCATAGGATTATTCTAAATAGAAAGTTCCCTGCTACCTTTAAAATTGGAATCCATTTTCCAAAATTGATTTACTTATAAGTTGTTAGGCACAAATCTATGACATACAGTGAAGTTTTATCATCATTATTTTTTTAACAGAAAGTCCCACCTAGAGTTGGCTTGCTCCCTTATTTTATCTCTATATAATTGTACTAGTTCCAGCATTTTCCTAACGTAAATGTACAAGGGGGCTTGTGGCTTCTTCGTTTTTCACCTACTAAGAGGTAGATGATGCTAAAGAAGATAAGCGAAAACCCTTGACAAAGGATGTATACCTTGGGAATTCCTT
The DNA here is from genome assembly GCF_004348235.1 of Phoca vitulina. Lineage (NCBI taxonomy): Eukaryota > Metazoa > Chordata > Mammalia > Carnivora > Phocidae > Phoca > Phoca vitulina. The sequence goes on from NW_022589737.1 coordinate 19,054,381, forward strand.
CATCTGGGGGATCATGGAGCAACTTTGGCTAAAGTGATTCGTTCTTACCCTCACCTGCCTTTAAGCAGGTGCAAGGTGGAGGGAAAGGATAAGACGGAATCCAAATCTTCAAGACAAAGTCTGCTCTTTGAGGAAGGAGGCCAGTTAGGAACTCCCAACACATCCCTTAGAGACAAAAGAATGGAATCCTCATGGCTGGGGAGGGCAAAGCAAACCTGAGGAATTCAGGTCTCAGACCTCTCCCCATGCATACCCATGCTTTGGCAGAAAACCTCTGTGGCTCATTAACTCAATTAACTGCTTTCGTGGGGCTGAAGAATTTTGGAGATTATCTGAAAGAGATTTTTAATCTCAGGTTTGGCTGCAAGCTGATTTTCATATCTTTATAAATCAAAGCAAGACCTGAATAAGAAAGGCATACTGAAATCGCAAAAGCACATATCACGAGTCCCTGAATCAAATCAATGTAATTTTTAGATTTTTATTTGGGCATGAATATCTCTGCTGTCTTTCATGAATAACAATGAAAGGCACACACACAGTATTTTATAGTTATCAGGTATATTATTCCAATTTTAAGTTGAGGATGAGACTAATAATAAAAGCTGCATGTGTCTAGCACATCACAGATCTCAAGATATCTCAAAAGATCTTATTCTATTCTTATAATAACCCAGGAAGTATGGAAGGTGTTATCCCCATTCTACAGAAGAAGTTGAGTCTTACAGAGACAGAGCTACCTTTCATGGTAACATAGACAGGAACCGGTTAAGTGCTGACTTGAATTAGGGTCACGTGATTCAAGGTCAATCCTCCTTCCTTTATACCAAATGCTTCCCCTAATGAATCATATATTCTATATATATATAGATAGATGTATAGGGGAAAGTTTCTGAAATCTATCTGATTTTGAGAAGGAAAAAGTGGGTTTGGACCTCTTTACCTGCGTATACCCAGGATGGCCACCCAACCCATCTGTGTGCCAATTTCTCACTAGAAAAGTGAGTGTAGTGATAATACTTGATTTAGCTATTCTCAGTAAGACAGGAAAATAAAACAAGAAAGAAGCTTGGTTAAGTCTCATTATGCAACTATCAGGCATTATATATTACTCTATATTTCCATCCATTGGTCCTTTGGAAGAGCCATGCTCTAGATTTATTTAAATTTGCTATGAAGACACAGTAGCTCATATGGGTTTGATAGATGTGTGGGGAAAGTTGTTAAAACCAGTAATTTCTCATCCTTGGTAATGTGTGTCCTTGTGGCGCATAAACTCATCTGGCTGAGCAGAGGCTCTGAGGAGACTGGGGTATTTTGCTCCTCCCCAGCATGTATAGCTGGCTCTGAGACATTCTAACAGCCACAGGTGACGCTATGTTCCCCAGGAACACTCTTAAAAAGTGTCCCCTTCATAACGAGTAGAGCCAGGTGGGGTTCTCTTCCTGCCTTAGATTTACCCTTGTTTTTGAGGGCGGCACAGCACAGTGGCTGAGAGAGCAGGCTCTGGAATCCAGCTTACTACCTCTGAACCCTGATCTACTCAAGTTACATAACCTCGCCTTGTTTCAATTTCCTTTTCTGTAAAATGGAAACATAGGACAACAGTTTCCTATTTCTAACATAACAAATGACCACTAACTTGGTTTAAAACAACACCCGTTTGTTATCGCCTAACTCCGTAAGTCAGAAGTTTGAGTACAGTGCGGCTCACTTGTGTTCTCTGCTTAAGAGTCTCACAAAGCCAAAATCAAGCGGTTAGCGGGGATGTGTTCCCTTCTGGGAGTTCTGGGGGTGAGTCAGCTCCAGGCCCATTCAGGTTGTTAACCAAATTTAGTTCCTTGAGGTGAGAGGGCTGAGGTCCCCGTTTCCTTGCGGGCTGTCAACTGGAGCCCCTTTCAGCATCTCAAGGCTACCTGCATTCCTTGCCATGTTGTCCCCGCTGTACCTGAACTAGCAATAAGGTTTCAAATCATCTCACATTTGGACTCTCTGACATCCCTTTTTGTTGCCTCTCTTCCTACGCCAGCTGGAGAAAGGCATCTGCTTACATGCTCATTCAGTACATCTGCATCTTTAGAACGTGAAATCCGCAGAACCTTTTTATACTCTGTACTCATGCTAGGGAATCTCAGTAAGGAAAAGGATGTTTATTTGCCACCAGATATTGTAGCTCTGAGGCACAAGAATCCTACAAGTTGGGACAATAGAACAAAAATGAAGATGAAGGAAGGGTTTTCATGTAGACACTGAGATCCCCGAGGCTCTGATATATTTGACATTTGTGAAGTGAAATTCAACATGTTGTTTCTGGCTGATTTGAAGCCCTTGTCATAGATGTTTTATGATTTCAAAGGAACAAAGTAGAGAAAAGTTCCCAAAGGAAAACTGAACAGGTGTTTTTGGGCTACAAAACATTTATTTAGTTATATGGTGAAGGGTATCCGTTTGATGGTAGAATCATTAAGTTGCCTAGGGTCATGGGTTGGAGCATGCTTTAGTGATTTCTAAAAGAAACCTAGAATGCCTTTTCTTTACCAAAACATCTTTTTGTAATAATGTCCTTGATACTGAGGGCTTTGACTAAATGAGAGAACTGCTTCTGTCTTTGTTGTCAGCGGAGCTGTGGCAAATGTGAGCAGAGGCCTGGATTGACAGGGGCTGGGGGCAGGGGCTGGGTATTCAGGCCCAAACACAGCCTGATGGTGTTCTGGTGGTAATAATGACACACGCGTTTATACTTTGGAAATGGTTAGTTCTCGCTTCTTGAGAAGCTCATGGCTCTGGATACACAGAGCGACTTGGAAGCTTTTGACAAGAAAATCTCTTGCTACCCTTCATCAACTTACTTAGCTTGGCCTTGCCAAAGGAAACCTCCAAGTTCACCCCGATTCTCCCACTCTTCCCATCTGCTCTGGAGATAAGTCTAACTTTACATTAGTCCAAAATAAAATCAACCAAAATAGGACTTGAACAATGTGTACATTCAAAGTCTTATAATATATGCTTCCAAGTGAACTTTTAAAGGGTGTGTGTGTATCAGTCATCTGGTTTTAAAACTCTGGATCCCTGTGACCTCAGGCATCTAGCATAGCTCCTAGCACATGGTATGAACCCAAGAAATACTTGTGGAATACATGCTGTTAAATGATTTCTCATCTGGTCCTAATGAAAGTCTAAAAGAAAAGTTTCATTGATAATTTTTTTTTTTTTGGTTAACACAAATCAGTCGTGTGCTTTGAAGATCCAGCATATCTGCCACATAAGCCCTGCTGACTACATCCCACCTACTATTCATCCACTCACTGCAAACATATTTCATGTGTATCTATAACATTCTGGGCACACTGACTTACCATTTCATTCAATTGTTATAAAACCCTGGAGAAAAGTATGGAAATGAATATGCTTTATTTGTATTTTACTCAACTACATCTCGTGTTTTTAAGTGATGCCAAAAAGTTGAGGTTGGCTATGCTAAGAACTGGCCAACTCCAAAAGTGAAAGAGCAATAGAGACTTAGCAATACAGCAAGTGGGTTGTTTTATATTAGTCTTTGGGGCTTGCTTTTAGATCGTGCGAGTCCCATAGGATCTCAACCATGGTGTCCTTTCCAGCCGTCTGTATTTTAGTCTTGAAAGTCCCCTGAAGCAGTACAGATTTAAGTAGGCCAAATAATTTATTGTCCCAACTGGGGCAATTTTAAGAGTGAATGGGACAACTACTAATAGTTACACGGGCGCAACAGGTGTAAATGGGCCTCTCACAGGTAGTCACGGCTGTACAGTCATCCTAGGAGAGGACACGGGTTGAAGGATCAGGAGTCATCACACCACTGGCTGCCGTGTCTCGTGCACATGATGTCCCCCTTCTGGGATTCAGTTTATTTGAACGAAAAGGAAAAGGTAAAGTAAACAAAGGCAAAAAGAAAAGAAGTAAAAGTAGAAACAAACCCTACTGTTTCTTTAAAATTCCACCATTTTATGATTATGCACAGCCTCAAAGGAGAAAATCTCATCGTATTTTTGAAACCACTTCAAACTAAGAGGCAGCACATGAAACGATCCTCTTCTTTCCTTTTTAAGCCTACATAGTTATAAGAGCTTACATCACATTTTAAACAAATCGACACTTGCTAACTCTGGGGTTGGCAACAATTTCATCTTCACGTCCTGAACCACTGTGTTGAGGAGTCTCAGGGCACATTTGGGCTGAGCAGGAAAAAAGACCATGGTTGATGAGTGATGGCTTCTGGGGTCGTGAGGACAGGAGAGAGAAGTAGGGAGAATGAAAGAGGTATAGGGCAGGCATGTATGCCTGTCCTAAAATAGAAAACAAAAAAATTTTTCTCATATTTGGGGTAAATCCTGTTGGTCTCACCCAGAGATTTTCTCCTCGTCCTTGCTCTCAGTGCCCTTTCATCAACACTCACATGCCAGAGTCCAAGCAATGGTCCTTACCCCTGGCTGCTTGTTAGAGTCATGGAGGATCTCTGCTGGTGGGGCCCAGGCTTCAGTGGTTTTAACACCGCAGGCCCCATGACCAGGGGATTCCACAGTGCAGCCAGGATGAAGGAGCACTGGCATAGAGGCTAGAACGAGAGACGGGATGCAGGGCACCTAAATCTCAGTCCCTGTTCTTAATGAAGGCTGTGTGACCTTGAACATATCACTCATCTGAGTCTGAGAAATGAACTTGGACTCCTGGGTGTGTCTAGCTCTAACTCTGAGACTGACAAGTGAAAAGGTGAAGAATATAATGTTGTGTTGACTCAGACAATATACACGTCCTCTTCTATGTAAATTCAAGGAAAGGTGACTTTGTTGTCAAAGAGATAAATCTACAGTCAATGATCAGGAAGCAAATACATATCACTCTTCCATGCATGAATAGTCACTGCTAAGTTATACAGTATCATTGATAGAATCCTTTTCCTAGGTTGTTCTCTCAAATGCTTAAAAAAAAAAAAAAAAAAACAGTAGAAATCCATGGACATCATTTACTACTTCCAACACATTCTTTAATCACTTGCACCATTGACATTAGCAGATCATTGGGCATTCTCACCATTTAGTAATTTGACATCTTACCTGAGTGACAGCAACATTTGTTCCATCGGTGACTTCCACACTCATATTATAGATGGACCTCTGTTCTGCATCCAAAGGTTTTGCAATGACAATGGTCCCAACACCCTTCTCTGCGTCAAAAGAGCTGTCAAAATTCCCCCCTGATGATTTCACAAAAACAACATGAAATTAGCATATTTGAGAAGTTATTACATCTATTGAAGCATATAGCTTTAAAGGGAGCTCTTATATAGAAATACTTTTTTGACAGGCATCCCTATGGCTCAATTTTGTACATCTTAAATGGGACCTCTTTATTTCCAACTTGATTTATATTTCCAAACATAGCTTCTACAATGCATAACAAATGTCACAAAAAAGAATGTATTGCAAAGAAAAATCTCAGCACTAATGTTAAAGGAGTAAAGCATGAACTGACTCAGTAAAATATTTAGAAAGCTTAAGGGCCTCCAACCCCTTGTGGTTTTTCTGCTAATAATTTGTAGACCTTTCTGCTTTTCTAAAATAGATTAAATTCTAAGTAAACAAATAGTCCAATTAACAAAAATGTGTAGACACTCTTAAATCTAGGATTGATGGTAAACATTTGGTTGGTAAAGTTCAGATTCCCTCTAATAGATGTCAGAAATAAAAGCATAAATACTAGAAAATAAGAAAAAGCAAAAAAAAAAATTGAGTTTCATATCAAAAATTCTGTATCTGCAAGTTGGGATGTTTATAGAAAAAAAAATTCTTTTTTGCCATCTTGACAGTGTGAATTATTTTTCTCCCAAAAAGGTAGCAAGTTTATGGGAGAGTTACAAAATGAAATCTGGAAAGAAGTAGAAGAACACATCAGTTTATGTGTCATCACTCATAAAGCAATAAGTATGAAAGTTTAAAAAACTTTCCTCCCCCTCTGTTGGACCAAGTATAGCCCACAGTCTGTGAATAATGTGCCAGGACAACACAGGCTATTTTGAAATTACTGTAGCTCTTTCCATCTCTGTGAACTAAAATGTGGTTTATGATCTTTCCCAAAATGAAAGCTTTTTTTTTTTCTTTTTAAGGGGGAGAGAAGATAATGGTACAAACGCTGGACTGATTTTAATTAAATATCAGTACATGTTCACAAGCTCTATTTATTTTAGTCTGAAATTCCATGATGTCAATTAATTTTGTTCTTGGATAGTAATTTTATTTAGCCACAGCACATAGGGCAATGCGTTTATTGAATTTCATATTTTAGAAAAGAAATCTTGGCTTCTCTTACATTCACCATACTCTGCATTTCATTTTGCTGATCAGTGAACAATACCATATACAATTTCTATGATATTACAATTACAAATGAGTGAATGACTTAAGGGAAAGGAGAATTTTACCTTAATTAGTAGAATGTGATGTACAGCGACACAAAATAAATCATATGGTTTACTTAAAAAAAACAACAACCTGGTCATATATATTTCAAATACTTATTGCTTGCAGCTGTCATATACACTTACGATTATTAAATTGCTAGAGAGAACATAATTGCCCCTGACATTTAATTAAAGTTATGGAGATATGGGGGGACCACAGAATTACTTGGAGATGATATATTTTTCAAAATTTTGATCTAAAAAGAGACTCATCTTCCAATTAATATCTTTAATTGATTTACTGTGGAGCACAAATGTTAACTCCAAAAAAAAAAAAAAAAATCTTTTGAAGAAGAGAAGGAGAAAGGAGAGGAAATCGGGCTGAATAGGGAAGCAAACCTCAGGTCACCATGTCTCTTTCAAAGGGAGTGCTTCTGGTTGATAACTACATGAAATAAAATGTTAGGCTGATTCAAGCACCTTGAATCACCATCCTAATAAGCAAAGAAAAATCATTTGCTATCAACTGGTACATTCTGAAAAGAAACTTTTCCACGGAAAGTTTCAAAGAAAGAACATAAAAGACGTCAGACCTGTGTGGAAGGGTAGAATGCCATTTCCTTGCTGTTTTGGGTGTTACTTCATATTTTAAATCACATTTAAAATCACTTTTCGAATGCTTTCCTGTGCATTCACTTTCTTAAATATGAGAACACATTTAAGTGTTATTCACTTTCTTAAATATGAGAACACTATTTTTTTTTGGGTGCGGGCAGGTTTAGGATATAGGAAAACGTCCTCTTTCAATGTCAATTATTTCAGAAGGTGGAAATTTGTAGGTCAAGGCAAAATAGAAATTATGCAAATTATAAAACTTTGGTTTGCTCCTGTTTAAAGATGAATGAAAATGAAATGTAGAGAATGTGCAAGCAAAGATTTCCAGTTTCAGTTCCTGTTTAAATGGGGCAATCCTATGTGCTCTCTCTCACTGCCTGAGACTCACATTTTCCTCGGGGCCCTGTGCTGAAATACATAATCATTTCAAGGACCGAGTGGCATAAAATTTACATATTTTACAAATGGCATATAGGTTGTGTTTTCTTATTAGTCATTTCTCATATGAAAAAACATTTTTTGGCTACTTTTATGGTTGTGATTTTTTAGAGCGCTCTCTCTTCTTGCCTGTGTGTGTGTGTGTGTGTGTGTGTGTGTGTATCTCCCTCATCCACTGTTGCTGTTTCCAATACTCTGGACTAGGGGTGGGGAGATAGACAAATGGAAAGCAGGTCAAGAGGAGCTTGAGAGACAGAGTCTGTGAAGTGTCTCTCAGTCCGTCAGTATGGTGAGCAGCCTCTGATAGTTGCTTCCAGGGCATGTGCTCCTAGTTAAACCAAGATTTCATGTGAAACAAGGTTCCCAAAATCCTCCCTCGGTTTTAAAATGAATTTCTGACAAGGGACACAGAACCCAGACCAGCAGTTCACCATCAACCCTCATGCAATTTAATAACCTACCACTTAGGCATCCCATTTCATAAACGACTCCATATCTCTCCCCCAGGGCTCATTTCTCAGGCTCCCTTTTAGCCTGAAATGTGAGTTCATTTCATAGGAAACCACGTCCAATTCATCTGGGGTGAGACTATCAAATGGAAGGAGTCCATTTTGGCTAGCAGCATTCCATTTAAACAAGATGTGCTTCCTCAGAGCCAGTAACACAACATGCAAAGCCAGAGTGTGCTAGGGCAACAGCGTTAGGCTAAACAAAAGGTGGGGACAGGGGAGGACACCGCCGAGCTGGTCGGAGTTTCAACAAAGTGGGAAATTAGAAAAGTCACAGCCTGAGCGTTGCTGCGGGGGTGTGCGGCAGAGATGGTTAAAAGCAAGGTTGTGAACAGCCCACATAACAGATAGTTCATGTCAGGGACATTGCTCTGTGACCATTTTTGGTCAAGATGGGTGTAATAGAGTAAACAAAGAGCAGAAGAGGAGGGTTGGGTTTCTATCAGATTCTCAAGTTAAACGTAACAAGTCAGAATGTCCTAAAAAGCTTCAAAGATGGGACAAGAGTGAAAATACTTGAAGCCAGCAGCTACTGATTGAATATGCTGGGCAGCAGGGCACTGGATCATGATCTGGTCAAGTCTTTCTTTAAAGAAGGGTACAGAGTGTCACCATGTCTCCATAATGAGATCCAATGATGAGTATCCCACTGCTTCCCCTTTAGAGAAGCTTCCAGGCCCCTCCCCTAGCATATGATTCTGTTCTACTCTGTGTGTAATTATAAAAACACCACCCAAAATCTAGTAGTCACCAAGGGGGAAGTGTTATGTGAGAAGCTTCCAAAACACTGAGCTGCTGAATCTCAATGAATTAAGGGAGTCGTTCACAAGCTATTCATTCAAGTTCAGCATGTACATCGAACTTAAGGAAAAATGCTAAACACCGATTATGGTTTGATCATGAATAATTTTCTGTCTTGGAATGAAGCAAGCACAACATGGGGCTGAAAAGGATATTTACATGGAAGGCAGGAGATGCTGGGTAGAGGTCAGGAAACAGTGGTAGGAAGGAAAATCCCTTCTAGAATCTGGTTAAAAATTCATTTTCTTAAAATGATGTACAAGGTATTTTTTGGCTTTTTATTATTTCCCTGAAACCTCTTCAGATGTGCTTCTATGGTCTGTATTGTCGCTATGGAGAAAAGGGAGGGCTTTGGGGGATCAAATTAGTGACAGAGTGCAGAGTAGGAGAAATTAAGTATTTGATGTCAGTTGAATGTCCTTGAGCAAATGCCACTCTAATGGTTAAGCAAGTGTGTTAGAAATGGTACACAGACATGGCTTCTCTCAGGAAGGGTGGGTAAGAGTTTTGTGATAAGGAAATATGATCACTTGATTAGAAAAGACTCAATCTATAGTCAGAGACCAGGCCTGCTGCTAGTGCTACCAAAGAGTTTCACTTGCCCACTTGATCCAACCCTAAGGAATGGCTCCACTTGGGGACAAGGCTCGAGAAGGACAGGTGTAGGCTTATGCGACAGAAGCAGCCCAGACCCCAAAGTCTGTAGGAGCCTATGAGCACCTAAAAGCCAAGGTGATCTTTATATACCTGCAACATGGACAGGTCTTTCGGCTAGAGCTGGACCTATGTGCTAGATTGCACCATCAGAGAATTGTTTTCAAGGAAAATAAGCAAAGATATTGTAAGTACTTACTATCTACAAGAAAAACCATTTTTGTAACCGAAGTATCAGGTAAAAAGCTAGAAAAGTGGGTGGCAGCGTCCGCCATCAAACCCTGGGTAAAGAGGAATTGTTTAAAGTGTGTAATAAATGGTGGTCTTTACAATACAAATATTTGCCATTGGGCTAAAGATACGGGGAATGAGCTGCGAACCAGATTGCGTGCACATTAAAAAGAATGTAAATCAAGGAGCTGCTGGGTTGAACCATAGTCTCCTGAGAAGTGTGAAGATATGTGATAAAGCCACAAAGGATTATGGGTTATTTTTGTTCCCTTCGTTTTCTTTCCCTTTCAACACAGAGAAGGAACATGCTGTGCATTGGGCTGTTTAAACACAGAACAGCTGAACTTTATTATGTTTCCTTTTAATTACAGCTTTCTTAACTGGGTTACTAGTTGGGCTTCTGTTTCTAGAAGCTTGAAGAGGGTCTCGCTACACAATATTGTAAGCAGTGGTTCTTTGGAGGAACAGGAAAGTGACTGGCAGATCCATGGTACAGGGGTCCAGACTTGGGAAAAGATCTTGCTTGCCACAGTTTTTGTGAATTTATATTACGGTGAGAGGAAAAGGAACGCAGTTAAACAAGAATCGGGTAGATCTGGAAATATGGAAATGAGGAGACTATACTCCCGGGGGAAAAAGCATGCAGAAACACTATTTCCGCTTACTTAATGAGAATTCATTTGTTATGGCATCTGTAAACTGTAAGTGCTAGGCCAGGATGCTATAAGCTCTGCAACCTGGAATGTCTGTATAGGTGTCTAAATGCCCTAGGTCTATAATGCAACAAAATCTTGATTCCCTTGGAAGAGTCGCAGAGTATTTACCTAAGCAAGACCGCAACTTGAACCTGAGATCTCATTTCAGATACGTGCCGACGGTATACACCAGCATTCGACTATAATATACTGCCAAGTTTCTTAAGCATTGGGAAGCACTGTTTCCCTATCTTTTCCCTCTGAGTTAGCTTGGCCAGGGAAGATGCTCAGTTACCAAAGGGAAGAGAGAGGAGAGTCTGGATGGCCAAGGATAACTAAGCAAGAAATCTTGAAAGTGGGAACGAAACATCTGAATATGATAAAGAAAACAATAGATTTTTAGAGAAGGGGAAAGACACTGTCAGCAGATTGAAAAAAAAATGACTGTTCAATTAGAAAGGATTCTCAAAAGGGGGATTTGGTGGAAGGGGGACCATATTGATGCCGAGAGCAACCCCAGCACCTGGGGAAAAGATTTAACATCTGCGGTGAAACAGAGTTGGTGTTTCAAGATGTTGTTGGCTAGATGTGGGGATGGAAATAAAATCACGTTCTGTTTGGGCATCGGGCCCAGTAAGTTCAATTTGTAGGAGAAGCTCAGCAAGATGTTACCAGATCTACAGTGAAATCTCTGTGATGGAAGCATCTAGACTAGGGGGACAATGCTGTAGGTCTTCTTTTTTTTTTTTTTTTTTAAGATTTTATTTATTTGACAGAGAGAGACACAGCGAGAGAGAGAAACAAGCAGGGGGAGTGGGAGAGGGAGAAGCAGGCCTCCCGCCGAGTGGGAAGCCCGATGCGGGGCTCGATCCCAGGACCCTGGGATCGTGACCCGAGCCGAAGGCAGACGCTTAACGACTGAGCCACCCAGGCGCCCCTGTAGGTCTTCTTTAAGAGAACTACTCCATGTGCTGACACCGAGAGGATTAGGAAGAGTGCAGCACTTAGAAACATGAAGGTGGAGAAACATGGTAACTGGCGCTATGTTTTTGATAATGATTCCTGGATACATATTTGGAGCAGCCTGAAGGGATTCCATCCAGGGAGGGCTGTCATCTGTAAACTGCCCCCCTCTTCTTGGACTAGTTCTCATTTTGTCAAAGGTGCCATCGTTGCTATGGCTGGGAATACACTGGAAGGTCGTGCTGACTCTGGGCTAGTCTCAAGAGGCATTAGTGGGGTTAATGCATTGGCTGCCTGGAGCATCTCCATTGGTTGCCACTGTTTATTCCACTCACCCTGAAGCAATCAACAGAAGCATGGGCAGGAGGAAGGAATGAGGGGACAAAGGCCTTGACCTTAAAGATTAAGAATGGAGATTGGATCAACACAAATGAAAATACACAATAGCACTAATAATGCTAACATGAAAACATGCAGGTAAGGTTACATGCAGCATTACCAGGCATGCTTATCTACACACAATCACACACACACACACACACACACACGCACACACATGCATGCAGGAATGCTGAGGAATTGCAAACTGGCTTGGATATCTGGGGTCAAATGGCTGGTTGGACTGAATGTCAGAGAAAAGTGTGCTTGGAGGATTTTTGAAGTGGGGTACAAATGAGGGCTTCCTGTGGCAGGTGGGGATGGTAGTGGGCCGTGCCATGGGGCAGGAGGCTGCATGCATGGATCACACAAGGGCGAGAAGCAGTGCTGTTGGGTGTAGAGGAGCTTGCAAACTGGAGTGTCAGGGGAGGAGGGAGATAAACGGGTGGCTGATGAGAGACAGCAAGTCCTCCCATAGCTCAGGACAGCACGCCAGGCGCCCTGCTGCCTGCTGGGTTTTGACTGTACTCTTCTCTGGGCTATTTATTTATTTATTTATTTATTGTTTAAAAGATTTATTTATTTCAGAGAGAGAGAAACAGTGAAAGAGAATGGGGGGAGGGGCAGAGAGAGAAGAGAATCTTAAGCAGACTCTTCGCTGTGCACGGAGCCCAATGTGGGGCTTGATCCCACAAGCCTGAGATTACAACCTGAGCTAAAACCAAGAGTCGGACACTTGACCAACTGAGCCACCCAGGCGCCCCTGGGCTATTTAGGAGAAATCACTATTGCACATGCCCCTGGAGGCCTGGCACCAGGGACATATGTAGAAAGTGAGAGGCATTTTCTATGGCTCCGATCGGGAGTGACAGTGAAGGAACCACCAAGGCCATAGCACAGACAACGAGGTGATGCACGCGTGCCACCTTTGTTTCGCTAAGAAAGAAGCTGCACCAGATAAAAACTTAATGGGCTGAAAACTACTGAGAAGATACAGACTCAAAGACATCTTTCACGGATCAGAAGAGGTTCCATTTCAAATGCCTTAAGTAGAGATGAAGAAGGAGTTGAAAGCTCGGAATGAGGATGGCCATGTACAGGGACGGTATGATTAATGCCAACTAAGTAAAACAAAGATGTTCTACCGGCATTCCAGCAAATGAAATATGCAGAAAACACGCCCATTTTGGGGAAGTTCAGAGGACCTTCTACAGAGGTTTGACTGGAGGCCAGGGGGCATTCTTTTTCTGTGCCTCATTAAAACAGATGTGGAATGTTCTAAATGCTTTCTCCAGATCCAGCCATTCCTGGGAAGAGGGGTGGGTTCTTGCCCATCCGATCCAGGCAGGGACATATGGTAGGAAATGATTCCTGCAGACCAGGTCTCTGGATTCCCGGCCTCCCACAAAGAGCGGTGGGAAGTCAGCTCCAGCTCAACCCAGTGTCAGGTCTGGGGGCTGGCACACTCTCCCCGCTCTCCTCTCTGAGCTACAGCCTGTTTTGTTTCCTGGTCGTCAGCACTTACTTGCCCTGCCCCACCTCTCCCTGCCTGTGTGTGTGGGGGGGGCAGGGGTGCTGTTTTGCCCTCTCCTTTTGCAGCCTGCCATGCTTGCTTGCTTGCTTTCAAGGAATGTAAAGGTTGGCTCCCAAGGTCTGTCCTGCATGCTTCCATCTGCTTTCTCTATTCCGTTCTTGTAGAAAGCTCTCACTGGCTATATATCTAGGTTCCATTTCCTGCCTTTCCTTTTGTGGAAGGCAGCCAGGGACCCTCTTGGTGGAGCTTTCTGGTCTATGAATGGCACTACTGCTGCAAAATAGAGGTGTTGGGATAAATTTTAATTTATTTCTCAATTGGAAAAGGCCCCATCACATAACCCAACCTACAGAATGATAAAAACAGAACAACCAAAAGCCCATATACCTCAAAAGCAGAGAAAAAAAAAATTAAGTAAATCAAAACAACCCCTCCCCCAAATCCAAACCCCATCAAACTTCAAACAAAGGAGTCAGTGGATTCGAGTAATGCAATAGTTGTTAGAGGCATTGTATGAAATCTGTGGGCTGCACTTGAGCCTGTCACAGGCAGTTATGAAAGATGTAATTTAATTTGCTTAAAAAAAAAAAAACCCGTAAAAGGCAGATTGGATAGCTGTATTTTAGCAAATGTGTTTGCACTAAGGGTACCTTCTGTTGAACAGTTCTGCCCACAAGCTGTCTGTAGAATATAGAACATCTCTCGAGCATGCTTGCCACCTTGAAGCAGGGCAGTCGGGAGCAGAAAAAAAAAGAACAGAATGCAGAAAAAAGGTGAAGAAAAAGAGAGAAATGAAGGACAGCAAGTCTAGTACCATCAATACATTTAGAAATGAGATTAGCCAAGTGTGACAATAGAATTTAAATGACACACAGAAAGACATTAAGATTGCAGTAAATAACATACTATGGAAAATCCAGCCAGAGAGCACTTTCTGTTCAGCTTAGCTACAGAGTTGGAACGAAAGCACAGGTCGATTATTCATTTTACTGGCTCTTTTGCATTCCAGCACTATACATCTTTTCATCTTAGCACTAATCGTTAGTGGGTTGTTTTTTAATTTTTATTTTTTTGGTATTTTTTGTATTTTCTTTTTTTGTATTTTGTATTTATTTATTTTTTTGCTAGTTATTCCAGTCAATGATTACATTGCCCAGTACTGCTCTGGAGGACTCAAACTTACCAACTATGTCAAACCACAGAGGGGTGTTGGCTGGTTGCACAGACACCACCCCCACAATCTCGGTGACTCTATCGCTTTCCATGACTGTGAAGTTATAAAACGGCTCATCAAAAGTCAGCGGTATAGGTGAGGGGGGTGGTTTCTTAATCCATTCAATGTGGAGGCGGGCCGTGGAGGATTTCTGTGGGCGCCCATTGTCCACTGCCTTTATCTACTCACACATGGAGAGAACATAGAAAGAAGTCTTAGAGCTCAGATCCCTGTGGAAATTTGGGTCTGTCACTCATCCGTTGTTGGCCCAAGGATCCATCCTCATCACAGTGTCAGCCAAGGGAAGGGAGAGTGGAGATCTGGGTAGAATGTACTCAGGAATCGGGGGACACAACTGAGTCATGTGGGGGGTCCCATATAGCATTCACTGGAAGGTGATCTGAACCACCACCAACTTTACAGATGTGGAAAACTTGAAAAACAAAAGATGCACTTACCCATTTTTAGTGTTTTATGGGCATGACTGATAGCTACATAAATAGGAATAGCTAATTTGATTCCTTGTACCTCTAGTGGTGATGCTTAAAGGGAATAAAGTACACTGTGAATCCTTAAGTGTGAATGATGAGAGCATGTGTGTGGTCATGTTGTGCAGCTCCTTCCTTCTGCTTTATTCTGGGGAAAGCACTGTGTTCACTCAGAATCCCAGGAAGGTGATGGGATAGGTGTGGGAAAGGCAGTAGCCTTGCTCGAACTGCCTCAGAAGCCCCTCAGTTATGCCAACTCTGAAGGGGCAAAGAACTCTCTTGGTGAAAGCGTGGGCTCCTGGTGACAGCAGGATAGGGAGGAGGGTACTAATGACTCTCCTCTATGGTCTTATTTAAGAACTGAAGAAAGCATGTTTCCTCATTCAGCTGTGCAGGGTGAACTGCTATGTTGTCCTGGACTTCAATGATGGTTCAAGTTCAACAAGCAAAAACCACGGACAGAAAAATTTCAAAAATCAATTAAAAAAAAGGATTTTTAAAATACCACATCTTAAAAATAACATGTATAGGTGCAAGGCTAATTGTTATAGCCTTTAAAAACAGTGACAACTCACAGCACCCAAATGCTATGTGATCATGAATGACCACTTTGCTCCAGAAAATTCCTGTGAGATGGAAGACCCTTGAAGATACATGTCTTAGGTCAGGTTTCCTAGGAGCAGAGTCTGAGACAGGGATTTGAGTACAAATCATTTTGGGGGTGGGGTAAGTATTCTCAGGAGAAAGGGACTGAATGAAGCAGGATGAACAGGAGAAAGATAGTAAGCAAGGGTGTGGTCTCAGCTGAAGTTTAATCTCAGCCTGATCCAATGGGGGGGGGGGGGGGGTTCTGAATCCTCAATTGCACTGCTGGGTTGGATCCACCTAGAGGCAAGGGGTTGGCCTTTTGTGTCAATTAGTCATCGGCTATGGGCTGCTGGCCTGGGGTGGGAGTGTGGAACCTCCCGGGTCAAGAAGTTCAGCCAAGGATGATTCTCTCCAGAAGGGGGCAGATGTGAGCTCTTAGCAGCCAACACTCATAGTTGTTGGGGCATAGCTGCATCAGCCTGGTAAAGGGGATCTGGGTGGAGCACAAACAATATCCACTATAGTCTGTCCATCCAGTCCTCAAAGACTCCCATTGTCACACAACTATAGTAGCACATATTACATCAGAGCTGCTAATGGCAGAAAAAGGGCCAGTTTTTTATTATCTTCTTTTCTCTGCCCACTGTTCTGGATATGTTATTGAGTAGGGAAAGAAGCCCAAGTCCAGACCATAAGAATGAAAAGACAAATCAAGGGACTCAGACCATCCTTTAAAATAATACAGGACTGACTGTATACAGCAGAGAAGGTTGCAAACTAAGAGAAGGACAGCAGATGGAGCTGACTCTTGACAGTTGTTGGGACCCTGGCAAATGCCCATCACTTGTAAGGATGACCAATCCCCTTTCTGGCATAGGTGCTACCTTTCTAAAGTGGTTGGGGATGGTGGGAGCAGACGGCACCTTAGGTATGGGAATTTTAAGTCTCTATTTGAGATAGTGCTCATTTTTTTTTTCTTTTAATTCTCTAACAATGAAAAATGTAGTCATTTTTTACTTAAGTTTTTTCACTTTTGCAGCTTATGCAGAATAAGCATAGTTGAGATTTGTGTCTCAATTTTCACAGCTGTCTTATCACACTGTCAACAATTACAAGAGTTGTTTTCTTTGGGATTGTGTTATCACACTGTCAACAATTACAAGAGTTGTTTTCTTTGGGAAGTCTTGGGGAAATAGTGAATGATATATTGGGTGGTGGGTGTAATATGTCACTCTGGTATTCTCCTACCTTCAGTTTTCATCTATGCTGAGTACCTCGAAATGAATATACCTTTCTTAAGGCTGCAGAAAGTGTGGTTGAGTATGTGATGGAACAGGCCATGTACTGGGAACAGAGGAGGTTTGCTGATAGGACACAACCAAAGGAAATGGTCTCATTATTTAAAAATATCACTGAAGCAGAAAGTAGCCTTCCACAGCTGTGTGGCTGTATTTATTACTCTAAAGATATATTACGCAAATGAATATACATGAGTAAGAAAGTAACTTCCACCACCACCCCCATGAATGTTAATGAGGTTCAGAAAAATCTTACCGTTAGGATGTCATAACTTCCTGCTGTAAACTGCTTTCTGGAAGAAACCATGCCAGTTTTAGGGTCAATAAAAAACTTTCCATCATCATTCCCATCCACAATACTGTAGGAGATTTCTGCATTGGGGCCTTCATCTCTGTCAAACGCAAAAGCCCTATAAATGGGTTCTCCCCTCTTTTTTCGGTCACGTTCTGGCAGCTTGATCTGGTAGACCTTCTCTGGGAACTGGGGTTTATTGTCATTTTCATCCAAAACCTGAACCACCACCCAAATGGTGGACTGTTTTGGAGAGGAACCGCCATCTGTCACAGTCACCTGAGTTTTGAAAGAGAAAGCATTTTGCAATCAGAATGGAGAAAAACTTCTCTTGCCACTCCTCCCTTTGCCTGCCCCACAAAAGGCCTATTCTGTGCCTTAGGGCATCTCAACTTTTCTTATTCCTGTAGTTCATGGTCAATGCATAACTCTTCATCGTTCATCTGTAAAGGCAGGGAATGCCCTATATCCAGTAATGGAAATCACTGCAAAGGTTAGGAGGGAAGCAGAGCTCTTGTGCTGTGGAGTGGAGAGGGAGAGAAAAAGAGGATCGACTTTACAAAATGTATTAGCTTATGTAAACTTAGTGGACATAAAGTATACCCCTCAACAGACACAAAAAACAATATAATCATTATTATATGTTAAACAATGGGCATTTCTTCTAATTCTTGGACAGATATCACCATTTAAATTCTTTCAGTATTCATTTTCTTTTCCTTTCCATTCTGTAAAACTTGTGAGTTTTACATTATTACTGTACAAAAGGAAAACTGAGATATATGCTTCAGAATTTTGATGACTCATTGTAAGTACATTTGACAGTTTTAATACATTTTTAACAGTAACAAAATAATTCTCCCCCCTCTGGGAAACTCGAGAGGGGATGGACACTTCTTCCTGCATCTCTGAGGTGCTATTCTTATGAGTGTCTGGGAAAACTGAGAGAGAGGAGAGAAATGAAGAGGAGACTCAGTATGGGTAATCTTCTTGGTCATAGTGATAATAATTACTATCATAGAAATACTTGTACATGAGGATGGTTTCACCGTTTATAAAGCACTCTTCCATGCATTGTATCCTTCACTTTCCAAAAGACCCTTTTCACTAAGTGGAGGCTTATTTGTTCCCATTATACAGAGGAGTAAACAGAGGCACAGAGGTCCCCTTGTTATCAAGTGCTAAAGCCAGGTATTATTAAGTTTTTGGCAATTCTTAATGTTCTGTGTGACCACAAACCTGGAAGAACATGTATTTCATCTTTAAATCATTACCTGGAATAAGACAGCTTATTCCTCCAAAATATATATTTGGGGGCTAGAAGGAACATAAAGACATACTCGGCACCAATAGGAGAAAAACAACAGTGAATTACAACACCTGGTCATTCAGTTTTTCACCTAATAAAGCAATCTGACAGGAATAATGGAAACAAAGGCCAAAAATGTGGGAAAACAAATTAAAGGCTTTTTGCAAAATGGAAATGCAATGTAGTTTAGTTTCTCTTACAAGCCGCCTAGGAGAATGGCTTTAATAGACTTAAGATAAATTTTCATGGGAGTCCTTGCTTTCTTTGAGAAATCAATCAAGTTTCCTTCTAAAGTTATTTTCCCAATTGGTTTGTTATGTTTCACAAAAGAAACACGTCGGGACCAGTATGTGCCAGGGCTGGATTTTGACTCCTGAGATTTTCCCGGACATGCTGAGCTCTGAAGAGGCACATTCTGCTGTTGCTGCCGAAGTAAAATGTTATACTCCCAGGTGAGTTGTGTTGACCAAAACACATTGATTTCTTGGCTGCTCTATTCCCTGCCTCTCTTTTCTCCTTGAACAGCCTCTTTCTGAATCCAGGCAACTCTCGCTGTCTTCACCATGCACAAAATCACCTCCTCATCTCTTCTCAATAAATGCCCCTCGGTGGGCTCAGAGATGGGGTCCCGGGGCTGCTCAGGGCCACGTGGCTGCCAAGGAAAGGACTCTGGGCTGCGGTTCACCACTCACTCGAGGATCCTGCTGCTATAAAGTGCTTTCTTTTGGGGTCGCCTGGGTGGCTCAGCCAGTTAGGCGTCTGCCTTTGGCTCGGGTCATGATCTCGGGGTCCCGGGATCGAGCCCTGGATCAAGTCTGCTTCTCCCTCTGCCCCTCACCCCTCTCGTGCTCTCTGTCTCTCACTCTCTCTCTCAAATAAAAAATTAAATATTTTTTAAAAAATGCTTTCTTTTGGAGTAGAGCTGGATTTACACACCCAGGTCCTTCAGGTGTCTGCTTCGCAGGGAAAGGTGGCAGTCACACAGCCACTCCCAGGTGTGCTATGGGGAGCTGGGTCCCTCCTGGCCCCACCTCACCTCAAGCACCCAGCTTGGTCTTGCTCTCTCAGGCTACATAGGCATCCTTGGGTCCTCGAGAGTGAGCAACAACTCTTCCCTCCAGGGCTTTTGCACACCCTGCCCTCTCTCCCTGGAGGGCTCTCCCCATCCCTTCCCCTGGGTCTTGCCTCCTCATCCTTGAGCTCCAGCTGAAATGTCTTTTCTTCAGGGGTGCCTTCTCTGAGCCCACAGACCAAGCGCCAGCCCCCACACCTCATGCCCCTCCTGTAGCACACGCTTTACATTACCCGATACTTTTCTTTTGTAGCACTTACTCTTGTGGAAAGTAACTAAATACATGACTCTTCATCTGAGCTGATAAGCTGTGTAAGGGCAAAAACAGACTTTGCCTGGTCTGTTCGCTGCTCTCACTCCTGTGTCAAGCTACGCAGGTAGAGCACGCACCACAAATGCTTATTTACTGAATTAGCCTCTGACACAGGTCTTACTTGGGCAACCTCTTGAGCCAAAGCAGTCTTACCTTATAAAACCTGCTCAGACCATTAGAGGCCCTTTTTACAACAGAGCCCCCAGCTGCCTTTCCTGCCTTCTGGCCTGTGACTCCTCCATCTTATCCATGGTTTCCAATACCACCTACAGCTGATCATTCCCCAACGTGTACTCTCGTGCCTGAAGCTCGCTCTCCATACCAAACCAGTATGTCTAACTATGTACCAGGAATCTATTCTCTGGACCTCTCATGTCACAGACTGGAAAACATTACCTTCAAACCTCCCCCTTCTCCTGTTTTGATTCTCTATGAAGGACACCCCCACCTACTGCCACACTGGTCTGTCCCAGAACCCTGGGCATCTACCTAGAGCCCCTGTTCTCACTATCCACATCCAACCAAACTCGGAGGCCAGCAGGTGCACCTTCTCTAGTCACACTGCCCCAGGACAGGCCTCCTCTGCATCTTGTTTGGATTGCTACGGTAGCCTCCTGGTCTCCCTGCCTCCAACCTTCATCTTTGTTGTAAAGTTATTTCTTCCTTAAAAATTGGATCATGTCACTGACCTTGTATAACACCCTTCCAGGGCTCCTTGAGGACAAGGATCTGGCCAGACTTATTTATCACTGCGCCTTATCCACCCCTTTCCAGCCTCCATGCCCAGTTACACTGTGAGCCTGGGAGGTTCTGAGTATGTTATGTTCTTACACCCTCATTCCACTGTACAGCTGTTTGTCTCCATGGAATGCCTTCTCTTGGAAATACACCTGACTCATTCTAGAAGCTTCAATTCAAACACTCCTTCTCGAAAGTCAATCCTGCCTCCTGCAGGCAGATGGAGGCGCCCTCACCACGTTCCCCCTCCACTGTGTGCATAACTCCAGGACGCTAATTATCATCTGCATTTTTCAGTGTCTATGCTTGTTGGTCTCCAATCAAACTTTCCAGAACAACCCAAATCAGGGATTGTCTCTTACTCATTGTTATGTCTGGTACCCGGTACAGCCCTAAGTGTCAAATAAATGTTGTTAAATGAAATTAAGACTTAATTTACCCAAAACTCTTCCCTATGATAATAAGTGGAGGGAACATTCAGACACTGAAGAATCTGTTTCTTCATCTATAAGAAATTAAGAGACTGATAACATACAATCCCTAAGTGCTTCTTGCTTTATGAATCTATGAATGGGGGTTAGACAGAGCTAGTACAACTTTAACCCTGAACTATGGGGTTCATACCCCCCTGACATCATGGAGAACATTACCAATCCCATGATTACTCATAATGATTTCTAGCCACTTCCCAAACTGTGCTGGCCATTGCGGACACTTATCTACAATCTACTGAAGTAATCTATTCATGTGTTTGGCTCTTTCAACAGGCTGTGAGCTACTCAGAGGCAGGGACCTTGACTTTTTCATCTTCGCTGGAACCTCCTGTACTCTCAATAAATGCTTGCTGAACTGAACTACGTCATTTCTGACCTCAGAGTCTTCATTTCCATTTTTATTTCTCTAGACCCACTCATGTGTTCAGCTATGTTTGTACCTGGAATATCAATCATTAATGATTCCATCAGATTTTTAGACTTCATTCTTCATGTTGCCTTAGGCCTCAACCCACCAGCTGAAATTAGTCTCTATGGAAAAGGAGCAGCGCTGGGGATCGAAGCAAAACTAACTGAGATGAATCCCTACCATCTCCTCCTCCGCATCATTTCTCATTAACGATGAACTAGCTGTTGTTTAGAAACTATCCCTTCTTGTCCCACCACAATGTGACAAGGGAATACCGAGCCATCCTAACCTGGATTTTCTGTCATCAATGATCAATAATCAGTGGTTCGGCAATTAATCAAAGCCTGAAAGATTCATTTCTTTAGGTGCTTATGGCTAGCGCCTGACAAAAGGAACCACAACTAGAACCACAACCACTGAAAATACAGTAGAGCCCATTTCATTTTTCCATGGTGTCCTTGGGGTCTGTGACTATTGGGCAGAACCAGAGGAAATCAACACGACCCAGTGGATTATAATGATAAAACAACAAAGAGGAACATGTTTATACGTCTATCCCTGGAAGATGCAAAAGCTTTATAAGACCAAAAATGGATGGGCATGGAGAATTCTGGAGTTATGGCAGCTGGTGGAGGCCACACTTCTTACTCACTGAAATTTTCTGATGTATTTATATTTGTGGTCTCTTTCCCTGTAGTAGAATAGAAGAATGGAAGCTGCCTGAGAGTGGAGACCTTGTGTCTTGTCCACGGCCTTGTCCCCACGGATTATTGAGAGTATCTGAAAATATATTAAATATTTCTAGAACGGAGAGTTCAATTCTGGCATTCTCCTTAACCATTAATTCATCATAGATGGCTATTTCCAGGCCATTACACTTAGCGTTGTAAACCTCTCTTCAGGGATTACATATCCCCCTTCCTATACTTTATATTTATCCTTGACATTTTACCATTATCAGACATATATTTAACTCATAATCTTATTTATTGCCTGTCTTCCTCTTTAGAATATGAGCTCCATAGAGCATCGGCTTTCGTCTATTTTGTTCACCAATGTATTCCTGGAACCTACGACAGCAGATGCAGTAAGCATTCAACAAATACCTGTTAAATAAATGAAATATTCAAGTGCCTGTAGTTACAAAACTCTTTTCGAAGCAAATTAGGTGATACACCAACCAACAAACCACCCCCAAAAAATCTGGATTCATACTAAATTTACCCTTCCCCCATGCCCCAAATCTTCTGTAATATTCCTGACTTGCAATCCATTTGGCCTCAGTTTAGATACTTTCAGTAAGACACACTCACTGCCTTAGGAAGCAGCCCAGTGGTTGACGGGTTCGATGTTCTCAACGCTCTTTTTAATACTGCACCTGCATCTACCTGCCTGTCATTAGCTCAGACTGCCTGTCGCTTCCCAGAGACTGGTTTTACTTTTTGTAACTATACAGAAAAAGTCAAATTTCTCTTGCACCTTGTCTCAGTTATCTACTGCTGTGTAACCCAAAACTAAGTGGCTTAAATAACCCATAATGCTTTTATTATCTCTCCCAGCTTCAGAGGCTGAATGGGGAAAGTTCTTACTTGGGGTCTCTCATGCAATTGCAGTCCCAGGGAGCTGGGTCTGCAGTCACTGGACATGTCTGTCGGTTGGTAGTAGCCACTGGCTGGGACCATCGCTGGGGCTGAACCTATGCTTCCTTGCAGCATGGTGGCTGGGTTCCTTTCATTATTTCCTTTAATTCCTTTAATTGTTAAAACAGTCTCATGAGATAGGCACTATGATTGCACCTATTTGATAAAGAAATTGAATTTAAGAACTTGTCCTAGGTCACAGTGCTCCTAAGTGGAAGAGCTTGTTTTAACCCTGGCAGTTTGGTTCTAAACCAGGGATTGGCAAACTATAGCCCATGGGGGCGCCTGGGTGGCTCAGTTGGTTAAGCAACTGCCTTCGGCTCAGGTCAGGATCCTGGAGTCCCAGGATCGACTCCCGCATCGGGCTCCCTGCTCAGCAGGGAGTCTGCTTCTCCCTCTGACCCTCCCCACTCTCATGCTCTCTCCCTCTCTATCTCATTCTCTCTCTCAAATAAATAAATAAAATCTTTAAAAAAAAAAAAAACTATAGCCCATGGGCCAAACCTGGCCGCTTGAGATGAAGCCACGCCCACTCATTAACATATTACCTAGAGCTGCTCTCCCCTTATAAAGACAGAGTGGAGTGGTGGAGGTAGAGACCATATGGGTCAAAAGCCTAAAATACTTACTATTTGGCTCTCTACATAAAAAATCAGCTGACCTCACTTACTGCACGCCTGCTTTGCTTGGTCCTTTGCATGGTGATTTACATTGTCACTATTTTTCACAGGAACCTGGTAGACATTGCCACTTCGATTCTACAGCTAGAGAGACAGACAGTGGGGCTCAGTAGTTAAGGAAGGAATTTTTGCAAGGCCACTCAGCCAGTAAGTGACAAAACACAGGTTCACACCCAAGTCAATTTGGCGTCACAGCTCATGCTCTTTTCCCCACCCTGCACAGCCTATGTAGAAGCATCTGTTAACCATCTGTTTCAAACTCCCTCCCCAAACGTGGCTCCGGATCAACATCGAGCTCAGAGCGGTGCTTCTAGAATCAAGCTTTTCCCTCCTTTGAAAATTGGGACCATCTTTGAAAAATTGGGCTCCAGTCTTTTGGCACCTTTCCTGTTCTCCTCAATTGCTGAAAAACTGCCACCAGGACTTGGGCGGCAGCTGCGACTTCTTTCAGCTCTCTGACTTGAGACCCAACCTTCTTTAGCGCAACTCTATCTCCTGCTATTTTCTTACACTTCTAGGTCGTCAGTTCCCGCTCAAAATCTGCTCTCCCCTCTTCTGTGATAAAGGAGCTGAGAGGTGGGGCGGCGGGGGGGAGGGCTTCAGCTTTCCTGTTATCTCTTATTTATCGGGCGCTCAGTGATTTTAACTCTGTGCAGGCACTCTTCCAAGTACTTAACAGATAACTAACCCCTTTTTCCTCACATCAGTCCTGGGAGAAGGAAGGAGGGGGGATGATCCCCTTACTACAGGTTAGAAACAGGCAGGGAAAGGTGAAGTACAGTGGAGTCCACCTGGACCAGGGTCCGTGTCCCCAGTCACGACCCTCTGCTGCCGGTCCCCTAAATGCTTGCCCCAACTTGTGCCCCAACTCGTGGGTGTGGCCACATTCTCCTTCCTCTGAACACCATTCAAACGTACCATTTCAATGGCCTCAGCACTTCCGAGATGGAGTGCTTTTACTACCAGTCCATCAGTCACAGTCTAGGCTGATCACACCTCAAATACCATGTATCTCTGTATTCACACATGGCTGCCACGTACTTTCTCCCTGTCCTGGCAATGTCCCTTCTTCTTCTCGAGTACTTGGTGGCCTTATTCTGAGTCTCCTGATCTCTAGGAGCTATTTTTGCACCTGAAGCTCTTCTAAGGCAGAAGACAAAGCTCAAAGGAGATTTATGTTTCTCTCCTCCATCTCATTATCAAAAGTCTCAGGAACTAGCTAATAGATTTGTGTGAGGAAGAATTCTAAAGATAAAGCCTTTTAAACTAAGGCAGAGCTTCCAACCACAGGTGACAAGTAGGTTTCAGATACGCTGTGAGATTGAACCTCCTAACTCTTGGGTAGATGAGTGTGACCTCATATAGCTGGACCCCCAGGGCTGGTCATCTCTGGCTGGGGTTAGCCTTTCTCTTTACCTGACAGTACTGTACAAATATTATCGTCTTCTGTGTGCAGCATAATGGGACAAAGGTTATGAAGCCTGTAATCAATCACTAATAATGTTACCCTTGTCTAGGCTCTGATTACATTTTAAACAATATGCCTAGGGAGGTTACTGGATCCAAAGCATTCTGAACAATACCAAAATTAAAAACTCTGCAATATTGAAATCTCCATGCATAGGACACTCTTCATGTGTAGGATTATAGATGCTATGGATGTTGACAATTAATTCAAGTGAAGATACCTATCTATTTTCACTCTTTTTCTCACAAGCCCAGTTGTGGATAGCAATGCTCTTACCCTTTGTCTCTATTCTTGGTCACTGCACGGGTAGGCAAACAGATGAAGGGCACCCACTATTGGGTATTTATTTTTCTCTATGACATTCTCATACGCACTGAAGAACCTCAGAGTAAAGGAAAACTGCCTTTCTCTACCCTTAGACTCAGCAAAGCACAGAGTCACTAGACATTAAGAGAACTCACGAGTAAGTGGGAATTTAGACATCATTCCGGTTCATTCCCCCTGCTTTACAGATGAGGAAACAGGTCTAGACAGATGAGCTTCTTAGACCAACATCATATTACTGGCGATAACCTTAATCTTTCCAAGACATTGGCTCCAGAATTCCAAGCTGCCTTTTGAGCTTCAAATGATACCTCGTGTTCATAACTTCTCAGCTGTGTGATTTCAATATTGTGGAGGTTTTAATTTTGGTATTTTTCAGAATGCTGCACGCTTAAAAAAGAAGAAATGTGTTCAGAGTAGATGCTCTGTTTACTTTTTATCTTCAAAAATGTTTCACAAACATTAAAAACTGAATCCTCTCAAGATAGCCAAGAAGTTGAAAACAACTTTATCTCCTCCCCACAAATAGAGAAACAGGGAGAAATGACCTTCTCCAAGTATACTCTGGGGCTGATATTAACGTGGGGGCTGGAATTCAGACCTGTCTGCTCGTGGGCTCAGATGACTGCACTGCTGGGAAGACAAGTGCTTCCTGCCATTTCTGGAAAGAAAACTATGTACAAACACTAAATTAAAGGGTAGGTCTCGAAGGAGGAACAGCTCTTAAAGATAAACCTTCTGAAAGGTAAAATCATTGAGCTAAAATTAACCTGTACTATCACCCATATTTTCCATGGAGGGAAAGAAATAAAAAGCCAGCTTTAAACCACCTGCCCTTGGTTTTATTACATGTGATTTCTCTGATTTGACCTATCAGTTGGCATTAAGAAACCATCTGGAGATGGGTAGGTGTTCCAGTCACTCACCATCCTGCCTTACCCAGCCCGTGCTGCTGTCTCCTAGGTACAGTTGAGGGACATATTCTCTGGACTGTAGAAGACTCGTGTCCCTGCTCTTTTAGTTTCCAGGAAGTTAGATATTTCAAGAAGTGTATACTTAAGGGGTTGAATACCTTTGTGGAATGGTTTACTTTATACGGGAAAAGTCTTCATTTGAAATAAGAAAAAGGAGGGAATGAGGAATGAAAGGAAACAAGGGAAAAAGGAAGAGATGAGAGTAAGGAAACAGGAAAGGAGAGAAAAGGAAGTACGGAGTGAGATAGGTAAGAAAAGAAAGGGAGGAAGGATATAGGAAAACAGGCACGTAGGTAACATCTTGGGAAGAGGTGAATCTAGGAGGCAAACAGGGCAGCTTTCTGAAGAGAATGGGGTGCATTCCCCTCCATATAATGAAGGCCATTTACAAAGGCATGGAAACAAGAAAATCTATTCACTAAGTGTTAGGATTAGCAATCTTTGGGGGAACAGATGATATTAATCTGATGAGCGTTCAGTCTAAACTATCTTCCAGAACATTCGTTTGTCCTGAAAAGTTAAAAGCACAAACCAGAGGGGCGCCATGATCCGTGGAACCTAGGTCTTGGGGCCACTGAATCATGCCATTCATTTTTGTGATCTCTCTCTTTGCCTAAAGATGTCACATTACTGGGGAGCCCTAGGATAAATCTGCTCATGATCCACCCAGAGACCCCTTGTGAGCACTTTCGGTCTGTCTTCTGCAGAGCGTGGATTCACACAAGTCTGTGAGCCACTCCAGGGGCTGGCCCACATTAGGACATAGTGGGCCCTCAATAAATATTTGTTGATTGGATGCATGTGGGAACCTTGCATCTCAGGACAATGAAGGTACCTTTTCTTTGCCATGTTTAGACCTAGCGATTTCTAAATGGCAGCTTTTTTAGAAAGATCCTTGACCAATTCACTTTGGCAGTGGCTGCTAAGATTATATAGCTTTGTCCAAATCTCTTCTTTGCACTTCAGGAAATAAAGTATTTCCCAGCCTGACATCTCTTAAAGGTTTTTTTTCCCTGCAGAGAGGTACACATCAGCTACTAATCTCATCACATTTCCATTTCCTTCCAGGCTCATCTGCTCATCATTTTCTATTCATAAAATTTGCTTGATTCTAATCTTCCCGATCAGCAGGAACTAAACACCTCCTCAAAGTTTCTTTAGAATGATGGTGATTACCACACATGTGCTAACTCCCCCTTTCAAACAGATGGGTCCAATCTAGGTGCTCACATGTGGGCCATTAAGAAAGTTCTGCTATGAACAAAGATGTGACATAATATCAGCCCCGGGACTAAATCCCCCTGTACTATTTCGTAATTCCCCTGACATTAAGGCCTTACTCCATATACTATTCCACATTCCCCTCTCTGTGAAACAGAATCCACCAGGTATGAATTACAATGTGAAGTCTATATTGGTAGCCTCCCCTACTTCCCAGCACCGGACCTCACACTTTATGTTACTTCTATCCGGGCAGACTCTCATGCCTTCGGCTCCACTGATGATGCTTTTTGGATTTCAACACTAACACTTCCACCAGACACCAGCTTTTTGTCGTTCTACCCACAATCAAGACTTACTGCAAGAAAATAAAGACACTGTTCTAGTTACTAGCTCAGAAAAAAGCTTTGCTCCTCTCGCTCGGTAATTCAACATGGGTTTGTATGGCAACTCAGCAGGTCCTTTAACACCTTATCTACCTAAAAATATGAATTTTAAATCTACCCACTTAAAAAAATTAGGCCCATGGGTACAGATGAGAGCACATGTAGACTAAGGCAAAATTCATGGAAAAATTGGTGGCCCAGAGATAGACTTTGCCTGGGCCCATGCAGTGTAGTATAAAAATTTCTGCCAAAATTTATAACTAGATAGGTTTCATATAAAAATTCAAATTCCCAGCTTCTCCTGAAAACTCAGAAGGACTGGTCTACCCCTGTCTCTTGTGTTCCTGATGCTTCAGCCATGTCAGCGTCATTTGTCAACAATACTGTGCAGAAATTTTTCTTGGCATGGAGAAATACTTCTCACTGTCCATATTCTTATCAAAAATGGTTATAAAAGATAGATGGAGAAGTCTTCATATTCAAAGACAAATGGAAGAGAGCACATTTCTTTTTGTAAGTGAAGTACATTCCTGTAAGCTTCGTATGCAAACACTCGGCCTGCTATCCCTCACTCATTTATGATGCCGGAGTGGGCTCTGCAGACATTTGAGCTTGTAACCCTTGGTTCAAGGTCTTGGTAAAAATCTCTCTGTAACGATAGGATGTATATTTTAATGTGTGGCAGAGATAAAACTGTAGCTCTTGGCAGAGATCATTCAGAGCAAGTGGAGTTGTACATATATCATTCCTACTCTGGGTATGATGATTTCATGTACCATGATTCTATAAAAATCAGAAATTTCAAAAAGAAAAAAAACTGAAGGCATCTTTCGCCCTACAGTCATCTAGACAACAAATATGAGTCATCTCGAACACTTCTTTGGCCCTCCTCCCACATCTCATCAGTCATTAACAAGGGGCAATACCAGCTGTGAATCAGAAATAGGTGAAGATGGAAGCGGTTCTTCGCCGGGATGCAGAGCTTAGCAACAAAGAACGTGGGCTGGCTTTGGTGCTCTGTGACCTCCTCAGCCAGGTGTCCCTGAGCAGGGCACCACCTGTGTCATTCTAATGGCAGCCCTGAGAATTCTACCTCTGAAGTGTCAGTTGTAGCTCTTGGTTCTTCTCTTCTCTCTTCTTGGGGTCAGGCTCTCATTATCTCCTGCCTAACCCATTGTGTGGGTCTTCAACCTGGTTTCCCTGCCTCTGGTCTTGCCTTATCTCAGTCCATTCTTTAGAAAACCGGAGAATCTTCGAATATGAAATTCAGATGATGTCAGTCCCCTGCTGAGAGGACCTCAGGGGTTGCCCACTGCTTAAAGCAAATCTTAGAAAATGTGTCATGGAGAACATCAGTCCTAGAATGTGCTTGCCTTAAAAAGAGAGGGTCCAGGATCCCAGAAGTCTGAAGAGCACTGTAGATAGATCTTTCCTGGAGTTTTACAATGCACATAAATCAGAGTAAAGCGAAAGCAAGGAAGCTGGTTTAACTTTGTTTAAATCAGTATTTGCCAAGCTTATGTGACAACAAGACCCTTTTGTTGAGTTATGCTTATTAACATCCTTTAGATTTGCTATTTTAAGGAACATACTTTGGGAAATGCTGAATTACAAGATAAAGCCCACACTCTTCATTATTAACCTGTAAGATTCTTTAGTATTGATATAGCCTGTCCACTGGGTTGCTCTCAGCCTCTAGTTTCTATCCAGACTATACCCAAAGTTTTAATCACAATCAGATCACTTAGTTCAACACACATATACCAGTGTTTTACAATGTGCCGTGTTTTAGACACTGGATATACGGTGGTGAGCAACATGGGCTCCCTTCTCTCGGGAAGCTCATAGTCTACTTCTTCTTCCAACAAAAGACATGCACTTCAATGCCCTTTCACCTCTGATTGGGATTCCCACTGCATAGAATCCCCTTTATTCCCTTATTCTTATAATTCTTATAAAATCCTCCAAGGCCAGATGCAAATGTCTGTTCCTTTATGACACCTTCTCAGAGACCACGTTCAGAATCCTTCCTTTTTATGATTCACTTGTCTTTATTCATATACTAACATCTCACTGATCACATATCTAATTATTATGTCTGTCCTCTTTAACATCCTTGCACTGAAAGAGCTTGTAAGCTCCCTGGCGGTGAAGGATGTCACATCAATCACTCTATTGGCAGCACTAGGCAAGATGTCTCAATACATAATAAATGCTAAACTAACATCAGTTCCCTTAGGTTTCACAAGACGCATCAGGAATACAGCTCTGAATTGGTGAAGGAATTATTTATTCTGCTTTGTTTTCCTACTTCTAACAGTATGTTATTTTAATTTTGAGTCATAGTAAGGATCTTAGATTGCTAATAAATTAGGATAAATAGGGTAGATATCCTGTTGGTTAGAAACAAACATTATTCATTATCCCATTAACAGAGCTATTAAAAATCCTGTGTACTCTTGTATTAATCACATAACAGATAAGGTTTGTTCTTTGCACATAATAACATTAAAATCCCTGGGGAAACATGTCTCAGGATACAACTACTAAAAGAGAAAGATGGGTCATCTTAGATACTTAAAGTATCTTAATTACTTTCACAAGAGAAAAGGGAGTATATGTAAGTTTTAAATAAAGATCAATTCAGTATACTTACATAGATTTGGAAAGACAAACTTGAGGATGAACATAATGGTCAATATGCAATATTTAGGAAGTATTTATGATGTATCCATATTCAGCAAATTTATCAGATGTGTATTTATATTCATCCAGTTCTTGCCTTCCAGGAGAATGTAAACATAGCTACCCAGTCCCAGGTCTAAACTACATTCTACTTCAGAATTTATGCTCATTTCTATCAAACTGCCTGAAAACTGTTTTGAGTTCCCTGAGGGCAGGAACTTTCTTTCCAATCTCAGGACCTAGAACGGGATGGATGAAAGCAATGTAGGGAAAAGTAAACTGCCAAAGATATGAAAACTCAGATATGACAAACATTAGCAATGAAATAATTCCATGCTGTATCCAGAAAAGGAAACCTGCCACAAATATAAAATATAGATCCTACCCATCAAATGAAAAGCCTGGAAATGTTAATAATATAGTAAGGAATTAAAGAAGCAATGACATGGGTGCTCTAGGACCCCTTTTGTTAAAAATTCTCGAATATTTGAATGACTGGTGCAAAATAAAAAGTGCGACAGTTTTCTTTTTAAGCATTTACATGTTTTGTTTTTTTCTTAAAACTCTTCTCCCAGAAATAAAGGGAGGAAAAAAAGCCAAATTATCTTTTGACCCTGAAATCAAATAGACTCAGAAATCCAATAACTGCAGAGAATAATTAGAAAAAATAAAAGCCTAAAACTTGGACTCTGCTCCCAGTCAACACTCATCTATTTAAATTCCATTTAAAATGATTCTTCACTTCTTACTTTTTCAACATTGGAGGCAGAGGGCTCAGCAAGAACATTCTCATCATCATGCCCCAGAGGCAGCCCTCACCACTGAGCCTAAGTAATGTAAAAACAGTGGCTGGTGAATTTTCTGCCCATGTCAAAAGCAAAATAGATTAAATGTGTTAAATCATGGAAGATAAATGAGAGTCACACTGCCCCAGGAGTCAATTAAAAATGTATAACTCAAGTTGTGCATTTGTAAACTCTAGAAATAGTCATTTTGCCCAGACAAAAATATTGAAAAGTCATTTGGAATGAAAGACCTTCCATAAGTACTCAGTTTCTATGCTGGGTAAAAATGTAATACAGTAGTTTTTACATATGACACTCTACAATCTTGAATTTTTATTCTCAGAGTATGATTATGATCAAATATGACTTCCTACTATGTGTTACATTCACACAGGCCAGAGTTGTCCCCGTGCTTAACAGATATACCCTCCCTGTTCATTTTATGAACCAGGGCATAACATTGCCAGGACAGTTCTCCCTCTCCTCCCTCCCTCCCTCCCACCTTCCTTCCTTCCTTTCTTCCACATCTCTCTCTCTCTCCTCCCAAAACTTTCTTCTCAGATCAGGCCGAAAAGCACCAATGTGTGAAAGAGATCCCTGGTGGGCAGCACTGGAAAAAAGCGAGTAATGAATAATGAATATCTCTTTGTAAGACTCTACTTAGCGGGCAGTGGAAACTATTTTGACTTTATGGCAAAAGCTCTTGGGGAGAAATATTCCCAAACCATGTTTAAACGTGTGGGAGGCAGCAGAGATTGCCAAGCACTTGGCAAGATTTACCACCACAACGCACACACAGGGAAGGTTGAGTTATTTGCTCCAATCGTCCTGAAAAATCTCATTCCAGATTTTAACATGTAACTTTGTGAATGAGCATCTTTCTTTTCCTCTGGCTTTGTCAAAGGAGTATGTCAGGGATTCCAATAGTCGACCAATGTAAGAAACAATAATTCACTAAAACATATGGAAAATGTCCTAGGAAGCCTTCCATGACAGTAAGAGGAACCAGTTTATAAAGCTTCCAAACTGAGTAGATTTTTACCAGAATGAAAAACTCTGCAGAAAGCTTATGATAAAAATGGTTTTTGAATAGACTTAAAGGCGATGAGGACTTCTATTGATCATAAAGAGTTATTGGTTTCCATGCTCCAAAGAACAGGCCCATTACCAAAACATATAGGCTCACAGCCTTCCCCAGAAATCTCTAGAAATGATACAAATAAAAGATCACATGTGACATCAGGTAATTGTGTTGGCTGCAGCTGAAGGCCACCTGGCAATGACATATGGCTGTTATCCAGGTTCTGGTCCTTTTCAGTTTTGAAATCCAATGTTCAGGGGCCCAGGACTCACCACTGCAATCAGGGCAGGTTCACTGTGGACGACCTGTGTGCCCTCACCCAGCTGCTCCCCTGACACACTTCAGATCCTCAGGCCAGCTTGTCTTAGTGCACTTTCTCAGTGCTTTTGAGTTTGTGGGTCTGCCACCAGGGGTGATCTATTACTGAAAACTACAGGGTGACAGGGACCCTTCATATTCTGGACCCCTAACCCATTTCAATAATAATATTGAGGCCACCTCATTCATGCCACGCCTTCAGAGCACTTTCATATCTGTGATCTCATTTGATTCTCCCAACAAATTGATGAGGGAAGTTGGTCAAGCAGGATTAATCCATTTGATAGCTGATGGAAGACCCAGCAAGGTCAAAAGCTTTTCCTAAAGTCACTCGGCTCGTCGGTGACAGCGTGGTCTCAAAAGACATAGCACTTTGTAAAATCCAGGCTAATGCTCCCACACCCTCCTAGACTCAGAGGGCATGAACTCAAGCTCACGGACACTCCTTAGAAAAACCAGCTAACAGTAAGGAATTAGCATGTCTTCACGTATGAAAGTATTATATTGTTTATAGCAGAATACTTTGAATTCACTAGTCTCAATCTGAAATACATATTTTTTTAAAGATTTCATTTATTTATTAGAGAAAGAGAGTGAGAGAGAGAGAGATCACGAGCAGGGGGAGGGACAGAGGGAGAAGCAGACTCCCCACTGGACATGGAGCCCAATGTGGGATCATGACCTGAGCTGAAGGCAGACACTTAACTGATTGAGCCACCCAGGTGCCCTGAAATATGTATTTTATGTTCAATAATTACTTCTTGGGGACCTGCAATGTGAAAGCACTGTGGGGGAGAGAGGGATGAACATGACCGAAAACATGGTCTCTACCCCTCCTTGAGTTTACCACCTAGAAAAGGTAACAGGCAAGCTTACAAATAAGGAAGGGATAATGGAAGTGGGAGAAACTCTGTATGTGGGTTGTATACCAAAGTCCTCCGTCTAAAAATTCCCAATGGCATCATTGATGCTATGGTGCCATTTTAAATGCCACCCAAGTGTCCTGGGGAACCCGGTGTTTTAAAGGAACACCCTTAACTTTTGGAAAATCAAAGTCCTGGAAAAGGAATCTGTATCATTGATTTCTCTTTTTATAAGGTGATTATGGAATTCATCCTCATAAAATGGGATGTTTTTAAATCTATCTGGAGTGATGTATTTGTGTTGTTTTGGAGGGCTGCCCAGAGGATTTCTCAAGGTTCTGCTTATCCTTAGGACTTATATTTCTCACAAAATGCTATGGAAAAAAAGATCATAGGTTTTATACATCTTTTTTCTGGGTTTATAGGATGCCAGGTTTATCTGCCACTTATTCTCCACACCCCTGCCCCTCCCCTATCCCGGTGTCGATGCGAACAAGGGATCACGTAGTTCCAGTTATTTCTCTTAGCCTTCTTAGAACCAAGGGGGATGCCAGCTTCTGGGTGACCTGACACCGAGGACAGCAGGGCAGAAGCACCAGGGTTCTTGGCATTGTCACACAGCTGAGCAATTCCTAACCCTGCATGGCTCCTGGACTTCAGTTATGTGAGTTACGTGAGGAATGCATATTCTGACTTCGAGTTTATTCTTCCCAAACTTCAGTAACTAATTCTACGGAATTTTAAAAAGCTGACTGGGACAGACTGAGAATTCTGACTGCTTATGTTTAGTAATTCTGTGTAAAAATTAAATTAACCAGGTAAATTCTTATCTAATGGCTGGGTCATCCACTTCTGTTATTCACATGACTGTCTTGTGTGTTCCTTTATGAATGAACTTTCCTACACACACAGTGATGTAGGCGTGTACATACCCTCATGGTGGTTGAGGAAGATGCTTTGGATGAGGTCCTTAACCTGCCTTTGCATTGCTGTAGGTAGGGATTAGAATCAAATTACTTGCCTCTGACATCACCACATTATAAAAGAACAAAATGCTCTTTGCTCTTCTTTAGATCACCAGTCCTGTGGCTACCCACACAGAAACCCTGTTTGTAATGAAAGGACCCCAGCTGAATGGAAATCAGAGACTAAAATTATGGGCTGGTCTATCCTCTTTGTTACAGAGTGTAATCAGTAGACCCCGCGGATTACTCGAAATTCCAATTTCTTCCCCCTCTGCTGACAGTACACTTCATCTTCTGCTTTTCCAAACATTTTGAATTGTGACAGAGAATTTGGTGAGGCATTACTGTTTCAGTCTTCTGAAAGTTGCAATTAAATACCCTGTAAGTGGATGTCTCTTTGCCACCTTTTTGGAAAGGTATAAGAGAAAAAAAATTAGACATCAGAGGAAAAGAATTCATAGTTAAGGCTCTTTCTTCTTCCTCAACCACATTTTGTTGTCTCTTTATGGCAACAAAGGTCTGTAATCAGAGTCTGGTTCCAACATTCTAAAGACATCGATGACATGGGCAGGGGTGGGGGGGATCAAATCTCCGTTTTACACATAGGAAAGAAGGAAAAAATAAAAGACCACCCTAGAAGTGACTGAAATTGCATCTGAGTGACAGATCTTTTAAATAAATGGGATGTTATAGCTCAAACACTAGGAATCTTTCCATTTCAAAAGAGGATGGTGTTGCTATATGTATGACTCTATTCATAAAGACAAAATTTCTACAATATCAGTAGCTAAATGAGGCCTGGGCACTTTCTGGATAGGACACTTTCTGTTTTGGTAGGACAATGCTAATAACTTCTAGCAGCGATTCAGAGACAGAGGTGCAGGTCTCTGAAAATGAATGTTCTTTTAGCAGTCTTCTGAGGGGTCTGGCCAAACACCTAAAGGGTCAATTGGCATGATTTATTGTCTATTACTTAACAATTCTGCCTCCAAATGCCATTCTTCTACTCCATTTCATTCTTCTGCAGTGTAATGGGGTTCCACTGAATCAATGGAAACCACTTTCATGGATATCTGAATGCAGTCTGGTGGCCCGTGCGTGAGGAATTATGGGGTTTTCGGTGGAGGGTGCACATCTGGGCTTGGTGAGCAACTTGCCTGGCTGGGGTCAGGAAAGTCACTGTCTTGTTCATTTCACAAAGCGTGTGGGCTGGGGCTGCCTCAGGCTCTCTGCTGGTGCCTCTCAAACGGCAGCTCCAGATGGAGACAGGGAACGTCAGAGTCAGCACAGACTAGTTGTGGCCAAAAAATGATGAGGTTTCTCCATGACCTGAAAGAGTAACTCGGTCCCCAACTAGGGGACTGTGCAGAAGTGTTCAGTGGGATCACTCAGTACCTTCAAAGAGCCATGCTGGAGAAAGAAAACGCTTCTGGATCACGTGGGCTTGTGTTCCATTCCGAGTTTTCCCACTATGTCCAAGCTGCACCACCCTTTGGCAAATTATTTAAATTATGCCTCAATATCTATGGCTGTTAAATGGGAAGAACAAACATCACCTCTCAGAGAGTTTTCTAGAATTAATGAAATATTGTGTTCATTATTCAGCAAACATTTTTTAGCACACCAACTACCTTCCTGGTAGGCACTGGGGACACAAAGGTTGCAAGATCCTCCATCTCTGCTCCCAGGAGCCTTCCCTTCCCTCCACTGCAAAATGATTACCACCATAGCTTAACCTCCCCCCGCATCACATCACATAATTACCATTTCTTTTTTGTGGTGGGAACATTTAAGTTTTAGTCTCTCAGCAACTTTCAAGTATATAATACACTATTTCCAGAGAAGACACTCAAATGGCCAACAGGTGCATGAAAAGGTGCTCACTAATCATCAGGAAAATGCAAATCAGAACCAGAATGAGCTATCACCCCACGCCTGTTGGAATGGCTACAATCAAAAAGACAAGAGATAACAAGTGTTGGCAACGGTGTGGAGAGAAGGGAATGCTTGTGTGCTGTTGGTGGAAATGTCAATTGGTGCTGCCAAGAACTATGAGTCTAGTAGTGTATGTAAGTGTCTAAAATAGTACCTTGCATGTGGCTGATGTTTAATAAATATAAGTTCAGTGGCGCCTGGATGGCTCAGTCGGTTAAGCATCTGACTTTGGCTCAGGTCATGATCTCGGGGTCCTAGGATCAAGCCCAGAGTGGGGCTCCCCACTAGATGGGGAGTCTCTGCTTCTCCCTCTCCCTCTGCCTCTCCCCCACTTCATGCTCACTCTAACTCTCTCTCTCTCAAGTAAATAAAAAAATCTTTAAGAAAAAATAAATGTAAGTTCACTTTTTACCAAATAATTTCCTTTAAAAATATTTTAAAATGTTTTTTTTTTAATTTTATTAATTATTTTTATAATTTCCCTTTAAAATTGTTAACATGTCTATGGAAACAGAGCACTAACTTCTATTATTAATTTCTGTCTATATCTATCTATCTATCTATCTATCTATCCATCTATCTATCCCCATCCATACATCTTTCTAATCATTCATTCATGCGTCCACCGGTTTAACACACAATCTCTGGAATGAACAGAGGATTTAGTATTCAGTGGACCTCTGGGGTGGGTGGCTAAGAATCTGAGAGCAAAGACTGTATATATAATGTTTTTGATGATAGTGGCCTCATGGAATGTTCTTAATGCAAATGGCTTTGTCCTTATAAGAAAGTGAGTGAAATCCTCTTCCAAGAAAGAACCCTGTGCCAACTGCAGTGATTATTCTCAGAACTGCAATTCAATTTTACAGTCATAAAAATGGCTATGATTAGCCCCCTAGTGACCTGAAAGTGTTAATGCTACTTCCCAAAGTGTCAAGCAAACAATCTAGGAGAGTGTTGTGGTGCTTGAAAAATCCAGCAGTCGGGTGGGGTCAGACATGCATGCCCCAAGTCACACATGACTTGCTCAGACTCCATTGGGAGACCCTAAATGGTGGCACTCTAGAATCCTTGCCTGTTTATTCACACATTCCATCAGAGACCAAGTTCTTTTCATTCTACCATCAAAATCTACCTCAAAGGCATCTCCATTTCCCTATCCCTACCTTAGTTCAGAGTCCCTTCATTCTCTTCTAGATGAGGGCCACAGCCTTCTGACTTGTCTGTTTCTGTTTGGTTTTGCTCCAGCTGTAATCCATACTCCTCATCCCAGGCTCAGGGAGCATTTTGTAAAGCAGATATGATCATTCGCTTGCCAATGTTTTCAGCACGATCGCCCAGCAAACCTGCACACCATATGCACTCTTCCTCTCTGTTTTTGTACCCATAGCTTATTCCCTCTTTGTGGAATAAATGCACCATATTCTTTTTTCTCCTTGCCTACCTGGCAAACTTTTTTTTTTTTTTTTTTTTCATTTTTGAGTACTTACAATGTTTCAAGGAAATGAGTGTCTTGTTTTAAAAAAAAATAGTAGCCTTTACTTTTTTTACAGTGATATTAGGCTTACAGGAAAGTTGAGAAAAGTACAGTTTTCACATACTCCCAGTTTCCCCTATTATTTGTATCTTTTATTAGTGTGGTGTATTTGTTACACGTGATGCAACAATATTGGTATATTACTATTAACTAAAGAACCTAGTTTCCATTAGAATTCACTCTTTGTGTTGTGTATTTTATGCATTGACAGATGAATAATGACATGTGTCCACTGTTACAGTATTGTACAGATTAGTCTCACTGCCCTAAAAATTTCCTACGTTCTACTTACCCATCCCTCTCTCCCTCCCTGCAAGATCCTGCCAACCACTGGACATTTTCTGTCTGCAAAGTTCTGCCTTTTCTAAAAGGTCCTATAGTTGGAATCATACAGCATATAGCCTCTTCAGATTGGCTTCTTTCTTTTTTTTTTTTTTTAAAGATTTTATTTATTTATTTGAGAGAGAGAATGAGATAGAGAGAGCATGAGAGGGGGGAGGGTCAGAGGG
>NW_022589737.1:19093316-19176071 GCF_004348235.1 Phoca vitulina
TTTTGAGAGAGAGAATGAGATAGAGAGAGCATGAGAGGGGG
Organism: Phoca vitulina; assembly: GCF_004348235.1. Classification (NCBI taxonomy): domain Eukaryota; kingdom Metazoa; phylum Chordata; class Mammalia; order Carnivora; family Phocidae; genus Phoca; species Phoca vitulina. Next base: position 19,093,358 of record NW_022589737.1, read on the forward strand.
GAGGGTCAGAGGGAGAAGCAGGCTCCCTGTTCAGCAGGGAGCCCGATGCGGGACTCGATCCCGGGACTCCAGGATCATGACCTGAGCCGAAGGCAGTCGCCTAACCAACTGAGCCACCCAGGCGCCCCAGATTGGCTTCTTTCTCTTAGCAATGTGCTTTCAAGTTTCCTCCATCTGTTTTTGTGACTTGTTAGCTCATTTCTTTTTATCTCTGAATAATATTCCATTGTCAGGATGTACTACAGTTTGTTTATCCATTCACCTATTGAAGGGCATATTGATTGCTTCAAAGTTGGGGCAATTACGAATAAAGCTGCTATAAATAGCCACGTGCAGGTTTTTGTATGGCCATAAGTTTTCAACTCATTTGGGTAAATACTAAGAAGTGTGATTGCTGGATCCTATGTTTAATTTTGTAAGAAGCTTCCAAACGGTCTTCCCAAGTGGCTGTCCTATATTGCATTCCCACCAACAATGAACGAGAGTTCTGGTTGCTCCACACCCTCATCAACAAACACTGGTGTCAGTGTTTTGGATTTTAGTCATTCTGATAGGTGTGTAGGGGTATCCCATTGTTGTTTACCTGCTCTTTTTCCCAGCTCAAGTGTTCTACCTTTGTGATGCCCTCAGAACTTTCTTATACCAAGTATCGATGTTCCTGAACCATAACCTCTATGACTAATATGGGTTTCAGAAATTTGTATGCAATGCAACTACCATTTCTGTGCCGAATGAAGATTTTGTCAATCATGACACTGTCAACCAAGTTAGGTAAATAAGTTTACTAAGTACACTTAGATATAGCCTAGATGCTATTTATGATAGATAAACCCAGATTAGACAGCACCAATAACTGCAACCCTCTGAATCTCAGTTTCAAACATAATTATCACCTCCTGTGTGATTATCACCTCCTCCCCCAGATGACTTCCTGCGTATTCCTGCTCAAACAGCCCTGTGACTCATGAGCCCACATCCATGGGTCCTCTGCACACACTCGCTCACTAGCTGCCCCTCCTTACTCAGCCTGGACTCTCCTCCCACCCACTCAAGGGCTTTGCTCCTGCAATTTCCTCTTCTTTCTCCTGGAGCACAAATGTTAACTCCTTCCATACTGGATCATTCACTTAGAAACAAAAATATGCCTTCATAGTAGACACCTCAAAAAAACAAAACCAAACAAAAACCTTCCTTAACTCAAACCTTTTTGCTATTGTTGTTGTCATTGCCTCATTTGTTCACTCTCCTTCATAGCAAACCCCTTGAAAGGTAGGTCTACTTGTTATCTCTACTTCCCAACTCTCCCGCCTTGCCCCCTACCATTTAACTGGGCTTTTGCTTCCACAATTCCATGTTAACAGATCTTATCAATGTCACCAATGCCCTACACTAGCCAAAGCCAATGGTCTGTTCTGTCTTCATCTTACTTGACTTCTTACCACTTCTGACACTTCCGACCACACCCATTTCAAAACACTGTCTTCTCTGGGTTTCCAAGGCACCACTGCTTGCATATTCTCCTCCTGCCTTCACTACCTCCATCTCTGCAGTCTTATTAAGATGTTGGACTGCCCAGGGGCGCCGGGGTGGCTCCATCAGTTAGGCATTGGACTTCGGTTTTCAGTCATAATCTTGAGGTCCTGGGATGGAGCCCCGCAATGGGCTCTGTGCTCAATGGGGAGTCTGCTTCTCCCTCTCCCTCTGCCCCTCCTCCCACTGCTCATGCTCTCTCTCTCTCAAATAAATAAATAAAACCTTTTTAAAAAAAAAGATGTTGGACTGCCCAAAGTTTTTAGTTCTTTCCTCTATTCTATCTACATACTTTGTCTCAAGGCTTCAAAACTTATCCATGGAGTAATGACTCCCAGCTTTAGATCTCCAGCCCGGGATCTTTCTATAGAGTGCCAATTCCCAGTGTAAAATCCTTTAATGCCTTCCCATTACATTTAAAGTACAATACAGAGTTTTTCTACACCACGTCTCCTAAGGCCCCTACATACACTGTTAGTCCTTTACCGCTTCCCCAGCTCCATCACCTGCTGCTGTCTTACCCACTTACTTGTTTCTGGCCACTCACTGTGGCCATCTTTCTTCTTCATCCCCCGAAACATACCAAATTCAGTCCTGGTTGGAGCCTTTGTTGCTTCAGCTTGTGAATCTTTTCTCCTACCTGCCTTCTTCTTCTCATTTAGGTCTTAACTCAGATAGAACCTCCTCAGAGAGGCCATTTGCTGACTACATCTGCTAAAGCAACTCCCCTGGTCACTCCAATACACTGTTCTACCTTTTTTTTTTTTTTTTAAGATTTTATTTATTTATTTATTTGAGAGAGAGCAAGCTCCAGCGAGCACATGCGCAGGGGGAGGGGCAGAGGGAGAAGCAGACTCCCCACTGAGCCCGGAGCCCGACTCGGGGTTTAATCCCAGGACCTGGGGATCAGGACCTGAGCCAAAGGCAGACACTTAACCCACTGAGCCACCCAGGTGCCCCTACATTGTTCTACTTCTCAACATGTTTCCTGTTCATCTCATCCTACTTCAACCCAAGCGACATGAAGACAGGCCTTGTGACTGTCTCATATCCGCTACACCCTCAGTGCCCAAACAGTGCCCGGCAGAGACTAGATGCTCAGCATATGCATTCGGCGCCAGCTGACAGTATCTCATTTAACTGTTAAAGCACATGCTACTTAGCCTTTAGGGTTCCGGTCAAATGATTGATTTTTCTACCCCTCTTCCCCGGACAAGGGCGGCCTCTGCTTCCTCTGGTGCTTCTAAAGCCTTTGGCTCAGACCTCTTTGAGCCCTTATTCATGCCCATTGTGATTGCTTGCTTGCCTTGGCCCTAAGAATTTGTTGTATCCGTAGTGTTTAATCCAGCATCTAATCCATATAAGGCTCTCAAAAATGCGAGGGTCCCACTGACATAAGTGACACCAAAGGGAAGCTCAGTGTGTTTCTCTCTCCCCACCAGAGATTGTCCTTTTTCCAGAAGAGGCAGGTCGACTCCCCTACACAGGATCCTGTTACCAAGAGCTCTCACCACAATTAAACTAGTGACATTCCCTATGCATTAAAACATCTAACACTCAGGGAGGGCTTTGGAGGCTCGGACATTTCACGCAGCTCTCAAAGGTGTCAATGTATCACAAGGGGGTTACATAAGGTAGTAGTGCTTACAGAAAGGACACTTCCAAGTGTTGCTCTAATAATCAAACGCCAGCCTAAAGCAGCTATTGAACACTAGAAAAACTTCTTTCAAAAACTGCCATGAAGAACAGGAAGAAGCGTTTACTTACTCTTAATACAATCACCTATGATTTGATGATTCCTAAGCTGTACCTCCAGCTTCCATTTCTTGCACATATTCCTGCACATCCCAGGGCCAAATGGGAAGTTTCCCTTCTTCGGCTCTCTTGCTTCTAAAACATAATGCATCAAACTCAACTCACTAGCCTCTCTCTCAAACCAACCCATGTGTGCTTAGGTCACCCAGGAACCACTATGCTCTCATTCACCTCAGCTGAGAGCTATGTGTAGGTTCTTCCTTCTCCTCTTCAACCTGTCAGTTCTTCCTTCCAGGAAAGACTGCTACCCATCCCTTCATTTGTTTCTGTTGCTCTCCCCTGCACCTGGTCTATGGTTTGATAAGTAAATCACCTATCCGGTGTTCAAGCTCCACATCCGTTCTTCATCTAGGACATTGTGCACATGGTGCTAAAATGCTCTATAGCTTTGCAGCTAAGAGGCCACCACGACCACCAAATTACATCACAATCTTATCTCTGCTACTTATTCAAATCACCTTCCCGAACTTTCAAACATGAGCCCAGGACCAACAATCCCAGAATATGCCAAGTTCACCTGAGTCTTCATCCCGAACTTTCTGGAACACAGAATTATTTATTTATCTACTAAGTGTTTACCAAGCAGTCTGTTTCTTCCAGTGGCTTCCAGTTGTATTCTCTCTCATTGGCACACAAATCCTGTTGACATAGAGCTTTGCTCCTCTCTTCGGTACTCTTGTGTTCCTGCTGTCCCTATCCTTTTCTGCACCTCATGTTTCTCCTTCCTCTAGCTTCCTGTCAACTACCTACCCCTCAACAAACCTGCTGTTTTTTTTTTTTTTCTTAAGATTTTATTTATTTATTTGAGAGAGCACGAGCGGGGAGAGGAGCAGAGGGAGAGGGAGAAGCAGACTCCCCACTGAGCAGGGAGCCTGATGTGGGACTTGATCCAGGACCCTGAGATCATGACCCGAGCTTAACCGACTGAGCCACCCAGGCGTCCCAAACCTGCTGCCTTTTTATGTCTGGAACATTCTGCTCAGTTTCTTCCTGGGACTGACTTCCAATCATTTTAAACAATAAATTCAGTGCTTTTCTCCTCTGGGAAGCTGTCCTTCATCACCTTTCCACCAGTCAAGCAAACCTGCTCTGTAATCCCTTGGATGGAACTTATCAAACTATCCTGGGAGGACGTGGCAGGCACTCAAAACATGCTTACCTAATGAGTAAAATGAGTGAATGATGGACGAAAAGATACCTGTTCCAATCCCACCCCCCTTTCAGGAGTGTAGACTGAGTCCTTTCACTTTCACAAGCTCCTCCTCTGTGATTCAAATTCTGTTTCAGTCTTTCAGTGAATAGATTCCTAGAGCATCCAGACATTCTCTGTGTAATCGAGTTATATATTGTCTTTACTTGAATCTTGCTTCCACATTCCCGAAAGACAGGTCTCTTGCACCTTTCTGGCAATGCTGCCAGCACCTATCACAAGAAATAATTAGTAAATTGATGAATGGACTAACTGGGTGAAAAATAGATCCCCAGATGACAAAACTAAAACCAATGGAAAAACTAAAATTGAATTCAGAAGACAGAATAATTCTGAGGAAGGTGACAGGAAACTATAGGCAACTGGAATTTATGATCTATAACTTGTATACAAAACTCTGAACAATACAATTAAAGTCATCCATTCAACAAACATTTATTACGTGATTTTTATGTGCTGTCATTATGCTAGGTACTGGCATTATGCCTTAATTTAATTTATGGAGGAGGAGACAAAAATGCCACCCTTAAATTATATATATATAAAAGCAAACCTCTATTCAGCTAGAGATATAAAGAGAGGATACAGACGAAGGAGCAACCAACTGTACTCTTGGGGGTCTTCTTACTGTCCTTGGTGCTTTTCCTTTCCCCCAGAAGACTGAAGCTAAGGGCTCACAGAAATCCTTGAACCACCAGAGAGGGAGAGCAAGCCACTTTTGTTACCCTAGATTGGAGATGATATGGAAGTCCTTTGCTATGCGAAGGTCGCCAGGAAGTAAGAGTGAATCTGGATCACTGGAATAACGCTGGGCCTCCTGGTCTAAATGCACATGCTGTAAAGCCTGCATCTCTATGCCCTTCAGTGAGGAAAGAGCTGGGAGCATTTGCAAGATAGAGATGAAAGATGGGGGCTGCTGACCTCTGCCTGCGTTTCTTTTTTTTTTTTTTTTTTAAGATTTTATTTATTTATTTGAGAGAGAGAGAGAGCTAGAGAGAGCACAAGCAGGGTGAAGGGCAGAGGGAGAAGCAGACTCCCCGCTGAGCAGGGAGCCCTAGGCGGGGCTCGATCCTGGGACTCCAGGATCATGACCCAAGCCGATGGCAGATGCTTAACCAGCTGAACCACCCAGGCGCCCTCTGTCTGTGTTTCTTAATGTAGGCAGTATTGACATCTGAGCTCCATAAATCTCCGTTGTGGGGGGGCTATCCTGTGAATTTGGGGATGTTTAGCAGCATTCCTAGCCTCTAGCCACTAGATATCCATCCCCTCCAGGTTCCCGCCACCCTTCAGTATGGTGACAACCAAAAAATGTCTCCTGAATCTGGTTGAGAACCAGTGATCTATGCCATGCTTCAGAAATATTTCTAGGCTTGAGAACAACTGGAAAGCAAACCATCAATTAGTTTTCTCACACACATTTCCATATTCAATAAAAATATTTTTCTTCTCAATGACTTTGACTAGGAGTTTTGTTTTTTTTTTGACATAGCTATTTATAGATAGGTATGCCTTAATCACACTGTACATATAATTTTATCTCTGGTCTTTCATTTATCTTTTCTCCCAACAGATCCTGAATATTCAAGATTACTCTTTTTTTTTTTTTTTTAAGAGTTTATCTATTTATTTTTAGAGAGAGAAAGAGTGCAAATGGGGGAAGGAGTAGAGTGGGAGGGAGAGAGTCTCCAGCAGACTCTGTGCTGAGTGTGGAGTCCTACTCGGTTCCAAGACCCCAAGATCATGACCTTAGCCGAAATCAAGAGTTGGTCGCCCAATCGACTGAGCCACCCAGGCACCCCAAGACTTCTCTTAATGATATGGATAACTTGTCTTCTAGTATTAGTTAAGGTCAAATGTTCGTGTCCTCAAATCTAGATACTGACAATCCTTAGATTTCTAAAAAAGATTACCTGGGAATAAAAGCTCTAGAACACTGTAGTAATATGAAAACACTCCCTGGAAAGTGTCAGAGACCCAAAGGCTACATTTAATGAATTTTAGGGGTCCAATTCTCTTGTCTAGAGGCATGGCAATGGCCATGGCCAGCATGTTCTCTCAAAGGCCAAGAACCCAGAGAAGTGCACTAGGTGACAGGTAGAGAAGAGCAAGAATAAAAACAGGGAGGACAAGGAAAGGGCAGTGGAGAGCAGCCTCAGTGGGGGTGACAGTGGGTGATCTCAGTGGGAGTGACGGCTGGTATTCTCAGTGGGGGTGACGGCGGGTGGTCTCAGTGGGGGTGATGGCGGGCGGTCTCAGTGGGGGTGACGGTGAGTGGTCTCGGTGATGACTGCATTTCCTATTTTACAGAATTTCCAATTGCAAGCCAATTAAAAATAAAAAGTTCTATCTACCAGGGCTTCCTCTATAACCCTCTCATTTCACACCCTGCCTTTAAAACAACAACAACAACAACAACAACAACAGCTAAATAATTATTTGTGTGACACTTATTTGATGACTATTTTTAACATTTTGACTTAAACAGCATTTTGCGAATGTTCTTTTTATTTTATTTTATTTTATTTTATTTTATTTTATTTTATTTATTTGAGAGACAGACAGACAGAGCATGAGTAGGGCAAGGGGTAGAGGCAGAGTGGGGAGCCTGATGCGGGGCTCGATCCCAGGACCCTGAGATCATGACCTGAGCCAAAGTCAGGCACTTAACCAACTGAGCCACCCAGGCATCCCTAGTGAATGTACATTTTATTGGGAATTTAGAACCAGAGTGATTTAGACTTCCACTGAATAGATTTACTATTAAGATAAATTTGATAGTGTCCTGATATTTTGAGTAATCCCATCCTTATTTCCTTTCTACTGAATTGGACAGTTTTTACTTTTCATGTTGAATCTGTTTGCCCACTGCTACCTAGTTGACACATTCCATTTATTATATATCCCAGTTGCTAGATAATAACAAATGAGCTTATCATTTGAGAGGAAATGGCTTTAGACATTCTAGAGTTCTTTAGTTGTTTTTGAATGTCATTTTCTATTATTTCAGAGTTTAACGATTCTTCTATTTTCAAGCAGAATGACTTATCAGCTCTAATTTGGTGCTTCTGGCAACTCACTTGTTAAATTTTATCATATCATGTGTCCAGAGGTTGTTCTGGGCATCTGAATATCTTCCTCCCACTGTCATTAAAAATATTTCAAATGTTAGGCATTTCATCACTCTTTTGTTCAAAGGGTAAATCAGCTGAAGATTTGTATTTCTAACAATAAGTAACCAAAACGTCACCATTTTCCTATTGATATGGTTGCTCTGGATCTTTCCTCAGCAAATTCATATTTATGATGATTATATGGGAAACTAGTATCATCTTGAAATTGTGGTTGTGACTATAAAATATGTTTCTGAAGATTAAACATATTGATAAGAAATATTGATAAGAAAATTAAACCACCTGTAAAACTACTTTTAGAAGTTAAATATCCTTAAAATCCTGGATATAGAAGAGAAAAACAATGAACTAGAACTTCCTAGAATTTGTCAAAGCTTTTACAACAATTCCATACAAAGTGAAGTTCTGTAAACTTTATAGTTGGTATTTTAGTAAATTTGGTGAAGTGACTTAAAGCTCTAGATAGCAGAATTATTTTGGTAATTGATTAATTAAAAATTTTTACAAATAGAAATTTTTAAAAATTGAAAAAAATAAACTTTATTTGTAGAGGGATAATGGAAAGATGGTAAGTCTCTCCAGTGTGGTACCCTGGCAAAACTTTTGTCATTACTGCACCCCCCTTTTTTTTTTTGGTGGGCAGCAAAGCAAGGTTTATTGAGTGATAGCAAAGTGATAGTACAAAGCTCCCAAGGAGGGAGGGGACCCTAGAGGGTTGCCCACTGTTGCACTCTTGACTCGGGAGAGAGACATGTTGAAAAGGAGTCTCTATATAAATCTATTCATCCGAAGATTAGAGCACAGAAAAGGGATCTCTGGTTTAAAAATAAATAAATAAAAGCTTTTTATAATCCTAAATTAACATGCTACTTAGAAACTTGCCTACTGCTTCTATTAGAAAAATCACAACCATATCTGAGGTAAAAAGAAAATGGCCTTTAAGATACCTTTTAAAATACTAGACTTCCATAGCTGTAGAATCAGTTAAAAATTTTTCTGAAATAAGAAGATTCTTTTTAAAAAATATTTTCCCCCCTTTATCATACAGATTGGAAGCAGGCTTTTAATTTGACACCATTAGGTTGGGAGCTGTGTTTATAGAAAATGGATGCCTAGGGATAGGAAATCAAACTGAACACTATACTTTAATGGGGCACCTGGGTGGCTCAGTCAGTTAAGTGTCTGATCTTGATTTTGGCTCAGGTCATGATTTTGGGGTCCTGGGACTGAGCTCTGAGTAGGGCTCAGCACTAATTGGGAGTCTGCTTTCTTCCCCCTCTCTCTGCCCCTCCCTCTGTTCTGTTCTCTCTCTCTCTCTAAAATCAATCAATCAATCTCAAAAAAAAAAAAAAATTGAACACTATACTTTAAGTAGTTGGAGGATAGATTTTCCTGAGACTCAAACTTCAATGAAGAGAATTTTCAGAGTTTGACTATAGAACCTGTTAATAGCTGTGGACACAGATCTTTGGTTCTGATGTAGCTAATGTCATATATTTGTGGGGTTGAGTGGTTTTTCTGGCTAGACCCAGGCACTCTGCTCTTCACCTACAGATTGTCCTCTCTCAGGGACGACTGGCAGCGGGATGATGATCTCATGTCTTTAACAAGGTTGTGAGATCATATTTGACAATTTCCTACTACCTGCTGCTGATCTGCCTTATGATGGGATTTTATTAATTTCTTTTCTGACATTAGTCAATAGGGCTTAGGGTGTTATTTCCCACTCTTGTCTTTCTTCTTGTATTCATATGAATGCTTTGGAACTACTCCTTAACTTTTCCCATTGCTGGGAGAAAAGTCCTAGCTGGCAAATGACCAGAATCGAAACATAAATCATAATGCAGTCAGTCCTCAATAACCCGATGTGTACTAGCCACAGTGTAATTTTAATCACATCTTGAATTCCCCTTGCTCCTCTGGCTTTAGGCTCCTATTTAATGATGTGCAGTTTAGGAACACAAAGAAACCTTGTTAGATAAATCGGTGGCAAAACTCAAAGGCAAAATGTAAACAATGTTAGCAATAGCTGCTATTATTACTGCCACTTCTGGGGGGGGTGATTAATCCAAAATTTAATACATGTGTAATGTTATGACTGTATTTTAACAACACTCAGGGCCAAATCATCTTTATCCAGAGACTTACTTTAATTAAAATGGATATGGTAAACTGGATAGCACCAAACTAGATTCAGCTAGATTGCTTGTCATGGCGGATTATAAAGCAGCCCCAAAACATTGCAGCTCCTTATGTCAAGAAGTGAATCCTATTTCCCTACCTTTTGCAGTTGGGCTGGCTTGGTGTTCTAGATTGAATGTTTGTGTCCTCCGAAATTCATATGTTGAAATTTAACCCCCGTGTGATGGTATTAGGAGGTGGGGCCTTTGGAAGGTCTTTAGGGTGGAGAGCTCATGAATGGGATTAGCACCCTTATAGGAAGAGCCCAGAGATCTAGTTGGCTCCATTTCCTTTATGTGAGGGTACAATGAGAAGTTGGCAGTCTGCAACCTGGGAGAGGGCTCCCACCAGACCCCAACCATGCTGGCACCCTGATCTTGGACTTTATAACCATCCTATGACACTTTGTTATAGCAGGTCAAACTAAGACATTTGGTGACTTGGTTTGGCCAAAAAAATGCAGTGGCAGTGACGCTGTGTAAGCTCTGATCCCGAGCCTCAACTTGCTCTGTGTTTTCTGCCCTTGCTGCACTTAAATCCTGAGATCACTATGTGACCAAGCTCAAGGATGAAAGCCATGTGGAGGAGAATTGAGCACTGAGCATCGAGCACCTGAGATGCCAGCCTGCCAACTGCCAGACATGCAGGTGAATGTACCCTAGGTTGCCAGTCTTCTCATCAGCTGGCCACAATCTTTGGAAAAAGGCCAGCGGAGATCAAACGAGCCAGCCCAGGCAAGTAGAACAACCCAGCGATGCAAAACATTGTGAGCCAAATAAGTTGGTCATTGGTTTAAGCCACAAAGTTTTGTTATGGGGAAATAGGTAACTGATGCAATTATGTTTTATATTATATACCTTTGGTTCTCCAGGAGCACCTCCTACCTATCTCAGTGGCTCTCAATAAACACCTGCCATCGGCATGAGTATCAAGGACGCAGCATCTGTATGTCGTAAGATAACAGCCACAGTCAAAGACAAGGCACAACTTTAAGAAAACTCCTTGGACAGTTGATGTTTACACCTTTAATGTTGCAATTACTAGTTGTTTCGCCTGAAGGTTTATTGGGCTCCCTGATGACCTATATGTAAATTCTATGCATGTAAATGTACGTATGTAAAATATGTATATGTAAATGAGAGGATTATTTCAGGGGCGCCTGGGTGACTCAGTTGGTTAAGCAGCTGACTCTTTATTTCGGGTTCAGGTCATGATCTCGGAAGGTGCTGGAATGGAGCCCTGCATCGAGCTCCCTGCTCAGAGGGGAGCCTGCTTCAGGATTCTCTCCCTCCCTCTGCCTTTCCCCCCTTAAATAAATAAATAAATCTTAAAAAAAAAAAAAAAAAAGCATTATTTCATTCCTTTACCAGGACATAGCTTTTTAAAAAATCAGATTTACTGAGATATAATTTATATGCCACTGAGTTCACCTGTTTCAAGTGTGCAGTGAAATGGTTTTTAGTATATTTACAGAGTTGTGCCATCACCAAAATCTAATTTTGAGTATTTTCATTCCCCGAAAAGGGACTTAGCTTTTTACTTCATTTTTTCTGTCATTAATAGCTGATAAGATACTTTAACATCCCACTTAATTTGTGCTAATGTATTGGGCGCCTGGGTGGCTCAGTTGGTTAAGCGACTGCCTTCGGCTCGGGTCATGATCCTGGAGTCCCGGGATCGAGTCCCACATCGGGCTCCCTGCTCAGCAGGGAGTCTGCTTCTCCCTCTGACCCTCTTCCCTCTTGTGCTGTCTCTCATTCTCTCTCTCAAATAAAAAAAAAAAAAAAAAAAAAAAATTTGTGCTAATGTATTTCCTGTATTAGCCCAATTAGCCCATATTGCAACATACGCAGGTCTCATTACTAAGCAATGCCATAGCATTTAGAATCCTGGACTCTCACACAGAAATCCTAAGAGGATAACAAATGCCCGAGTTTAAATATTTGCCTTAAGGAACTTATTTAGCAGATTTTGAATTTGAAGGCCTGGTATAGTTTAATTCATTTTTATTCAATGCAAAAAACTTAAGCAAACTTAGATGGCTATAAAGAAACTTGAAATTGCTGCAAAGGCGGAGAAGAGTTAGGCTCCAGAAGCTGGGGTGTAGAATCTAGAAATGGGGATGAAGAAAAAGGGGCACAGGAGCAGAGTGGGGGATGTGCTGGAGATTGTCAAGGTGTCAGGGACCCTTCTACTGCCCCCCTCACCCCCCAGGCTGCAACCTTGCCAAACCACGACTCCTTCTTCACCAAAGGCTTCACAGTCCAGCATCTTAAGACATGTTTTTAATGAAAACGTATCTCCAATTATATGGTAAGAAATAGCAGGCAAACAGATTCATTTTATGGACACTATCTCTATAGTTCACTGTATATGTATCCATCTATTTCCTAAAGAAAAGGTTAACTGGATTATCTTTTTCGCACATTTTAAATTATAGGTTAAAACAACTACATTAGGGGCGCCTGGGTGACTCAGTCAGTTAAGCGTCTGCCTTCGGCTCAGGTCATGATCCCAGGGTCCCGGGATCGAGCCCCACGTTGGGCTCCCTGCTCAGCGGGGAGTCTGCTTCTCCCTCTCCCTCTGCCCCTCTCCCTACCCCTACTCCTGTGTGCCTGCGTGCACTCTCTCTCTCAAATAAATAAATAAAATCTTTAAAAACAACAACAACAACAACAACTACATTAGCAGTTAGAGTTCTTGTTTCATTTTCAGTGTATCAAGGTGTAGGTAAAAGAAGACAACCAATCCCAAAGTTTCAAAGATATTAAAGTACTCCTGAAGGTCAATAAATAATGACTCCACAACAGCTTTAGGGCCCGAGTCAGGCACTATGTTCAGTAATGACAAGATACAGATGAAAATCAACCTCTACGCTACTCAGAAGAGAGCCTCTGAAAGATCTCTGGAACATGGATGTATTTTAAATTCTAGATCCCTACATTCTATACATTCTGGCCATCAATGATGTTAATTCAGCCTCTATGGGAGGGACAAAACCTCAAGGCAGAGTAATGCAGCAAACATTTACTGACCGCTTAAAATGTGCTATGGGAGACAGAAGGGTGAATCACACCTTCCACCACAATGGACTGACCTGACAGAATTGTGCTCGGCTTTTCCCTAAGCACCAGCCTTCCCTGAAACAGAGGAAGGGCAATGGAAAGTAAAGTCTCCCTTGGACTTCCTTCCAGTACGTCTCCAGAATAAGTGTCCATTTATTATATATATGATATATATTACACATATGTTATATACATTTTATTCTATTATTATATATATATAATAATAGAAAGGTACAAAGATAAGAGCTGGGGGTATGAGTGTGGTAGGGATAATACTATGAGGAAATCTAGATTAAGGGAAGCTATTACCACTAGCACAACAGCGAGTTTTATAACAGATGGCTAAACTCCTCATGTAATAGGAAAGATGCCCCTTAGCCCCAATGGTAAACTCTGAGATCCTGCTGCAAGGGTCTTTTCTAGGAAATAGTAAATAACTTGGAGGGCAGTGTTCGCAGCAGCACTTCTACAAAATATTCAGTGACAGGTGGATATGGCTGGGTAACATAACAACTTCAATAAAAACCAAGAACATAATGCTGCAAAAGTATTTCCATGGTAAGCTGGAGTAACCTGCTCCAGGTATATAGTGTTCTGGTAATCTGACTCAATACAAGGACATGGCTCAAAGCATAGAGAAGAACCAAAGACTAACATTTCTTATCCATTCCTTTGGGGGGTATCAACTTACCGGAGATGCAGAGCAGGATATTCAAACTTAAGATTGTTAAAATTACCTGCGGTACAACTGTTCTCCGATAAGACTCTAAGCATCAGGATTGGATGCAGAGAAACTAATGTTCACTTAAAGAAGTTCATTCAGACACAAATATTTATTGAGCATCTACTATATGTCAAGCACCCATCTAGAAGTGGTAAGAGTCAGTGGAGAACAATACAGACTTGGTTCCAGCCATTACTCAGTTCATAATCTCTAGACAGTAGATATAGGAATAATAAAAGTAAATTACAAAGAAAAAGTAATTTCAGGTGTGAAGTGCTATGAGGACATCTACACTAAGGAGAAATAAAGAATTTGATTGCATTTTTTAGTTTGACTGCTGACAGCTTTCAGGCCCCACCACACTCTCGTCCCCTTCTGCTCCACATCCAGGCAAGCTGATAAGAAAGCTCAGGTACTCCTGCCTTTGGTGCTGGCAAGAAGTTCAAATCATGTTTGCCCAGCTCCAGGGCAGAAGAACTCACCCCAGCCCCAACCACCATATAACCCCAAACCAGTCTCCTTTCCCTAACTTTCTCAAGCCACTTGTGACCCAGCTTGGGAGTTCATCCTGCTCTCCCCAGAAAGTGCATTACTCAAGTAATAAACCCTTTTATACCCTCTTGGTGTGTATGTGCGGCATCATGGGTTGATGTTCAAAGTTTGGATGGAAGGTCCATCTGGCCTCTGAGGAGTGATCACATCACTAAAACAAGCAAAGTCTCAGGATATACAAACACAATAAGGATAGAAGCAAGGTCTCTTGGGGCTAGGCTCAGACTGCACACCATTTCTGCTGGATGCTTTTGGTCCCAGCAAGTCACCAAGCCATGTCTCCACCTCTTGATAAAGAGGAACTGCAAACATCTCTGGCCATTTTCACAACCCACCATGACCATCTAGCTGAATCCATTTTGGCACTGCCTAGTTTACCCCTTTCTTTATAATGTGAGTAAAAATCTTTTGATGAAAATCATGACTGGTAATTTTGTCCTGGTAGAGGGCTCCCCTACTCTGCAAGAGATGAGAGCTGGGGGTCCCAGTGGGCCAAGTCTTATTCACCTTCTGGCCCTATTACACAGAGCACAGAAACTATCTATCCTAGGCACTTAAGGAATTATTGCAGAAGTGAACTAAAACCAATTTTAAGTTAAAGAACAATGTAATAGCTAAAGCATAGGAGTAAAAGAAGGAAGTCTGTCATAAAACATTTTGAAAAAAATCTTCCATATATGTTCATACATCATCTCATACATCATTCACATTTCTTAGGCATTTTGAACACAGCTGTATCAAACTTACTTCTCTTGTTAGGTGGGTGACAGAGCCATTCCAGATAATTCTGACATTCTAATAACATAATTAGCCCCCTGATCTGTAGGAGGGTGAGTCATCATGAGCCTCCTGACAGACCTGTGAGATGGGATAAGATGGCTCACCTCTAGAAGTGCAATGCATACACCCACAATTATATAGATGCATGTTAGCTGAAGTGCTGAATTAGGTTTCCTTGTTGGAAGGCAATAGGGGTATTTGACTATGGATACTGCTGCTCTTCCTAGTCCTCAAAATGCCCTTCTACTTTTGTATCCATTGAGCAAAAATACTAGGACTGTGCTAGGTATGAGGGACAATGAAATATGCAGGGATTTTTGCCTTAAAGAAGGAAACTAATAATAGTTGCTATATTGCTCTATGCAAGGCATTTTGCTATTCTCTCTACATAGGCTTTCTATACAGCCCTTACAACAAGCCAACAAGGTGGCTGTTATTATCCCCACTTGAGAGCCGAGGATACAGAAACTATGATAGACTATGAATTTGCTCTAGATCATTCAGCAAATACATGGCAGAATCTTGATTCAGACCCTGGTCAGCCTGAACTCACACCCCAGCTCTTTCCAGCCTATAGCAATGGGCTACTTCCAGTTAAGCAAATGCACCATCGGTTTCTCTTATCCATTACGTTAGACCATTACTACAGTTACAAAAGGGAAACTTCCCTGTCTTCCCTCAAAGAATCTCTCTCTAGATTCCATCTCTAAACCACCATGATTCAGTTGGGATGATGGGTTCATCAGACAAAGTGGCTGTGGTGAGTGAACTGTCTATACCTCAGGGTCAAACCCCAAGTACACATGCAGCGAGGAAGAAAATCAAAACACTTGGACCCTAAGTCAAACTCATCTGTGCTTGAAACACTGCAGTTGTCAGAGTGGTCACAATGTGCAGAGTCAAGAACTTTATGGAAATGAGTAAAGCTGAAATACATATAAATTTACAATAAAAAAGGAGGAACTTATCTCTATTTCTTTTCAGAAAATGCTTATGAAAGTCTTCTCTTTGTACAAGACAGGAGCAGATCAAGCCTGAGATCATATCTGATGGTGAATGAGAAGGGGCTAACCAAGCTTGGCAAAGATGGCGCGTCACTTCATCTAAAGGGAAGAAACACGGATGAAGCCAACCTTACGATATATCTATGGGTCTGCTACTGAATACCAGCTTTGGGCAACTGTGGGAAATAACTACCCTTGTTCCTCCCCTAGGTCTCCCATTCAGTACCCAAGTTTTGCCCATGTTCCCATGTCTCTTTTATCCTCCTGATTACCCCCACCTGTGATTGGGTCACAATTCCCTCACACCTGGACCCACCTCCCAACTGGCTGGCCTGATCCCAGTCTCTTTCTTATTCCAAGGACCCCTTCTACCAGATCAATTATCTTTGTATACAACTTGTAGCATGTCGTCACTCTGCTCAGAAACCTTTCATTGCTCTGTACTTCCTCATGTTTCTAGTCAACACTACTACACCTCAGTCTCCCTGCTCCACTGCTCTCCAAATCCTACTTCCCTTGGTGGGTAGGCTGCTCTTGTCACAGTCGGCCAAGGGTGCCATATGTATCCCACTCTATGTCTGCATGTGGATCATGCATGTTGTCTTCTTTTACATTGCTCCCCCTCTGATCCAAAGCCCAGGCCAAGTCTCTTGTCTTCCATGATGTCCTTTCTGATAAATCTAGCCCTTAACTCTTAAAGGACATATATGTTGTTTCTTACAATTAGGCATGGAATTTTATTATGTACTGCCCTACAGTTAATTACTGTTTCATGTGCTAGTCTGGTGTCCCCCAACTGCTTTAGGGTAACCTTGAGTCTCATTACCATGTTGTATGTGTTGTAAGTATTCACGTGTGCGTGTGTACACATGCGCACATATGTATCTCTAGTTATTTATTGTATTAGCCATGGGCTGTTAAATAAATCTCACAACCAGTATTTGCATATTCTCACAAATGATAATTTATGAAGATTTATTATCAATTTAGATATTCTTAGAGCATTTTATTGCATTTATTGATAAAGTAGGTTTCTAAAAAGTAGGCATTGAGCCTCAAATGAGATATAAGAAAAAATTAAGGATTTTGTCAGGAAACCCCAACAGTTTTCTCCTTTTAAAGAAGCAATAAAATAACCAAGACCAGGGTTGGGAACAGTTGGGAACTTCCCTTTATGGTTGATTCATTCATTCATTCATTCAACTAAAGAGATTCAGAATGCCTATTAGATACCAAGTACTGTGTCGATATCAAGGATATTATTGGTATCAAAACTACCTGTGGATAGGTTCTATTAAGCCTAAAGGAAATGAAATTTCATAGGCAAAAAATATGTGGAAACTGTCAGATATTCCAAAGTCTAGTAATAGCTGAATTAGGCTGAGGGACAAGCTTGTTGTCCTGATAAAAAATAAATTCATTCCAGCTCCATTTGACTTCTATTTCAACCCCTACCATGGGCACAGCTTGATTGAAGTTGGTCAGAGCTACTTAATTGTCATAGATATATTTATATTTTCTCTATTTCTTTTTTTTTGGTCTGTCGGGGAATTATGATGTGGATGGCTTAGAAGGTAGAGACTGGAAAAGCAGTACACTGAGCCCTTGAATTTTAGTGTGGGATGTAAGATTTCTCTGCTTTTTAATGAATTCTTGGACAACCCAATGGCTTTGCTCCAAAACTGTCCTGCTGGAATGGAAGATTATCTCACATGGGTCATTACACTTCCAAGCTTTAAGCCTCAGAATGAGCATTAAATTAAAATTCCCTGCACCTAGTAGGCAGAACATTGTGACACTTAAAAGATGTGAAAGCGCTAAATGAATTCTGAGCAATAATGTTATCACCACTGCATATTTATTGAGTTCAACAGGGTGCTAAGTACTGTAGGGACAGATAATACAAGCAGCCAATACAAAAAAGCAACAGCAATACTCTTATAAGAACTCCCCCATTCATCTGCTTTAGGAACAGAGAGTGTAACTAGACTTGTTAGAAATAGTCTCCTCTTTTCAAAAGTATCCTCAAGGTTCTCTATGCTTTTGTTTGATTTGAAAGTGGCCGATTTTCTACAGTTACCATCTATGAATGTGGCCAAGTCTCCCAATTTCAAAATTACCATAAGAATGCTGTAGGCATTACACTGAAGAACTTCATCCCCTTGCAACTGGAAATTACAAATGGAGTTTTCTGAGAAATCTTAAATAATTCTGCTGTAAAATATGATACACATACCATTGTGTTTTTTACTCAACTGGGGAATATGCATTTTCAAAATCAATAATACTGTTCTTTTTAACTAGCCTTCAATTTTCTGGGAAAAAATGCATACATTTGAATGCCAAAAACATTTAAATAGTTTAGTCTAAAATTAAAGAGCGCAACTATTCAACCTTGGGCATGAAACAAATTTCCCATTTTTAACAAATCTAGACCTAAACGGAGGAAGAGTTAATGTACAATATATCCAGTATGTATGTGCAAGATCCAGTATGCATGTGGATGAGCACAAAGAATAACTCTGCATATACAAAAACTAACTGAATTTCAGAATCCTGACTTTCTTATTTAAATGCCAGCCTATCAGGGTTATAAGAAAAAAATTAAGCACTTTAGAGAAAATGGGTTATAAACTGTCATTGTTGAGTTTAGGGTTCTGACAACTTTGAAAGTAACTATAATGTAATCTCCCAAGTTGGTAGCTAAAATAATGGAACATCTGGATGCCATTGAAATGTATGACAATCAAGGAGAGAACAGAAAAGCAGAGGGAACAATGCTCTTCCTTTGCCTATCATTCTTCGTGGTTTTGAACTCTTGCTTCAAACCTCCGTCATGGTAGTCAAGGGCAACTCCCTTTGAGAAGGGAGTTCCGTCCTGATCCTAGGTTCTATTAAGTCCATCTCCAGGCCTACCTCCCGCTGCCAGCGGTTGCTCTTTTCCCTGACTTGCGTTATTATCTGCTGTTGGAGCTTACAACCGAACACCTGCATGAGGTAGGCAGCCTGCGATGTCATATGCACCCTGGGCAGAGTGCTGCTGATGGCGATCTTGCACACTGTGTCTGGCCTTTTGGAAATGGAGGCATCTCCAGATAATATCATTTATTAAGCAACCAGAGTCTACCACGTTCTGTCCTTCTGGGGACAAGTGACCCTATCGTGGACAACATAATGAAGTTGAACTACGTAGAGACAAATGAGCAAGATACATTTGCCTTTCCAACTGGCAGCCTCATATATGGTACCTTCCCATACAGTTTCTGGGCTGGCCTTGCCATTTGTCAGATGTCTAACATTACATATTATGTCATGGGAAACAGCCAGACATGGGCCTTACATTATAACTAAAGTTCCCCCTGGATAAGAACTCACTGTAACTGAGTTGGGATTCCTCTTCTCCATCCTCTAACCACAACAAAGAGGAGGGGCAAGAACATTTTTTCAATCCAGTCCAGCCAGGAATTACTGTGAGTCTAATAAGTATAACCTCAGTGTCAGGAGGAAGACAAAAACGGTCATTAAGGACCTCGTACTCTCTGGTCTCACAACAGATGCATATTCATTGATTGTATATTTATTTACATTTTTACCCTCAACATGGGATATTTCAGGGAAGCAGATTGTTTTTCCTGCCCTCTCTTACCAACCACCACATTTCAAGGTTGTCGGAAAATGGAGTCTCTCTGAGGACAGAGCTGACTGGTTCTTGGCACGCACGTTAGTCTTTCCAGAGTCCCTTTTACCGAATGGCTCCAGGTTAGATCTGCTGTGCTATGGGTAAAGGCTGCCCCGCTTGCCCCTAGGTCTGTGTGCACATCTGATGGGAGTCTGCTTTTCAACATGGGAAGGCATATGTGCCCTCTCAAAGACATGTCAAGCCTGAGCTAGTTTGCTTTGGATTCTTTCCCTCTTTTTACACCGCACTTCGTCACCAGCGGAGAATGCAAGACAACTATGCCAAATGTGAATGTTGCCCACATGCCCACATTTGGCAAATGTTTGCCCAGATCTTTAATTTTGGATCTAAATAGTCCGTCATCCAATAGACGATTTCCAAGGTACTATTTAATGCTGACATTTCAGGATTCTGTGGGATTTACTTGCACTTTTGTGAAAAGATGCTCACAATGTATCATCTTGCTTTCTGTGAGAAAGTGTTGGAAGGTCGACTATTAATCTGCAGTGCAAGAGAAGAAAGTAGTTCATATGTGTGGGTAAAACGTTCTGATGTCTACGATTCCATCTCAGGCTTTCATGATCAGGCTTCTGATGTAATTTTCCGAATGACATGAGTTAATATGTAGTAGTTCTTTTTCAAGTGTTTCAGAGATATTTATGTGAAGATTTTCCTACATTGTATAATTTTTCCTTTAGTAAGTGAATGCTCTAAGGTAGAAGATCACAACTCCAGCCAAAGGAAGGATTTCTGTTCATATTTGTGTGTAGTCTGGTCAAGCTCATGAAATAATCTGCTAAATGACATTAGATCATGTACAGGGTTTTTTGTTTCTTTTTTCAGTTGATCTACAGGCAGAAGGAGGTAAGTGATTGCCTGCCTGAAAGTGGGCACCAAACCAACTTAGAGAAGTATGAACAGGGTAGCTAGGGGGCTAGGCTGTAGCCATGCAGTCTTCCAGAAAAAGCGATGGACGGTCCATTACTTGAGGTCATTAAAAACCAACCACAGACTGCTGTTTAATGCGATCTCACACAAGCAAAAAGGAAATTAATAATAACACATGGAATATAGAAAAATGCCCACAAGAAATTGAAAAATGAAAAAAGGAGGTTACAAAACTATATGTATAGTGTTATTTCAATCTTTCTGACAGATTTTATATAGGATTGTATGATCTCAAATATACATAAATGCAAAAAATGTTCTGAAAGTTCATACTCCAAAATGTAAAAAGGGACCATCATGGCATGGGGTAAATTATGAGTGTGAAATTCTTCTTCTGTTTTGCATATCTTTATGTCTCTCTCTCTCTCTCTCTCTCCCTTCCTCTCCCCCTCCCTCCCTCCCTGTCTCTCTCTTTGTTTTACAGTGAATATGTATTATACATTACATGCTTCTGGTACATCATAGTTACATGTTTCTAATTATTCTATAATTAGAAAGAACTATATTTAAAAATTCTACTATTTTAGTAGGCTTTATTTAATTTCTAAAATAAGAGTTTTAGAATAAACCCAAATTTTCTTCTTTTCACTGAGGTGCATATATACATGCTTTAAACCATTAGACATTGAGTTCATTCTTCCTTACATACTGATGTCCTTGTGATATGACAGGAACTCTTAAATGAGTTGCTCCTGGAAGCATCATTTTTGAAGATGGGTAAATGGTTTAGTGCATGTATCAAGGCACACATCATGGGTCTATCACGGCCTTTCACAAAAAGATTTGTAATTCTTCATTCCAACGTGGGGCAAGCATGTCTTGGCTACTGCCGATAGAGACAGAACAACATCTCCTGTTGTAAAAATGCTAAATAAAACCCCCTCATATTCTCTAGCTGAAACCAACTGAACGCATCTCTAGTTCCTGCATTCCACAAGAGTATCTGCTGCAAAGGCTATAATGTTACCTTAAATTTAACTGCAGACTTTCTGACTTTGCTTTCACCTAATGAGAAGAGATCTGAGGCCTTCGAACGTAATGATGGAAAATATAAAGGTGAGGCTTCGTCAAACTTACTCTCAAAGTGGCAAAGAGGCTGTCCCCACACCGAGAAGAGAAAAATTCCGTCATTTATTTGGTAAGCCAAGGGATAGCAACAGTCGTTTTCACAGCATTCAAATTAAAAATAAGACAAGAACAAATGAGGTCCCTCTCTATATGGAGAAAGTTAGAAGAACACAGGGCTTGATTGGTCAGAAGCCCCTTGTTCTGCAGGTACTAATTGTCTACTTAGGCTGTCTTTATAAAGCTTCTTAAGAGGGCTATTAATGAGCAGTCATACATTTTTAAAAATATTGAACTTTTAAAATTTTATTTGAAGGAAGTGTCCTAGAAGTAGGGGTTATCTCAATTACATAACAGCAAAGTATACATTAGCACAGAGCTTAGCCCCACGTCCAATTTTAAGATTTATCAGCATCTTTAAAAGTGTATAGTGGCATGCCAGGAATTATAACAGGGCATCTTATGAAAAATCTATGATCTTCCTTCTGAATTATATATTTACGACTTACTGAGGATGATAGATTTCAGGTAGATAAATGTGATTTAGGAACTGCTTTTAGGCTCTGAGCACACTGGGGATGGCCAGCAGGGCTTCTGTAGGGACGGGAATGCAGTGGGGTGAAGCCCCTCCCCTTCCTGCATGTTGGCTGCCATGGCGGGAGGCCTGCCAACCTCTCGCCTGGGCGCAGACTTCCTGTGAATTTCTGGGCAGGACAGATCACGGTAACCTGGCAGGCATGGATTATCTGGTTTGTGGGTTACCTGTAGCCTTCAACTGAAAGTTCAACCCATTCACAGAGTGGCTATGATGTCCCAGGTATTATGCTAGATGCTGGGAGTACAAAGAGCAATACTCCTCAGCTGTGGCCCTCCAGCCTACCACGGACCTTCACCAAAGGGAGGGCCAGGCAGGGAAAAGATGCAGACTCTCTGGAGAGCTCATCCTGTAGCTTGCTAACAGAGTTGAGGATGGCCTGAAGGAGGGGCAGAGCTTCAAATGTCTAAGGGCAATGAATTTTGAATTATGGTATCTGTCAACTGTGTCTTTTCTTGATGTCTCATGACCAGTTTACTATTTCCTACACTTGAGGTGTTGACATATGAATAAAACAGGAAAAAAAAAATCCCAATTTGTGTTTAAATATTAAACACGCTTACTCTATTAGCAACTAAGCCCAATTTAAAGCCTTAAAATGGTTATAATTCTGGGGAAAGCTTGGGAGTTAGTGATAACACTAGGGGGGCCTAGAGGTAACTAACTGGAGAAATTAGCTATCTGTCCCATGCTAGTCTCAAGGATGATCACTTTATTGAGTCCTTGGATCCTTGGGAATGCTACAGCTCTGCCATATGAGCTTGGATGCCTCAGTTTCCTCTCAGATCCTGACTCAGAAAGCCAGGGAGACTGCAGATCCTCCAGGAGAGGCTCAATGACCTTCTTCATGGCTGGGCCAGACCCATGGTTGACTCCTCATTCAGCCTATGTTAGGAGAATGAGCTGTTCCAACTTACTTGGTCGCAACCCATTTAAATGGATATTGGCAAACAGAAGACAAGAAATCTCTGAGGCTTTGGGCTCTTCAGAAAAGAAAGGAAGGAATTAATACTCTCTTAAGTGCATACCATGTACCAGGAGCTACGTTAGGTACATTTATAGATGCCATCTCATTGAAGAACCATAGTATATTCAACAACTATGAGAAAAATTCAAAATACAATACATAATACAATGCACTATGTGTTCTGAATTCTTCCATAAGAAGACCACTTCAGGAATCCCAAGGAAAAATCTTAAGCTTCTCATCATAATAGCTAACATACATTAAACACCTAACAAGTGGAATATATACGCAACATGCACAGATGAGGCTAGATAGAGAAAGATGGCGCAGCTGGTGAGTAGCGAGGTCTGTCTCCAAATCCTGTGCTTTAACTGTCTCTATCTACATCTGCAGTACAAAGGACATTGTTTTATGAGACATGTTTTATTTCTAAGTCAGACTGAGGAACTGTAAAAATACGTACAGTGCTACATCCCCAAAGACGGAATAATCAAATTTACAACAGGTTTTCTCAATTTCAAAGGGACTGATGGTATTTGTCCTCACATACCAACCCATTTTTCTTGGTTCTGACATTCAGGACTGCCCCCATTGACCTTCCTCACAGTGACCTGCATCCTGCTGACAACACCTCTCAGCATTTCCCTAAAACGGTCTTGCCCCAAAATAGATGATGTTGGTAGCCCCCGATCTGCCACCCAAGCAAGTTGCTCGGAAGGTCTTGCAACAACAGCTCACTCGAACTGTGTGCAGCCAGCAGGAAGCAAGCCAGAGTATTTTTTCCTTTTTATTAATAGAGGCACTTGAGTTGGAATTTCATGTTCTGAACCTGCTGTCATTATATTTTTATTTTCCCACAGACAGACTTAACGTGCTCAACTGGGTCATACGCATCTGGCGTTAGGCACGAGCTTGGATGATTTCTGAAGGACCTAAATGAAATCAGACTGGACAGATCATTCTGTGGCTCAGAGAGCGGGCTGCACAAAATAAACTAGGAAAGCAACACAAGGGAAAATGAGAGAAAAGGAAGCCCAGGGCAGAGGGTCAATTTATCATCACTGCACTAGGGGGAGAAGTCAGCCTGGGCTTCTGGCATGTGGGATTCGCAGTGGGGAGTCCTCATGATTGTGCAGAGCCATGAAAGGAATCTGGACCTCTTCTCTGAGAAGGGATAAGCCACCGATGGGACACCAGACCCACGGGGTGAGAGGTTCTCGCCCACCCCGCCCCTCTCCCCCAGGACCCAATCAGCGCTTGCCCAGGAAGGAAGCAGCCACATAGCACCCTGTTCAGAAAGTATTCACAAGTGAAAAACAAAAGCAGAGCCTCAGCTCGCTGCAGCCTGTGTGCCCAGCTCAACAAGCTGTGACCCCCCTGGGGCAGCTTATCTGCCCGCCAGCACCACCAGCCAGCAGCCAGCAAAAGCCGGCTCATTTCCATTTCCAGGCAGGGCCACTGGATGGAAGGACCTTTCCAGGTCCAAGGGAACAGGTTTCATTTACTGTTGCTCTACTAATTAGTGTTCAGCTTTAAGGAGAAAGAAAACAAACGCCATCTTTCACAAACCGATAAATTAGAGGCGGCTATTTATAGAATCAAGGACTCATTCCAGACAACTCTCCCAGCGTCTAGGAGTGACTGCAGATTATTCACAGGGAGGCTAACCAGGGACACAGACAAGCGAAGCTAAGAAGTACAAGACTGCCAGGGACAGACAAAGCAGGCATGACGCCCTCGAGACTCTATGTCATCCAAGGGGCCAAAGCAATGCTTCCCTTCCTTGTCAGATGGAGACAGGGTGGGAGGGGTGCCCTCAGCTGAGAGCCTAACCAAGTCCTCACATGCCGGCATTCCCAACCTCAACAGGGTCTCTTCAGACACAGCCCTGGGCTCATTTCTTGTATTTTGAGGGGTTCCAAAGGGCACATTGTGAAAAAAATGTAGGGCAGAGAGACGATGAGAAACAAACTGCATTTTACAATATATGTAAATTTCTCTACTGTGAGAGGATTACAAATTATGGGGCAGTAAGAAACAAAATATTCCCTCCTATCAGATCTTCTAAAACAGGAGCTCACTGGCTCATTACTGTATTAAAAAAATGCAGGTGTCAACGTTAGTGTAGGGAGGTTTGACACATAAACCTGATTTGGGTTTTTTTGTTTTGTTTTGTTTTGGAAAAAAATAAGGCTTTCTGAGGAAACCAGGCCCACCTACTTCCACATTTGCCACTGGCAGAGCCTCTGCAGAAGGGGCGGGTGAGACCTGCCATATTTCCCCTCTACCCCCCACCCATATCCATGGTGCTCCTCTGAGTCACCAGCCTGCAGTTCTCTTGTAATTTCTGTTTGGAGCAAACTATCTCTGAGAATGAATATTTGCTTGGAAAAATGTGTATGTGTCTGATTCAATATTTACTGTTTGGTCAGTTGGGAAAATAAAGTGGTATATATATGTGAGATATATATATATATGTGTGTGTGTGTGTGTATATATATATATGCAATTCATACTGCTGGGAAGATCTCACAAGAGCTCGTTCTTCAGAGCTCACACCAACCTGGACTGCTCTGCAGGAACTGGAATGGCAACCCTTGCTCCTACCTCAGACACACATGTTCCCACACACAAGTACCCACGCACGCCCACCACCCACCACTACCACCACCATCACCACCACCTTCACCACCACCCCAGGACCACTACCACCACCATGACCACTACCATCACAATTACTACCACCACCATCATGATCATCACCACCACCACCATCATGATCACCACCATCACCACCATCATGATCATCACCACCAATCCTCCTTATTTAATTGGAGTTGTAGTGCCAAAGGCCACCTCTGGCTGGCCTGCTTAAGCCCTCTTGGGGCATTATTTCAAACCTGAGAATGACACTGATTTAGAAAAATCTAAAGGGAGGGGTTAGTTCCTGAGTCAAGCGACAGGATTTCTGGGAAAGATGGGCTGGAAACCCTCACTAAAGAGAGTGGAGGAAGCAGGCCCTCAGAAAAGTAGGCACTTGAGGGGAGAGAAGCAGTTAGAAACCAGTGTACACTGTGAGGGAGCCTTCTGTGAATTATTTTAACTTGGGGATACTTCTCATTTATAGTTATGGAGTGTGGAACACAGAAATAACCAGATTTAGGTGGAGGTTTTTTTCCTGCTATACTGTATTTGTAGTTGCCCCATCCTTCAGTAAATAAAGTTGGATCTGTCTCTATAGCCTTGTGAGGGGGCGGTATGAGGAGAAAGGGGCAGGGGTGGGCCCGTGAATGAAGTCTGCCTCCTGCAGTAGTGAGCTTGGGCGGCCATGACAAATGACAACAGAAATTTATTTTCTCACAATTCTGGAAGCTAGAAATCTGAGGTCAAGGTGTTGACAGGGTTGGTTTCTTGAGGCCTCTCTCCCTAGCTTGTAGATGGCTGTCTTCTCCTGGGTCTTCACATGATTTTTCCCTCTGAATGGGTCTGCATCCAAATTCCCTTTTCTGATAAGGACACCAGTCATACTGGATTAGGGCCCACCCTCATGGCCTCATTTCAACTAATTACCTCTTTAAAGACTCCAAATATAGTCACCTTCTGAGATCCTGGGGTTTAGGACTTCAACATATGGCTTTCAACATAGGCGATTCAGCCTGTAACACCTGGTCTCTTCTTCCACTGGTGTCCAAGCTGGTGCACGCAGTGTGGCCACAGCATCCTCTCAGGTGGACTTGGTCCTGGAGCTTGGGGTGGTAGCCAGCAGGGCGAACCCCTGTCCAGAGATGGGAAGGCAGTGAAGGGCAGAGGAGTGGGTATGGAGGAGCAGCTGAGAGATTGGTAAATGGATAACCAACGAGTCTAAGAGAAAACCTCCTCTTTTCATATCCATCTATGCTGATGCTTAAGGGTGGGCTGACCTGACACCTGGGTAAATCTGCTGTGAACCAAGAGTGGGAAAAGATGATTCCATTGGCCACATGTCAATGTGCTGATGGATGTGTCGGGCCATACTGTTCTGTGAAGAGAAGAAGACCTATCCTGGACACTACTATGAAGTGATTGTGTGACCTTGGCTCTCTCTTATCTTTCCTAAGTCTCAGTTTCTGCATCTGTAAAATGCGGGAGAAGTGTCTGGATGATATGAATGAAAAACAGCCCCTTGATAACAAGACAGCAGCCAACTACAGTAGCTCATGAATAAACAGCAGGTTAGACTCTAATGACCTCACTGTGAAAGGCGAAGAAAAAAATGTTCAGTGGGCAAAACATACTCACTCTAGTAACAGAAGCTTGGTGTCTCGCCCAATGCCAGGCCCAGAATCAGCACGTAATAAAGCTTTTAAGACAGGAAGAAAAAACAGTGAATTCACATGAACTCTGTCAAAGTAGGTACAACACAGGAAGAAACAGAAGTGAGGACCGACTCTCCATCCGAGGCCAGTGTCTGTGTTATGTGCACGGATGGACCATCTTTTTCCAAGGCCTCTTGGTACTTTCTGCAAAGTTTCTTGAAGGTGGCAGAAAGAAGAATCTAATGAGAGAAACTTCCATTTCTCTTGTAGTTAAATCATCAAACTATGGACTGCTTAATGGGTTGAAATAGGCCTGCAATTCTTCACCACCAGAAATTACCATCATTTCAAGAGCAGAGGCTCACCAAAGGAAGAAACCACTAAGGATGTGCACTCACCGAAGAAATCAATTTGCATCCTAAGGCAAGAGGAAATGTTACAAAAACTTACCAAAGAACAGTACTTGTTTTTCCTTAGAAAATAAGACTATAAAAGGGATGAGAATTTCAAACAGGAAGAAAAAAAGAGTCATTTGAGAGGTACCTTACAGAGGACAATGGATGATATGCTAAAGGGACAGATAGTACATAATTTACATTCTTATAGCTCTAGTGTATATCCCTCTGTAATGTGTTTTGTTATTTATACCACCGCACTCTAAAATCTCGCCACGTTCTCTGGACTACTTCAAGTTATACACACACAACAAAATTTCCCATCCCTTGTCTTTATGCTGGTTACTGGGCCTTGTCATCTTTTCTGATTTGCAAATAAAATCACGCTCTCTGCTCTCTTTGGAAGACTTTTATCAGAACCATCCAGCCCTGAACAGAGAAGCATTTCAAGATCAAAAGGGAGGCAAATAATACTCTTTCAGCATGCAAGATAAAGATTCACACATAATTAAGCCAGAACTATAGGATTATTTAAGTGGCTATATCTTCTAAGAATAATTGAACTGCTCTAAGCTATTCAAAATACTGGGGCCAGGACTGAAAAAGAAAGGGAATTGACAAGGTGTTTGTTGAGGACAAGGGGAGAAGGGTGGGGATGGGGAAGAGGGAGGGAGAGACAATGGTTTAGCAGTGTCTATGTGTGCCGGGCCCTCTGCGTGTTTCATCGATGAGGTAGGGATCACTGACCCCTGCTTTACAGATAAGGAAATGGGGGATCAAAGTTAACTTGGCAAGGCAGATGGAAAGAGGCAGCGTATTCCATTATTTCTGTCTCCAAGTCCATGAACTTCATGGTGTCCTAAACTGCCATCCATCACCTCATCTAGGGTAGAATAAGGAAGACAGAGAAGGAAGACAGAGAACTGACAACAGCCGCCCCCGTTCACAGAACACTCGCTGGCTGACCGTCGGCGTCCTGAGCACTTTTCATCTGTCATCCCATAACTCTTCACACCAAGTCTGTGTTAGGGATTGTTATCCCCACCTTGCAGATGCGGGAACGGGGTCAACGATCCCTGCATTTATTGCCTGCAATGATTCCTTTTTCGCAGCTGTCTTCTCTGATAGTGAGGGGGGCTAAAGTCATAACTGTTAAGCTAAAACATTAATTCACTATTTAGTTTATGCATTTGTTATCACTCCCTGCATCTGTTTGCCCGAATTAGCCTTCTACTTCTGCTACAATCATAAAAGGCTATCGAGGAATGTATATGACTTAGAGTAAGTGAGCTAAAAATCCCATATTTTTGGATTTTACAGTAGGGACAGAAGACCACTCCAATGTTTACATATAACAGACTTCAAATTAGGCAAGAGTGAACACTTAGAATTCACCAAAAAAAGAGTAAGCTGTACTTGTGAATCTTTCTACAGTTCTTCGCTGCTCTTCTTTCTTTAGCAAATCCCTTGGATTCTGATAGTGACCACTGTCCTCTTATCATCAGAGATGGAAAGTGAGTGCTTACAGACTCAAAAACCCTTACAGGCCATACGTGGTCAAGCTAAATATCTTAATCCAATGTACAGGCAGAGTACCAGCGGTATACAATTAAAGCACCTTCTATCATGGGGATAGCAAACCAGAAACAAATCATCAATGCCCTTCTGGTTACCCATTCAGAAGTGCACCTACCAGGTCAGCCTCTAAACGGGTCCTTTCAAGAAGAGTCAATTTTGTTTTATTGGGAAGGAGAGATATGAAATAGAGCTAGAAGGTTAATATGAGTTTAAGAGGAGCGCAGGGTTATCTTGGCAATTAAAGGCTCTCCAGGAGGTTAATTACCCATACCCAGCATTTAAAACTCACACAATACAATGTACCAGCAGTTACAAAAATCTGTGTACAGCAGAGAACTCTATTCCGCACTCTGAATGATATTATTTTGCTCAGTTTTTGGAGGACTGAGTTAAAGCAATATCCTTTCCATGATCCATCCAGAAAAAAAGAAATGAATGTCACAGCCAAGTTATGTAGGAAAAAATAGCGTGACGAGGGACTGTACAATTCAGAAGATGAGAGCAAGAGTTAGTGTGCATGGGAGAGACAGAGAGAGCAAGGGAGATGGAGAGACTGGGGGAGAGAGAGGGAGACTGAGATTAGCTGGTGTTTGAAAACCTCAGCCGCAGAGGTGACTAAAAGAAGGAGCACAAATGATGGGGATCCTGGGAGACGTGCAGAGCGATGGTGGATGCTTGGGGCCAGTTGGATTGGTTCGGCTGACCCATGGTGTTTCAGAGCTCCATTCTGAGAATTTAGAAAAGCCAGCGTGCCGCCTGTTAGCCAGAATCATCATGGGGTTTGTATCAGACCCTTCCCTTAGACCCACTGCCTTTAGCGTGGTTGAAATAAATTTCTAGGCCCAACATGGAACCACAGCTGTCCAAGGTGCCACCTCAGCAAACTGAAACTTAGATAACTTTTGTGCCTCCGGAAACGCTCTGCTTGACCAGAACCAAAGGATATCCAGTCAGTCAGTCCCCAAATGCCAAGCCAACTCTGGGCTCTATCCTTATTTCTTTGTTCTTTCTCACCCCAACAAGGTTGGCTATGGGCTATGTGGCCCCAGCCAGTCAGATACTTTTCAGTTTTTCTCTTCTTTGTTCTTTACTCTTCAACCTGTGAAAGCTTCCTGCCTTCCACCCCATTTTGCAGCTACTGAGTGGAGGCAGTCTGCTTTGTGAAGTGCCGAAGTTTGTTTCTAGAACCTTAACTGTCTTCTCTAGTTATTTTGTTAACAGCCTTCATCCAAACCCATCATCATGTCTCACATGGATCCTTCTAGAAAGCCCCCAGAGTCTCCCCACTACCTGTGCCCTGCCCCAGCCCATTTCTGCTCAGCTGAGTAGCTTACACTGGCAAGCATATCACGTCACCCTGGCTTACTGGCTTTCTACTGCACTCAGGAAAAAATGCATCATCGTTACTACAGCCCTGTTTGCCTTGTGCAACTTCATTTCCTATCAGCTTTACCCACCTCCACCTTTACACCCTTAATCACACGGGCCTGGATGATCACACTGGCCTTGAACAGAATCTTGGCTTCATGTCATCAAACGTCACCTACTCAAAGGGGCCCTCCTGACCAGTCTGTTGAATGTTGACTACCATCCCCACTTTTAGGCACTATCCTGGAAACGTCTTTGAGCGGCCTCGGAGAGCTTGTATCTGAACTTACAGCCTTTATTCATTTATTATGTGCCCCCTGCCCCTCCCTGTTTACTCTGTATCCCCAGCACGCAGGGCAGACCCTGGGACCCAGGCCAAGTCCAGCGGCTGCTGTCAGAGCCTCCTTTCTGCACGTCAGCTGCCTTGGAGCTACTCTCTGTCCTGGAGTGTGGAGATGAAGTTGAATGTTTGGGAGGTTTAGGTATCATGACACTATACGATAATAATTAAAACCGCAACAGGTACAGTGACACTTTACTGAGCACCTACTTAGTGACAGATCCCAGACCAGATGTTAGACACAGAGTTGTCCCAACAACTCTCAGAGGTGGCTAGCGGCTATTTGGCACCACTTTCCTAGGCAGATTAATACCAGGTACTGAGAAATGATGAGCCAGATGCATTGGTGTTACCCTAAAGGATGGAAATATTTGGTATTTATGTAAATCTGTAAAGGATGCAAAACAGTTAAGGATGCTTCTGGGAAGTAAATTCAAATGCCTGGAAAACATTCTTCCCTAAAGTCACACTCTGCACCAACCCCCCCTCAAAGACACCACCCTTTCCAGGGACAAGGCAGTAAGTGATCTCGGGCAGATTCCCCAGCTAATGAGATGTCCTCTTTTTCCCCACGGGCAGGTAATGGGTTCAACTATCTGAGAACACCACCTCCCCAGGAGTCCTGGCCTCTGTTGCAAAGAAAAGGAGCACATAAATATAATATAAGGTGTTATTGTTCTGGCAAATGTCCTCTAATTCTGGACCAGATACAAACTGCAGCCCAGTAGTATGATTTCGAAAAAAGAATTATAATAATTATTTTTTGGCAGCCTGGAGTCTTTCATCTTTATGAGATGATAGCAATGTTTTAAAAGGATTATCACAGTGCTACATGATAATAATAATACTCCTTTATTATGTATAATGCTTTAAGAGATTTAAAAGTACTTTGATATAAAATATAAGGGTTGATCCTAATAGCAATCCTTTGAGGTATATGGAGTGGTAATTATTTGCCACATTTCACAGTAGGGGAAACTGAGGTCCAGGGCAATTAAACAGCTTTTAGCCATGCAAGCTAATCATGGCAGGGAAGCTCCAGGGTCCTTAGGCACCACTCCCTAGTCCAGTGCTTGTTAAATAAATCACTGCTGGTGAACTGATTTAAAGGAAAACAACAGGAGAGATTTGAAGTGTGTGTGTGTGTGCATGTGTGTGCGCGTGCATGTGCGTGTGTGTGTGTAGGACCTGCGGATTCCAGTAAGTGATTCTTACGGACTAACAGACCATTTTAGAAGCGCGGATGTGTGATAAAACCTTAACAAAGCCCTAACTTCCAAGCATTGTCATCTGTTCTGTATCAGACTGTCACACTGAAATCCCAGTGCCATACATACCATCCAGACTTCAAGCTTCCCAATAAAGATACTCGATATGTATAGAAAGAATGTTCCACGAAGCTCTTTCCTATCTATTTTCTCATCTCTTGCCTTATGGTGTTTTTTTTTCCCCCTCCATAAATAACACTCTTACAGTTTATATTGTTGCTGTTTCTGTCTTAATGAATTATAGGTGTACATTTTACGGTTTCAGACACAGTCATCTCAGGCAGTGAATCAGCTAGCAGGCTTCTCTTCCTCAACCCTCTCCCCAGAAAGGAAATGAGAAGCAAAGCAACTTGCGTCTCCACAAACGATGTACTTCACTCTGATCACAGCGCTTTTGCTTTCTCTCTTCGCATCCTGGGGCCCGGGAGGCTCCCAGGGCTCTGTTCCTGAACGTTCTTTTCTGATGATTGACAAAGGGGCCTGAAGTCAAGGCAGAGATGTTGATGCATCTGCTTGTTTTCAGAGGAAGGCAAAGGCTGCTCGTCCACCCCTGCTCGGCACACAGGAGCGTGTCCAGAGGGATGAACCACAAATCTCCACCGTCGGAACCAATCAGGCCAAGAGAAGTAGCTTCATTTTGGAATCCACAGTTCAAATATGCTGAAGTTCTAGTTTACACTGAAGGTTAAAGAAGTTTAGTGAAAGTCGGTGTTCATGAATGTGCATTCCCTCTCTGCACTTACCTCCAGAAAATGTTCTGCCTGCTGTTCTCGATCCAATTTCCGTGACGTTGTTGTAATCAGACCTGCGTAGAAATGAGAATATTTGACTTTTAAGTATCCAGGGCAAGTAGCTTACTGAGCATGGGAAGCAAATCCAGTTAAAGGAAAAGCAAAAATGAGAGGGAAGAGTAACTCTCCCATCTCCAGTGACCATCAAGATGGTCTCTGAATTATTCTTAAAACAAAATAAAATTTACGAAGAAAACCTGAAAAATTTGTTCTGGTTCTGTTTACCTCAGTTAGGTACTGTAATCACTCCGGGGATGTAAAAACTCACTGAAGGACCATTGTTCTCCTGATAATGAGGAATTTCAATGATTCATTTGCATATGACGGAAATTCTACAGCAAGAACCTCATTAAAGATTTCAGAGTTCTTGAACACTAATGGGTTGTTGATGCTGATCAGAATCAGGCTATGAAACAGCACTTTCTTATTTAACTTTTTAATGCTGATATAATTTTTTGTTACCCTTGACAAAGAAGGTTACTTCGGTAATAGCTACTTGTACACATAATTATTTCAAATTTAATAACTTCTATACCGAAGACCTCACACTGTAATTTTATCATTTTGTTTTATGTGTTGAAATCTTTACACAAAATCAGTCCCACATGGGAAATATCTCTGTATCTTTCCTTCGAATGGTGTTTCCCATAAATGAATCGCCCCTTTGAGTACAAAGACAAAGAAAAGACAATGAGAAGACACAACCTTCAAGGCTGCCCAGCTTATTGCACCAATTTGTCTTTTCCAGGTTTTATTATTATTATTGTCAAATGGCAATTAGGAGGTCAAATTTATATTCCATTTCTTGGTGCTACACTGTCCCTGAAGACAAAAGACTACAGATGGGGCTGATTTGCCACCTGTGCTGATGGACAGAAAAGAGCAGGGAATATCACATGTCAAGCTCACTCCCCACACTAGTGAGGTATGGGAAGTATGGAAAAGGCATTTTACCAAGATCTGCTGAGGAACTCATGACCTTCAGCTTTTGTTTTACACGTACGTGGTGGGTGGGAGCATGCGGACTTAAGAGAAAGCCAAGAAGAGGCCCCAGGAGGTGAAATGGCTTTCAAAATAAAATCCCACTGGGGGTAGCATGGCTCTTTACAAAGTGGCCCCAGTCCCCTTCACTCTCATCTGTCCACACTCCCCATGGGAGGGAAAGTTGTGTTCCCACTGTGCAAATGATCTGCCTTTCCATGAATTCTTTCTGGAACATGCCCCACCCCCACTGCTTCACCTCTAGATGGTTCAAACTTAGCTCAGATGTTAGAGAGGTGACCTGTCTTCCAGGGTTAGGTGCCCATCTGGTACGTCCCAACACAACCAGTGTACTCTTCCGTCACGGTTCTTTGCTCTGTGCTATAATCCATTGTTCACGTGTGTGTATTTCCCCACTAGACAAGTTGACAGAGTTCCTTCATGGGAAGGGTCTGCCTTTTCATCCTGAAGCCCTGCCGCCCTCCTAGCCACTGGCCTACAACAAAGAATGGGAACTTCATTAATGCTCAGTTGACAAAAGTTGCTGTAGAGGAGATTATTTATATTCTAGTCTTCAGTTTCGCTGCAGACTTAGAATGTGTTTGTTCAGGAAGGTACTGTTTTGTGTGCCAAGAGAGTATCTGTAGGTGGATCGGGGGTGCATGCTTCTTGTATTCATTTGAAACCACTTATTGGGTGCCTCTGTGCGAATGGGGCAGTGCTAGGTACTCTAGGATACAGAGATGAGCTACTGTCTGAGATTTCGGAGAGAAGACTGGTATCAAGAATTTCAAGTGGGAGAATCAGTAACTTCTCTTCCCTAGCTGCCCATAAGAGTCCCCCCAGGGAAACTCAAAAACTCAAATTCTGTGCCCCACTCCATCCCTCATTTACTGTGTCCAAGTCTCTTGGGTTGATGTCTGAACGGGTTCTCTAATTCTAAAAGAAGGCTCTGTGCCATTTCACTCTCCTTTGTTGAGTCTCAGCATGACTTTTTATTGACATTAATTTTTCTGCCCAGCCACATCCAGGAATGAAATGCATCGAGCTGCTTTAGCATCTGGCTCAGTGTGTACGGGGGATCGGGGATGAATGAGGGGGAGACAGAGAT
Source organism: Phoca vitulina (assembly GCF_004348235.1). Taxonomy (NCBI): domain Eukaryota; kingdom Metazoa; phylum Chordata; class Mammalia; order Carnivora; family Phocidae; genus Phoca; species Phoca vitulina. Next base: position 19,128,734 of record NW_022589737.1, read on the forward strand.
GGTGTGAGTGCCCCAGTGGCTGAGGTAATAAAGGAGGAATAAAGGGGAGCACAGCTCTCTGGTTTGGACTAACTAAGGGTCAGTGTGGTCACACCAAGGGGTGTCTCACACACAAATCTGACGCCTTCACTTCCAGGCCATTCTATCCAACAGGGTCACATATCATGATGGCACTTTCCAAGTGAGAAGTAACTGTCTTCTCAGAAAGGGAAGGGAGGCTTTTGTGAACCTCCCCACCTCCTCAGGGGGCATGCTCTGTGAGAGGTCACAATGAGAATGAGAAACACTTGTTAGAGGGAAGCTATACATGGATGAAAGGGCCGTCAGCCTTCACTCTGTTGGGTGCCTGTTGCTCTTCCAGGCACAAAAGACCAGCACCCCTTTGCCCTCTGTCCCTCCGAGGACACTTGTGTCCCATCCTCACTGGGTCAGGCAGCCGTGGCCCCCTGTGCACAGGGAAGAGGTCAGCCTTCCTCTCCTGATTCATCTTAGGGTGATTTCTTTTCTTTCTTTTCTTTTTTTTTTAAGGAAAGCCACTTATTTGCACAATGCTTATGTGGGACTGAGAGAGCAGTGTGGCTCTCCTGTCATCAGCATCCTGTGACCAGGATGTGTTTTTCACATATTTATCAGCCAATGGAGAAAGAGACAGCCTTCCTGAAAAGTCTGAAACACACAACCGTGAACCTGGAGCCATGAGAAATCCAAGCAGTCTCTCTTCCTGGAAGAAAGGCAGGAAAACCTCTGTAGGTTTTAGTTCTCTGTGTTTCCGTTATCTTTATTTTCACAGACAGATGGTAAAAGGCAGGTAAAAAAAAAAAATCTAAGTCAAAAGTGAAAATTGGTGGGAAATCAGATGAGGTGGGGTGGAGGACAGGAAATGCTGTTCGTGGGGACAAGGTTTCTTCCAGGGTGATGAAAATGCTCTAAAATTACAGATTGAGGTGATGGTTGCACAGTTCTATACACATCCTGAAAACCACTGAATTGTATACTTCAAATGGGTGGATGTCTTTGCATGTAAATTACATGTCAGTAAAGCTGTTTAAAAATCAGGAGGAGATCATAAACTCTGCCTTTTAGATTTTAACAAGCCCCTCATGTTTGGAGAAGACAGACATTTAAAAATAAATGAATGAACAGACAGATAAGTTAGTTTAGGAATCAGGCATGAAGAGGGGTTGGGATGAATGGGGTAATCAGGTTTGTCCACGGGGAGTCAGGGACATAAAAATAATGAACAGGATGTTTTGGGGTTAAAGCCACAACTGGTAGTTATTTGTACTAGGAAATAATCCTTGTTATCAAGACGGGACCAGCTACACCAAGAAGGGGCAAGAGCTCTCTTCTCCTAAAGAGACATACTTGGATGAGCTCTGGTACTCAGCAGCTCTGTTTTTCAGTCAGAAAGGAATGCAGTGAGCCATCCTCATGGTCCAGAGGAAATCATCAAAATAGCCAGTGCTGCATCTTCATTTTTAACAATTCTGTGGTAGCTGAATGTAGCTGGGCCCTAAAAGAGGGCAGAGAAGAAAACAGAGCACCCTCTCTCTCTCTTCAGCTCTTCTGATGCATCACCGTGGAAGACAACCCCATTGTGTAATCTCTGCAGGAGAGAAGGCCTCTACATCACACATGTAACTGAAGACCCATTGGGCACAGTAAATTGGGGACTGACATGATGAAATTGAATTTCAAAGATAAATCATAGGCGAGCTTTTGAATGTGGTTTGGAGATATAAACAAACACATCATTTGATATAATTACATATGCAAACCTCCAATTTAGGAGGGGAATTATGCCAATCCTAAGTGAATGATACTCACAAAGTGGGGGGCAGCATATGGCTGGAACCATGCAATTACTTTAAAAATGACTAATTTTAATTTTTTGTTGTGGAGACGGGGGCTCTCACAATCTCTCTGAGAAACAGCCCGAGCACAAAAATGTCACTGCCTGTTCAAAAGAGAACTTAGAGTGTTCTAAGTAGTTATGGTCAGAGAAGTCATACTTGTGAGATGACATCTTCCCCCGGCCTTTTCTCCCTGTGGGTGTCCTGGGTCGCAGCTGTGTAATCTAACTGCCGTGACATTCACATTTTCTTTAAGTGCTACTTGAAGCAATGCAGGTCTTAGCTGCTTCAGCATAATTTTCCAGGACTGTTGGAAGCTGAGTTTAGTATCAAAAAAACACAACTAGAATTATCAACCCTGTGAGCTACAATTAGTACTTAGTCTGTCTTTCTCACCTTCATTTCCTCTGCTCTCCACTTCTCTGCGCCTACCCCCAGCTAGCTGGTAAACCCCTCACTGTCCTTCCAGACAGTTCACACGTTCCCTCTCCCTGAAGCGTTCTCTGACTTTCCCTCTAGCATGTTTCAGGTAACCCATCAGTGGTCAGGATCCCCTTCTAGACCACAGTCTCAAGAAGGCAGAGATTTTGGGGAGTTTACCAGTTGACCTCAGGAACCTACAGGAGTACTTGTCACAGCTATTAAACATATAACTACTATCATGGCACCCAATATGTGGCTCTGTTTATTAGTGAACTGCTAATATGAAACAAGTGAAAAGGTAAAAAAAAGATCTTATTCACCTCATGGTCTTGGTACGTAACACAGAAGCTAGCACCTTGTAAGCAAAACTTGTTTGAATGAACCTTCCAGAATGCTCAGTGCTGTTTTATATAGAGTGGCCATAATGGTCCCAAACCATGGGAGTTGAAGTGACCTGAATGCTCTATTTCATTCTTTGAATAATTTCAAGGTCTTCCCAATTTTTGGAATTCTCTTTCATGCTGAACGTTGGAGGTGTTTAGAACAATTCCTGACAGACTTTTATTTATTTATTTATTTATTAGCTGTTGATGACAGCTTTTTAATCTTTAATGTTACACACAGGGGCTTTGTGGCTATTTCCATGGTCTTCCACATCCTGGTTTCTATCTAATTTACACAGAAAGGTGGGCAAATGATCATCTTATAGTATCCCACATTTGTTGAGTACTATGTACCAGACACTGTACTAAACGGCTCATATGCACGCTCTCATTGAATCTCACAGTGACGAGAGACAAGAACTATTCTGACTCCATTTATAGGAGGAAATTGACTTAAATAAGTTGCCCAAGGTCACCAACGATTAAGCCATCATTCCTACCAGGAATGCTAATTCTGAAGCCTCTCCACTGTCTCCCTAGCAGATGAGTATGTGCAGTGGTAGCAAAGCCCCCTGCCTGGGAGCCAGAAGACCTGGGTCTTGGTCTCAGCCCAGTCAGTTATTGGATATGAGATTCCAGGCAATGACATGGTTTCTCTAGGCCCCTATTTCCTTACCTGGGAATGTCCTAAGTCTCTTTTCAGTGTAAGGAGTCTACAATAACACAAAAACATTAAAAGGAGATCATACTCTGATCTCTCACTGACCCCACTTTCTTCTTGGTGGACCTGAGCCCAGCTGAGCAGGACGTGGGTGAGTCACCCAAGCAGGAACAGGAGGGGCTGCGTTCTGATTTTTATTTATCCACAAAATTTTTATACATTTTGAATATTATCCCCTTATTGGATATACCATTTGTAAATATCTTCTCTCATTCAGTAGATTGTCTTTTTGTTTTGTTGATGGTTTTCGTTTGCTGCACAAAATCAACACTTAAGCACACATGTGTCTCTCAAAAGGAGGAAAATGAAAACATCAGTTAACTATGAGTGTGTGTTTTTAAGTGAAAAAAAAAAAAACCCTTAGTTATTCTCATGTTTATTGTCTCTCCATAAGATCCCAACTTCTAGAACTTCCGTTTCCACCTTTCAATTCAGCCCATCAGGAAGCCTTGAAATGTCGCCCGCATTGTTTACATGTGGACATAAGGCTGTGCACTGAATTTGGAGAATGAAATGGACACACAATACGTGCAAATTTCAGTGCAAATGCAAATTCAAATGCAAAGATTTTTATAGGAAAAATTAAAGTAGGAGTGAAGACATCTATTAAGTTTGTTTTTTTTTTTATTTTATTTTATTTTTTTTAAAGATTTTATTTATTTATTTGACAGAGAGAGACAGCGAGAGAGGGAACACAAGCAGGGGGAGTGGGAGAGGGAGAAGCAGGCTCCCCGCTGAGCAGGGAGCCCTATATGGGGCTCGATCCCAGGACCCTGGGACCATGACCTGAGCCGAAGGCAGACGCTTAACTGACTGAGCCACCCAGGCGCCCCTATTAAGTTTGTTTTAAACAACCAGATACTATGTGTTCTGAGACTAAACAATATTTCTTTTTTTTTTTAAGATTTACTTATTTATTTGAGAGAGAAAGAGAGAGAGAGCGGGAGAGAGTGTGGTAGGGAGGGGCAGAGGGAGAGGGAGAGAAAGAAGCTCAAGCAGACTCCCCGCTGAGAGCAGAGCCCAAGGCGGGGCTCGATCTCATGACTCTGAGATCATGACTTGAGCTGAAATCAAGAGCCGGACACTTAACTGAGTCACCCAGGTGCCCCTAACCAATATTTCTTTAAAAAGAAAAGAATCACCAGAAATAAAAAATACACAAGAGCTAAAGCCTCAGTTATGACAGGGTTAAAAAAAGGGTCTGGAAACTGGCTTGAGCAGACAAGCTTTTTAAGTAAGAGTTGTTTCATGAGGTGTAAAGATTTGGAGTTGCTTGATGGAGTTCTCAGTGCTACTATTAAATTTCCTTAAGAAAATCTGACAGGGAAATCACGGATGGAGCTTTACTCTGCAACTTGAGCTTTTCTTTATAAATAGTGACTTCGAAGATGCCAGTAGAAGCTTTAAAACTGTGTAAGTGAGGGTGCATCCTGAACCAAGTATGAAGACCCTGTGGGTCACATGTAGTTCGGAGCTGGTAGTTTTCTATAACAGATAAGTTTCAGTTTCTTTCTTTGCAAGCCAATGGATGGCATTTCTCAAGTCTGCCTGAGCAGCAGGGAAATCACCGGCAGGATTCTTCTGCCAGAAACACTTTCCCCCTTGGATACAGGATGCTGTAGTTGCCACAGGTAGAAAAGGGGGGAAAGCCAGCTTGTGCAGGAAGAGTGTTGAGGCTGGTACATACCCTTGTACCTTCACTTCAGGCCCAGTTGACAGATGGAGTTGCCCATAGCCTGGAGGGAGAGTTCTGAGGTTCAGGCAAGCCCTGCTCCCTTGCTGTACCACTCATTACAGATGAGATCGATTAGGGGATCGGGGTCAAGGTAACTTGTCATCAGGGTGAAGGATAAGACAGTGGCCAATGAGGGAGGCATAATGAAGAAGATGTTGTATGATGGAGAATATTCCAAAGACCTCTTCTCTGAATAATTCTCTCCTGTACCATGTGTTCCTGCTACACACACCCACATATGAATGCACACACATGCACACATACATGTACACACACACACACACACACACACAGGACTAGAGATGCTGCGTATGAGTCTACTTTTGCCAGAATACCTGGATACTTACCAGACCCATCTGTTCTTCCCTGAGTTTCTCTTCTCATCACCAATCCTCATGACGCTCCCTCCTAATCTCACAGAGCCCTCTGGCTCTACCTTCTGGTTTGGCCTAGATGAAGGATTTATGCACCTGAAGAAGTCTCTAGGGGGTTTAGCTAAACCTTGAATGCCATATTGGATTTCTTCAGAGATATTAAGCTACAGATGGTGAACCAATATTAAGGATGTCATATGAAATGATGCCATATTTAGGTGCCATTAACATACCACTGATGTGTGCGCTCAGATGTGCAATATGGTGCACATCTCCCCCTTTCTCTTTCTGCCAAGATTTTTCTTTGCATAATTCTGAATATTAGATGATCAAAATAAGGAAGAAGTCGTGGCTGGAAATCTAGATGACACTATATGGATGGGTCTCCGAGATGATCTAGTCTGGGACGCATTATGGGGTACTGGTTTGCAGTGCACTGACCACCACTCAGGTTTTGGCATTAGACAGTCCCGCCCCCCGGCAACTGCATGGTCTTCAACAAGTTACTTGGCTTCTCTAAACAGCATCCTCCTTATCAGTAACATGAGGCTTCTTAAATTAAATAATTGATTTAAAATGCTTAGTTTGGTTCCCGGCGCATATTAAATGCTCAAATAAAGTAACTCTTTTGATGAGCTCCAAAAATAATGCCTGTTGTATTGTATGCATTCAAGGATCTAACCTGCTTCCTCCCCATCTTGAGACTTCCCCTCAAATGTGTCTAAACATCTGGGCCACAAAAACTGTAAAATGTCTACTACTCCCAATGTCACCTGACAGATAACGAAACTGATGCTTCCAGTTTAAGTAACTTGTTTAAAGACTTATCCATCAGGAGTCCTTCATCCACGCATTGTTAAATTTTATCGAGAAGGTATTATATATACTTGCTGCTCAAAGTGTGGCATGGATTAGAAGCATCAGCATCACCTAGGAGTTGCAGGCTCCTCCCAGACCTAGGTGATCTGTATGTACACTACAATTTGAGAAGCCTGGCTCTAGACCAAGGTTGGTTTTCACACTTGGCTGTGCTTTGGGAATCACGTGGGAAGCATTAACATACACTGGTGCAGGGTCCCACAGCCAGAAGTTCTGAATTATTTGGGATGGTCAGAGGTCAGAGCATAGAGATTTTTAAAAAGCTCCAGGTGATTCCAATCTTCAGCCAAGGGTGAGAATCACTATATAGACAGTTGTTATTGCTGGGTGATGGGGCTAAAGTAATCAATATATATATATATTTTTTTACTTATCCAGATGGTCTAGTTCTCCCACAATGAAAAATACTGCATTTTAAAATACAAAAGAAAACAATGAATCGTGGATCACTACATCAAAAACTAATGATGTATTGTATGGTGACTAACATAACATAATAAAATAAAAAAAAATACAAAAGAATTTAAAGGCCAATAAAATAGGGGGTCCCTGACCCATAGTCTCCTGTGTGTCTTCAACTGAATTCTACAAAGTTCTTTTTTAAAAAAATATTTATTTATTTGAGAGAGAGAGAGAGAGAGAGCATGACCAGGGGCGGGACTGGGGAGAGAAGGAGAAGCAGACTGCCCGTTGAGGAGCCTGATGCAGGGTTCGATCCCAGGACTCTGAGATCATGACCTGAGCAGAAGGCAGACGCTTAACTGACTGAGCCACCCAGGAGCCCCTGAATGCTACGAAGTTCTATTCTGAATCCACCCAGCAAAGGACTAAACCCCATGGTTGCCAGGTTTATTCTGATTTTAGATAGGACACATGCCTTGTATCTACCCCCAATACAATGGTTTATCTCAGCTACAGTTTGACTTCTTCGTTCTGGCAACTTTCTTGTACTGTGTTATGCCTCTCGTGGCTCCATCTGGCCCTCAGACAGCAGAGGTAAACACCCCCTCTGTGGCAACGCTATCTCTTCACCACAAAAGCATATCTGGACACAAGGCACATTGGGAAGAGACAAGAGGATACAACAATAAGCCTTTACGTTGGTCCCCATGGCATTCAGTGAGGGAGACAGACACATATGCAAATAGCAATGATACACGGTGTGATCTAATACATACCCTGGACAAGTCCAGGTGCCCCGAAGAAGGAAAGATGAATGCTGAATCATGCGACTGGAAAATTTAAGGGAATAAACTGAATAGTTGAATTTGTACTGGGCCCTAAATAGTGAACAAGATTCCAACAGACAGAGAAGATGAAAAAAGTTAAAGTAGCAAATTTGTAGCTGGGCCTGAGATAGATTAATGAGAAAGGTGAGTCTGATTTTAAATCCTGGCTCTCTGATTTCTTAGCTGTGTGACCAAGGACAAGTTATACAATTTCTCTGATCTAAGTCTTGTGGTCTCTGAAATGGGGATAGATCTAACTCCCTCACAGGCTCTGGGTAGCAAACAGAAGAGATGAAGTGCTTGGCATAGGACCTTGCACTTTAGCAGGGCTGTTTAAAAAACAGAAGTACCATCTATAAAAAGCAGTGCATTAGCTTTTTTTTTATTGAAAGTCCTAACAGCACTGGGATGTTATTTATAATTACATTCAAGAGGGACACCTTATTGTTTTCAGATGCATCACCTCCGACAATGTCTGAAAATGTAATAACCAAGTCCGTGAGAGTTAAGTTTCCTTCTATTTATTCAAATGAACATTATGAAGTTCTTTAATTCCTATACACTCCAGAGGTGTGAAAACCACCGCTGCACTCCCGTTAGAAATTATTTCACTGCAAATAATTTGTTTCTACATCTGTTTTCACGTGACAGATAAAATCAGAAGGTTGGAGAAAGTGCAAATTACTCAGAGGATGTGCAAAGTCTTGAAAACACATTTGTGCTTTGTAGGCATGCCATTCTCTTAAGATCATCTTTGCTCTGTGATCTATCCATGGTCTTGGGTAGGAGCAATGTTTTACAACTCAATTTTAAAAAAATCTGGGAAAAATATCGCTTGTTATGAAGAGATTTGACTGTTATCAGAAGACTGACAACCCTCCCCCCTTTTTATGTCACACGTTTTCCAGTTAATTTCCACATAATTAAATCCTTCCCTTTTGTCCTAAATTTATGTATACACTATAAAACCTCATTATTTTTCATCCCACCTATCTGAGAATTTGTTATAGTTCTGGGTCTGGTTGAAGTTTACCTTTGTTCTACCTAGGTAAATTAATAGGGTGGAAAGGTCCCAGGGGAATATTTAATGTACTTGAGACAAACCATTTGCAAAGCACTTTAATTTTAACAACCTCCATTTTGATGTTCTAATTGCAAATAGCCTATGTAACTATTCATTAGAGTCCGTCCAACCAGGTCTTTTGTTTGGCAACACTTTAATAGTTGCATTAACCTTATGTGTTGATTTGAAAGCAGTAAATGCGTGTTTCCTGAAATATTCTAGAATTTGCATTTTCAACTGCTGTAAAATCCTCTTCAACGATAGTCTGAATTAGTGGAACTTCATGGTCTTTCTGTGCTTTGGGAAGAAGTACCGCCTCTCTCAAGAATGAAGAAATTTGTGCTTAATCATTTATGAATGCAGCAACTTTGTGCAAGTCTCTAAAAATGTTGCATGTCTCCATTTCTTCCTCTATAACACAGTAACTATTTAATGGGGGAGCAATCCCCTTTTCCTCACTAGGAGTAACACATAATATTTTTTTTCCTTTATAACTAGAAGTGGAAATAAAGGAGAGGTTAGAATCTTTTAGAACTCCTTGGGAAAAATTGCTGTATCAAATAAGTGAAGAGTTATATACTCCTTATGGTCTTTTATGGAGGACTTTATAAATAATTGCATTATAGCTTTATCACTTTGTATTCTGTTTACATGTTTGTCTCCTTCAGTAGACTGTGACCTCTCCAGGACAACTATGTTTTTATTAATTTAATGTTCATTAAAAGAATATAGGAACCTAGGCTAATCTTTGTATCTTCCATACCTAGCAAAGTGACTGGCATATGGATGGGGATCAATCAATATTAGTCTATTGGATGATAAAACTCTACAACTGAAAATGTGTATGGAAGTGTGTGTGAATGCATCCACACGTACCACCACCCAAAATAGGTGATGGCCCATATATATGGGAATGATCACTCAGCATTTATATTATAGCTTGTAAAAGCTCCCATGTCTTTTGGAAAAAGCTTCCAAGTAATTCAAAATGGAATTATGTGCTGTGATAATTATTATTTTGGGTTTTTAACACAAAATGTTACAAGTTCATACAGCCATGTTTTTTTGTATCGTATGTCAGAGTCTGCAGTCTGTGTGGTTAATTGAGGTTAATGGGGGGAAATGGCAGATTGCCAATGCTAATGAGTTTTTCTTGACTCTTTCTAATATGTATTTTATTTCTCCTTTGCCTTCACCTTTTGTTTAACTAAATTATGTTATTTATCCAAGAACCTGTCACATATAAGTAGGGTTGCTCACTGCCTGTCAGAGAGGGCTCAGCCCATGTTTCATTTCCCAAAGAACATTACAAGTGTGTATGTGGGGGTGAAAAGCAGTCAGCCTCTGACTTCTCTAGGTCCACAAGGCGCTCCACAGTGAATATCAAAATGGAGGACAAGTCAAAGGGCCTTGTAGGATCACACTCCCAGCTAGAATCTGATGAATTAATTCTTCCAACATGCAACCAATAATCTAGTAAGGAGTGTGCTAAGGGGGTACCTCCACCATGTCTTATCATGAGGGTTACTTAGGTGGCCATTTTAGCTTCTTGTTCAGAGAGAATCACTGAAAGAGTAAGGCTGGGGAAAAATCAAAGAGCAGCAAATACTGGCTCGTGGGATGGGGGTTGGTGTGGCGAGGTGGGAGAGGTGGGCAGCCTTGAAGACATCTCAGAATCTGCCTCTAGATATTGTTTATTCCATATTTACCCAGAAAATCAACATAAATACATATCACTTATTGAGAGCTACACGACCAAGTGACCAGCTCTGTGGGACTCCTAAATTTGTGCCCTTCACCAGCATCCTGTAATTATTTGCTTGGTTTTCCTTTACTGGTTCCCTTAGGAGAGGTGGCAGAAGTTTGTTGAAGTTTTCCTCCTACTTGAGGGATGAGAAGGAGATGGCTGACCCTGGCAAACTGAAAATTAAGGGCTGCAGCTGCTGGTGGGTGTGCTGGGCACTTATGTTCAGGTTCCTCTGTCTGTCTTTCCCTCCTCCTTTCCATGGCCATCCCAATGTTGGCCTCCAAGCCCTCCCACGAAGTCAGCAGAGGGGGCCAGAAGCACAGTTGCAAATGTTTCCTCCACATTTTTAGAAGTTTCGCATTCTGTCTTTGGGGATAACAGTTTGTAATGGGTGGGTACACAAGAGGGACCCATTTAAAAACCCACTAGCCAAATAAACATGCCACCGAGCTTAAAAGAAAAAGTCATCTTCTTTGTTGGAACTCTGAGAAATTCAGTATCTCCTGAAAAAATGGCTGGGCCTACAGAGTCTAAGAGGAGATTTTTAAGCCATTCACAACACCGTGTCAGTCCTTTCTCAGTGAAAATGAGCTCATTTCTACTGTGGTTCTAATTAGTGGATAATTAGTACTTGTACATTTCGATGGTACATGTCACGGAACTGGTGCCTGGTATAGCATCCATTCCACAAGATTATTTAGTTTTGCTGCAATTTTAATTCTTTTGAGTCACATTGGTGTCCTGGCACTAGAGAACCTAGGGCTCATGCTAGAGAGACTAGGTTTGAAATGATATTAAAGGGTTTCAATTTCCCATGGAAAAGAAAATTGTCGGAAAGTCTTTGCATTAACGACCCAAAGCAGTGGACAGGAGAGAGTGCAGGATGAATTCCACAGTCTCAGCAGCCATTCTGGGCTCTGGGTTTTTACTATGACATGAGTTACTGGCACCAACTGTTATTGGTGCTATTCCCACTGCTGACTGGGCACCAACATACCTGCTTTCAGAGAAGGATGGGAGTAAACGGAGTGCAGGCAGGGAATACATAATTAGAGCCAAGTGGTTAAAGACTCAGGTAGAATTATGCAAAAAGGCAACATGGGACCCAGAGGGTCTGCCTTGAACTCCTCCTGGGGGTACAAAGAGAGGCTTCCCAGGATGGGGTATCTTAGGTTGGAATGAGAAGTCTGTCGGGTGGACGAGGAGGAGAAAGGCCTTTCACCATATTCTGGTGGGACAGGGACAACACGCAGGCAAAAGGACTACGGTTCTGTCCCAAAGTTACTTCAAGAGACCTTCGGGGAAACTTTGGAATTTTGTATTATCTACGATACCTTTCCCCTAGGGACACTCAGCACCACAATTATTAACATGGAAGTGTTTTTCATTTTTACACGTCATGAAACAGCACAGCAGATGCCAATGGCAACAGTCAGCTCTCCATTCCTGCAAGGCCCACAGTAAAGAGACCAAGAGGACATGATAAGCAAGTACCTGAGCCTAACACATAAACAGGTAGGGGACGCTAGGAGAATTCTAGTCAGCTACCTCTGAAACAGAGCCTTTCCTCACCACTTCCTTCGCTTCCTCTTGGAAACAACACTTTTGTATGGTGAACAACCATCCCAGTTTGCCAGAGATTGTTTCTTTTGTAGCACCGGAAATCCTAGTTCTCTGTTCCATAGAAATCCTCAGTGTTGGTCAAACCAGGATGATAGATGACCCTAGTTTTAGATCACAACTGAATGCCAGGTCTCTGGAACTAACTTATCAAGCAGATCTTTGAGGCTGGATGCATGTGAGAGCATTTGCTATCTTGCCCTGGCATCCAGTTTGGCTGGCAGATGGGGAAACTGAGGCACAGAGAGGGACAGCTCCTTGTCAGATTCCACAGTGCTTAGCTCTGACAAGGTAATAGCCCCGTTCAAAAACACTCAGAACTGCTTTCTGACTTCTTTCTGGCTTCCTCAGGTAATCACATATTTCTAAACACTCCCCTCAGCTTCTCCCTGACCTAGCTAACAACTGATACCATTTTCTGATTATTCTCTATGCAACCAGGGGTATGCTGAACATTTTACAGGCAACACTTCATTTAATCCTCCCCAAAATCCTAAATTTCTGTTACCAAATTGCTAAATACGATTATTACCTCCCTTCCATTTTTCAGATGGAAGAGACTGAGTCTTAGCATGACCAGGAAAACTTGCTAGAGGTTACACAGCTTGTGAGAAAGATTTGAAACTTGATCCAACTGTCTGATTCCAGAATCCTTATTCTTACCATGAGGATACAAGACTCCTCTTCCTATTCAATTTTATCTTCTGCTATTTCATTTAAGATTACTCCATCATTTAACCAAAATATTTGAAAAAGGTACAGGAATGGCTTTCTCATTTTCCACATTTTATTCTATCTTCCACTGATCATTTCATTCACCGGAGAGACATCTTCAGATAAGAGTCTCTACTTGCTTTTCAGTTCCCAGTGGGCCTGGGGCCACATCAAACCTTCCCAGTACAATACTGCTTCAGAAAAATGCAAATTTGATGTGTGGACAGTGTTTTTGTCTTAAGCCATTGAGCTATTGTAGGATCAATCCAATTAAATGTCAATGAACCCCCATCAACGGATCCTAAAGGAATCCAAGCGCCATGCTTCTCTTAAAAACTCTGCCAAGACCTTCACCATTTGGATTTCCTAGTTCCTCTCTGAGCTCTTCTCTTCTTAGGTTATGTCCTCCTCCAGCTTTCCTCTTGCTAATCTTCCTTTTGAAAGTCTTCCTACTTGCCGCCAGGAGGGTGGCGCGCTGTGATCGTATAGTGGTTAGTATTCTGCGTTGTGAAAGTCTTCCTACTTAACAAATTCAATTCAGTTCATCAAAATATTGATATTTATCACCAGATTCCAGCTGCTCTGCAGTTTTTTCTGTTCCTGGAGCATGTAAAGCTTACTTCTGCTTTAGGCCTTCGTCTTTGGCCTTTCCTTGGCAACATTCTTTTCCATGCACCCCACTCCCATTTCTGCATGGCTAATCCCTTCTTTATCACATAGACCTCGGTTCAAATATCCCCTCTTGAGAGAGAACACTTCCCCTCTCTGGTCACCCTGCCGAAAGTCTCTCCCTCCTGGTTTTATTTTCTTTTGACCCTCTCTGTCTGAAATTATCCTGTTTGCATACCTGTTCATTTATTGACCGTTTACCTCCTTCTGTAGAGTGTAAGCCTTACAAATATAGGAGCTTCATATGCACCTGCCATATCTGTGGTACCTAGAAGTGTGCCTGGCACATAGTTGGCCCTCAACAAATGACTGTTTAATGGAAAAGGAGTGACTTTATGCAAAATTCTTATAAACATTATCTAAGTCCTCCTGTCCTTGCATTTAAATATTTTAAATGCTTTTTATTCTTTTATAATTTTCACAATAAACGTTTTCAGTATTGCTTTTGACTCGATGACTAAACGTTTCTAGAAGCTCTCCATCTGGGAACTAGTCTGGAAGGACAGTCAAGGAAGATCCAGGTTTGTTTCCAACCCTCCCTGCTTCCCAGCTGAATGATCTTGAGCAGTTGACTCCAACTTCCTTGCCCATAAACTAGGAATGCTCCTATCTGTCTCATGGCACCACTGTGAATACGAAATGAGATGCACACCAAGGCACCTACCATGCAACACGTATCCTCTCATGTCATTGTTAAGTATATTTCACTTTTATAATTTCACTTAATTACCTGTAACTACTACACAATTAATTTGTTAATTTGAAAAATAGAGAGCTTGGAATATGTGGAAGTTCAGGAAAACCTTAGATTTCTCTATGCTTTTTCAAAAACCCAAGAGCCTTTAAGGATGGGGAAGGTCAGTTAGAGGTTTGGTTGCATGGCAATGCAGGGAGGTCAGTGCCCTGCTGGTAGGAAATTCCAGAGAGATGGATGTCACTTCTATCACCAGACCAAAGAGGTTAGGTGAAAGTTAAGAGATCTAATCTTATTTGAGTCAATGGACTGAATTCAAATCTCAGAGTTGATTTCAATCCCTTGCAAATGAGATCATGAGAACAGCTCTAAGCTCCTCAGGGCAAGGATCTCTTGCTCCCATATCCCTTTTGCTCAGTTGTATTCTTCCACCTGGATAGATGAGGCTCTTTTGTAGCAAGTCAATAGGCAGAAGTTTCTAGCTATCTCTTTTCTTTCACCCTGTCCCTGTTTTGTGGCAAGGAATTTGTGGCATTTGGTAAGAAAGATGGCAGCTGAAGGTAGCGGAGAAAGCTCTAGAGTCCGGAGAATGAGGCTCTATGTCAGTTTGTCCCCTTAGATACTCTGTGGTCTTATGCAAGTCACAAAACCACTCTGTGACTCCATGTCTGCACCTGCAATCGGGTAACAATAACTATCCAATCACACGGCTCATCCATTTATCACCATCCGTGGCTGCCCTACCACCATGTCTTAGTAGCCTATTGAGTAAAATCCCAGTTCAACCTGACGTCCAGGGCCTTTTATGGTCACGTCCCAGACTTTTTCTAGCCTTCACTCTCCTGTGCCCTGTGCCTGGACATAGTGTTTTCACAGACACCAGTGGAGAGAATGAATGAAAATGAGAGGACAACTTTGAAAGAGCTATTTCAAATAATAAAAAGTACTTTAACAAAAATAAGATAATGATGAGAGTCACTCGTATTTCAGGTCTCAGTACAGAGATGTAAATAAAAAAGGATGTATAATGATAAACTCTCCATCTGTTCCACAATTAGTCATGATTTGACTGATACCTACTTCTCAACCTTACCCATTTCAAAACCCAGTTTAAATTTCGTCCCATTCATTGATTCGACAAAATGTCCTGAATGTGTTGAATGCTTTCAGGCTACGCACGAGGGATCATTACCTTTGGGAATTTTTCATGTGTGACCCTTTGGGTGTAATGCCTGCTGTTTTATGTACCTGAGTGTGAAATGCCATTATGGCAATCATGTTGACCTCAGCCGGGTCTACATTAAGATGATCAGAATCAGACAGACTGGATTCCCGCCCAAGCTTTGCTGTGCGCTTTCTATGGGACATTGGACAGATTCCCTTTCCTCATCTGTTAGGTGGGGAAGAATACCAACCTAATATGATTATTAGACATATACATTACGATCATACATATAAAAGCATGTAGCATGAGGGTTGGAGCACCGTGGGGGATGAGCCCATGTAAATATCTGCTTTATCTTGGCCTTGGTTGGACCAAAACGAAACCATTCCTAGTTGTAGTAGCGTCTATCTTGGTGAAACGCATTGTATTACAGCAAAGGTAACAGTTATTGTAATCCGGTACATATATTTGCTACTCACTGCTCCACAGGCATTCCCTATTTCTTTTTTCTGGCCCCTGTGGCCTCAATCTCTACCCTCTTCACCCCCGCTCTTGTTATTATAACCTGTAAGGAATCTTGCAAAAGGCTGCTCCTCTCAAGTGGTCTCAGGATGAAAACAGAAAAGATCAGACAGCAGCAGGATATCCTTTTTACAGCTTTCTCACCAGGACAAGTGAGAGGCTGACGGCATCACCCCAAATTACCCAATCAACCGAAATGGGGAGATCATTTGTTTTTCTCCGGCAGAAACTTTAAACAAGGAATAATATGAGAGAAATCAATCTTGCTTTCCTCCTCTAAGTAAGAATGGTTCTTAGCAGAGAACCATCAAGTGAAATTTAAGTTCAATTTGACCCAAGTTCTCGTAAGATAAACACACCTCGAATGGAGGGTGATGGGAACCTCATTACTTAGAATTGGACAAATAACCCGAGGCAGTATGATTATAACCTGGCAGCAGCAATGGTTTGCTCAGCAACCTGCCTGAGCCTCTACTGGGAACATTTAACACCACTTGTATTTTGAAATCACCGGCTACATCTACAGGCAATAAAGACTATTATCTCTCCAATTCATTGCTGTTGCAAAAACACCCAGTTAATTCAGCTATAACACATCTGCCCAGAGAAATATTTACTTTCGGAGCCTCCCAGGTATGCTTTAAATTTCTCCTAATTGCTACCCATTGAGTTCTAAGTTTAAGTGCTGTTGAGATGGACTTCAGGTCCTTATTCTGTACTGAGAAGTTCACCACTGTACAAATGCAATGAGCACATTCTTGAATGACCCAACTGTGCATTTAGGAACTGCTTCCTTTCTCCAATTGAACAGATGAGATTCTCTCTGAACCTAGGAAGATGAGTTTTTCTCACTGCTCATTTGGCTTCTCAGTAAAGCAAATGGATGATAAATGTTTCTCAAGGATCACAAAGAGAGTAACATTCATGCTTCCGGCCTGAGAATTACATTCCATGACTACTCAAGCTGTAGGAAATAAAATCTCAGGTCACCTCTTTACATTGTGAGGGTAACAAGCATTCTTATACCATTAAAATGATAAGAAAACTTGAGTCAAGAGAAGGCCAGTTTCAGAGCTGGAAAAAGGAATAAAACCTAGCAGATCTCATTCCCAGAGGGAGGTGCTAAATATAAAGATACCTTAACGAACATAACTTATTTATCTTCTTCTTCCAAAACCCTTAATTATATATATTTTTCAGATCCTTTTGTGCCTTTAAGAAGCAAGGTAAAGTAACCCAATTCAGAACCAAGAGGCAGGGTTGGGGTGGCTAAGGGGTAAAAGAGAGAGAGAGGTCACATAATGACTCCAGGTTTGCAATGTTTTTGCACTAAGATCCACATTTCCTTGTACACCACAGCACACACCAGTAAATCTCATCCTTTCTTTCCTTGTCCTAAATCTCAGGAGCTCACAGTCCTTGGGAACACCAACGTCAAGTGCTCTATGCTCTACATCTCCCAAGTTCTTCGCCAATCCTCCCATCACAGCCCACATCCCCTCTGGACAACAAGAAGTGTTTCTACTGGTAAATGTGGAAGAGTCCGGGAGAAGTCAAGGGGTGCTCCTCACACTGCCCCCCCCCCCGCCCCCCCGTCTGGTTTCATAGCAATCTTCAGATTTGGGGCCACACCCATCCCAGATTCTTAAGAATTTTTTTATTGCAAGACTGGAGTCCAGGCTAGGTTGAAAGATAATATATAGTTATCACATCATAGCTCAGAAAGGAAGGTGACAGTCCAACACAAAGAACTAACATAACACCTTGTGAATATTTAGGCATCTTCTGGATAACATACCAATTTAATTGAAAACTCATGGAGGGAAAAAAACATGTCTCATTCTTCTTTTCATCTGGGTACTGAGCAGTTCACCTCTACTTGCAAGCTTTCCTAATGTCGTATTCTCACACAGGGTGACTTCTATACTGTTCTTTGCAAGCACATAGTTCCGGGGGCAAAAGTCTATCATAGCAGTTACCACAGGGATTGTTACTGCTGACATACTTGTATGAACTTGACCTTGAGTTCCTAATGACAAGGTCTATGTTCTCATTGTCTAATACAATCTGGCCCATAGTCAATATGCAATAAAGGTTTGTAGGATGAATGCACATAGTAGGTATTCATTAGTGTTTGTTTAACCGAACATAATTGAATACTTAATAGTAAAGGTACAAATAAAAATGACACTTGGAAAAAGCTTTTTGGGTTATGATTTGTTTGTAGAGAACAGAGTATGAGCTGTTTACATAAAACTGAAGAAATAATCTAATTCCAATTTAAGTCCCCTTTTAAATTAGTTTAGAAAACTAGCCTGACCTTCTGATCCTAAGGCCTAAATTAACTTAAATCCAAAGCTAAATCAAACTAATGGATGGTTTTTAATAATAACCCCAAGCCAAATAAGAATTACTAACTCCTCAAGCTAGAAAGACCTCTAGAGCTCATCTCAGGATCAATACATGAATACTTTTTGCTATATCCCAACCAGACGGTCAACCAATCTCTATCTGAATTATTCTCACAGCTTCATGACAGGTCATCCTTCACTTCTGACTCCACAAAGGGGCCAAAAGTTCCTCCTTTGTAGTGACTGAAATGCATATCCCTACCATGCTCTCCTCATTTGGCCCTCCAGCAAAACACAGGAAGATCTTCTTCTATCCTACATACACCTCTTTGAATGCTTAATGACAAACACTGGATTTCTCCTTTGTCTTTCAGGAATAATCCTTATGCTCCAGTTCCTCACTTTGATTCAAGGATTTCAGACCATGTTCCATTGTGGTCATCCTCCTCTTAACAAGCTCCCCAGTCTGAATATCTGGTAGATCACAAAAAGGCAAAGATACGGGAACAACTGTGTTGACTGGCATTTTTTGTTTGTTTGTTTGTTTGTTTGCTATTTTAATTAGTACCGAGACCTGCCCTCCTGCTTGTAGGTATGTCTGTCACTGGGGACTAGACGGCAATATGGTTGCCAGAGACTTTCTGTCCATCATAAATCACAACTGTTTAAAACAAAGGGCAGTCTTCGCAGTATTTACTCACTTCAAGGTTTCCAATGTTTGGAAACATTGCAAAATCCATTTCTGCTATAAAGATGCTTCTGTTAGATTTTCCATCTAACAATGGGCAGGTTGTAGACCAGGTGGATGGACAACCTGACTCTAAAAACTGTCTCAGAAATATAATAATGACAGCAGGTCAAGTGAACCATGGGTAGATGGATGATAAGTCTGGAGATAAGGGGGCGCCCCTATATATTTCGTCTTGTTTGCTTCACAGTTAACCCTGCCAAACACCTCATTCATTCATTAATTCATTCCAAGAGTTACTAATAAGCCACTATTGCTATAAGCACTTTACTCAGATACAAAAGGGATATGATGAGGAGCAAAACTGATACAACTCCTGTCCTCAGAGAAAATGCAGTCTAGTAGGAAAGACACACATTAAATAAATAAGCACACAAATAAAGGATTGGAAACCACAGTCAGTGCTTTGAAAGGAAACCAATGAGTGCATTACAATGGATAAAAGAGAACCAAATTTCAGTTGGAATGTAGGAGGGAGGAAGGCCAGTTTGAGTAAGAGGCTTTACAGGTGAGTTCCGGAGGATGGGCAGAGTTTAGTAAACCTGAGTGGGGAGAAAACATCCTAGGCAGTAACCAGCATGTGGTAACAAGCTGGGGGGGGGGGGGGAGGGGGGCAGTGGTGAGACCTTGCTGAACCAGTGGAAATTAAAGAAGGCAGTGTGGCTTCAGAAGAAAGAGCCAATGACTAATGGGCTGGGATGAGGCTAGAGGGGCAAGCAGGGGCTTTGTATGCTGAGTTTAGGATTTTCTTTTTTTTAATAATTTACTTTTACAGCAATGGAAAGCTACTTAAGGGTTTTTGAGGAAGAGAGTGACATGACTGATTATCAGCATGGGATCTGGAGGCTTCCTGATCCTTCCTGTTGTCCTATGAGTAAGCTCTGACTAGACACGGAGTGTTTCTGCATCCAGACACTTTGTCCACCCCAACCTGTCTCACTTTCCTGCCACAGGTGTGACCCATTTATAAAAACCGCTTTTTCTCTTTTGAAATCCAAGCCATTTCTTCTGCAGATGTTATCACGGTGTAAATAATCTAGTTCCCGCTTTGCTACAGAAACTTTCAGGTGATGGAATTCAGGAAACCTGTGTCATGAACCACAAGTCTGGCCCCAATTCCCAGGCACTCGGGCACGCTGGCTCAAAAGGATATCTGATATGTCAACACAACTCATCCTCCTAAGCGAGGCAGTTCGGCTCATTAACAAAGTACTTCCTCCCAGAGGTAATTCGAGTATCCTCTAAAAGGATGCGATTTGCCGTGTTTCATTAATAAAGAAACATGCGAAGCGTTTGCAGATCCCTATCTAGAGAAGGCTGCACAGTGTTTCCGACTAATAGCACAGGGGGAGCCACGGGTGTTGGTACTGATCAGCCTCCAGTCAAATGAAATTTGTGAATGGGACATCGGCTTTTAAGGAATGCTCCAGGATGGAAAGCAGTTATTTCAACCAAAATGACTGAAACATCCCTATCACAAACATACTCACTGAAGATAAACTGGAGACTGCCCAAGCCTCAAGAGCGTGTCTGTAAAGCAGATGCCAAGCCATTAGGAACAAAAGCCACCTCTGGGCAGTGTCAAGAAGAATAATTAGAACATTAATAAGAATACTGACACCACTTTTCTGTTATTTCCTTTTAGCCAGAAAACACCACTATGGTACCCCTATGAGAAGAATTCTTATGCCTTTTGCCAGCTGAGAGAACAGATACGGAGGGGTTAAATGGCTCCTCTCTAGTCAGGTGGCCAGATATCAGTAAAATTGAGTCTTGGATTTCTGATCCATTTTCCATCTATAACCCATGTTGCCTTTTTGAATGACAGTAATACCAGCTGCCTTGCCATTCATTTACATGCTCTTACGTAATGTCCACAATCATACTGCAAGGCTGGCGTGATTATTCCCACCTTATGGGTCAGGAACAGAGTTAAATGATTTGCCTTAAGGCTGGTAGCCAGTAAGTGACGGGTTTTGTTGGTCTCCAAAGCACATGCTCTCAACACCGTCATATTGCCCTCCAGCCTCTCTATAAGAAGGCTCGCCATCTTATCCTCAGCCACAATGGGCAAATGGGCTACTTGCTCATGTGGGCCATAACAAAGACAGGTTCAGTACTGAGGAACTGGTGGTCAATGGGTCCAAAGTGTAAATTCTGTGTAAGACAGACAGATCTGGGAGCAATGGGCACAAAAAGGGATGTGGTCAAAAACTGTATATTCACAATAAACATGGGCTTGCCTATGAAGTTAAGAAGGGGACTGTTGTGTGTTGAGTTCCCCGACACAATGTGCTTGCACAGGACAGGACACAACAACTTTAATTTAATTACACAACAACTGGTCAATGTAGATTTTGTGGTCAGCACTCTAGAGGCTCAGCATATTGAGTGGCTATGTGAGATCACATGTGTCTGTCAGAAACTGAGCTCAAGCTCTAAAGGATGAAAGAATGAGTTCTACAATAAGTAAAAGAAAGTATTATTTGAGATGGCAAGAGTCAACGTAGACCCTTTATCCCAGGGCACAGAATACAGTGAAACCATAAGAAAGCTGACAAAGGATCTAGATAAATCATGGTTGTTGGGGCTGCAAAAGGTGTCTTGGAGTGCCAAGAATGTTTTACAGGACTGCCTATAATCTTATAAATTAAAGTCACTGAAGACAATTAGGTCGGCATGCAGATGGCTTTTGGTGCTGATGTCTCATTGGCCTATTTGGTTCATGTCTTCCACATTTCACTCTAGCCAAGGGATGCCTTCCCGGGCTGGGGAATGTTTCATGCTCCTTGGACACAACCTCCTTTGAAAGTTGACACCAGGGCCAGAGGAGCACCATGGACAGTTAAAGCTTAGAAGGTGTTTAGAAGTCATGCGGTCCAACCCTCCCATTTTACAGAGAAGATATTGAAGAAATAGGCCTCGTGTAAAGACAGACCTACTTACTAAGCGATTTACACTACATCAGGCACAGGGCTAGGAGCTCAACACACACATATTCTAAACCTCCCAATGATCCCCGAGGAAGGGACTATTCTCCTTGTTTATAGATAATGGAAAGCCACGTTCAGGAGAGTCGGATGACTCAATAGGGTCACATAGCTTGTTGGCGGTAGAGTCCAGATTCAAACCCTTACTGTTTGAGTCCAAGGCCCATTATATTTTCCAACCCGGCCGCAATCTCTGTTTCTACCCAGGAGGCCCAGACAACTTGCTGAGGCTAGTGTGAATGAGAACCACCCAGATCACTGTAAATATAGAGATTCCCAGGCCTACACACAAAATCTCTGACATATCAAATCTTCTGTGGGCAAGGATCATGTCTTATTCTTCCCTGGGTCCTCCTGAGTATGCAGAAGGTACTAAGGATGCACATTTGTAAAAGGCTGGGGTGTAACAGGATTGAGAGCTATCAATTTAGGTCAACACAGGACCCGGGCCAAGACCTCAATCTTAATACAGGTTACTATGAGGAAGTCCCGATTGGCGACTTTCTATAAGAACTCCAAGGGAGTTCTTTTAACTCTGTTGTCTTGCCACCCAGTCATGAAGACACACTGTGCTCCCAAACCAGAAGAGGCAAAAAGGCAAAATAACCAATCCAGCAATCAATGCAGGTCTCATGTCCCACTAGCCTTCCCAGAGGTGGGTTCACTTCTGTTTGTGCAAGGAAAGCACACACATCACTATGCTGCTATTGAAAGGACCTCGGTGGCTAAAGTTGCTCATGATCCACTGTTATATGAGCGTCTGACATTTGGGCAGTAGAAAAAAAGAAATCAGTTCAAGCCAATGACATTTCTATGGGAAAGGCCCCAGCTCCACAAAAGAGCAAGTGAAAGTGGCAGTTAACCCTGTGGTCACCTTATTGTTCCTCATTCATGACTGGGAACACTAGGACCTTCTCAAGGAGCGCTCAGAGAAAGAGGGCTGCCACCTGTTGCTAGGGATGACATCACCGCCCCAGCAAGAGCCAACATTCTTTGGGCAGCTTGTGTGTACGTCGTTAATCAGCACTGGCTCCTCTGCAGGCCCATTCACTAAGGTCTCAACTGTCAGCATCTCTGGCTTCAAAATTCCAAAGGGATCTGCCAAAATGCCTGGCCTCCATCCTAAAGGGAGTTGGCCCGCATTCAGAATTACCTTGGAGGGGAGGGGTGACAGCGACGTGCCAACGTCCTCTTGGTTTTCTGTTTCTGCTGTGTTTGTTTACAAGGCTGCTGGAGTTAAGTAGAAGAGGGGAAAGGGCAGAAGGGGTTGGAGGGAAGAGCAAGAAGAGCCCACCTCATCCCACGTGTTGGGAATAGGAAAGAGGTCAGATGGGACACTTCCTTTTAACACAAGTGCTGTTAGCTCACTTCTCTCCAGTTCTTCTTCTTCTTCCCCTTCTCCTTCTTCTTCTTCAATTTAAACGTTTGAAAATTCCTCTAAGAATTAACTGCAAATGGCATGGCAAAATCAAGATTTTCCACTGAATTGGAATCACGGATGTTAGAGTTACAAGCAGAATCTTAGACATCACCCCTTTATCTTACAGGTGCGTGAATTGAAGCCCAGAGATGATGTGTCTTGGCCCGGGTCCTGTGTTGACAAGAGCTAGCTGCTCACCATAGCTGGTCTCCTCTTCTTCCTGGGCATGGAGCTGGGCTAGACATCTCAGCTTCCCTTGCAGCTGAGTGTGGCCATGGCATAGGAGCACATGGGATGTGTGCAACTTTCGGGCTGACCCAGAATGACTTTTGTGCCCCGGCTCCGGGCTCCTTCCCTTTCTGCAGGCAATGATAAGGCTGGACTATCACTCAGCTCTCCTACCTTCCCCCACCCTCCCCTCAGTGCTGTCACGCTGCTATCTCTTGCTTTAGCAGAATAATTTACACCAGCAACCTGCCCCTTAAGGATGTATCTTGAATGACCTTCAGATTCATCTTTAACTATGGATCAGGAATAAAATACGGATAAATTAACCTCCCAAGTCTTATCTATTTCTCGTCAAATTAGTGTGTTTATTGATTACATCATCACACACAGACGTTTTACCCAGACTCCTCTCAACCTTGATGTTCCCAGTTCACTATTTTTACTATCTTCATAACTCAATTTTTTTTTGAGCCTCTTTTTAGCAGCAAGTTGCCAACAGGCAATGTCATAAAACTTGCATCAAATGAGGCAGAGAAGGTGTTTTAGAATAAAGTGCTAAAAGGTAAAAGATAAGCTTGGAGTGCAAGTGATTTTGAAGTGGAAGAAAAGGAAGACCCAATTAGAGCAACCCGTATCTCCCCACCACAGAAACTGCCAGCATCCTCATGAGATCGGGGCTATACAACAGCACAGATGGGAGGTTCTCAGGGCGGCCTGGTGGAGAAGAACAGGAGGGAGGGCCATAATGAGTCAGAAAGGAGAATATGTCCTTACAGACCATCCCCCCGGGAATTTGGAGCTCACACCAGGAAGTGAGGACCACTGAGCTCACGCTTGACTAATCTCTGGTCATTCTCTTAATTTTTAGGGTTTCAGGGACCAGCAACTGAGATGATACAACTTCTGCTACAGTTCAGGTCAGGCAAGTTACTAGAACTCTCTCAGAGGCTCTTTGAGAAACGTAGCTATTGCTATCACTAGCCTTTCCTATTTGGGGCATTTTCTTTCCTCTTTTTATTAATTAAAAAAGAGAAACCTTGCTGTCAGTAGAACCAGATGAACCTAACTACAGCTGGTACTTGTTAAATTTTCAAAAATCTGTTATTTTTACTGGAGTCATTCTTCTGTACTTGACAACATCACGTCGTGAGATGCATCTGGTCAACCATTCCTTTCTGGCAATAGCACAACGGCGATGATGTGAGGTCAGGTACGGCGGGGCCACGGTGTTCAAACCAAATGCCAACATGCATTCATGGGATGTTCAGGGGGAATCTTAATTTATTTCTGAGGCAAACAGAGACTCTTTTAAGCTCTTCTGTGTCACAGTATTAAAATGATTTTGACTGTAGAACATAACTGGATAAAAACGACCTAACAGGCTCTTGGAGGAGTTTGAACACAAATCAGCATGGCAACCGTCATGGATGACAAATGAGACAAATGCAACTCCTTGCTAGGGATTTTTAAGGTAGAAATTTCAGACCAAAAATATGACCAAATGCAAACGGTTCCCTCTTCATTCAATCTAAGACTGTAAACAAGATCAAAACAAATAAGAAAACCACCCTCGTTGGGAGTGAAGGGTGTAGTGGGAAGGGTTGGGGAAAGAACACTAACTAGAGGAACAGGAATTAATAAAAATGCCCACATCAAATGGCAAGCAAATAAACATTCAAATATTTGAATATTTTATATAAGAAAGATACTTTCCTAAAGGCTCAAAAGTCAATCTAATGTTTAAAATTCTGGGATGGAAATATATATTAAATTTATTACGTATTTCATGTTCTCTTTCATAAGCTACAATGGTCAATTGTTATTCTTTAGAGAAATATAAATTATCTCTTAAAAATATGTGCATGTGCATGTTGGTAGAAATGACACATTCACCAAGTGCAGACAATGTGTGAGATTTTTTAAAAGATTTTATTTATTTTAGAGAGAGGGGTGGTGGGGAGCAAGAGTGGGAGGGGCAGAGGGAGAGGGAGAGAGAATCTCCAGCAGACTAACGGCTGAGCCCAGAGCCCAACATGGGGCTCGATCCCATGACCCTGAGACCACGACCTGAGCCGAAATCAAGAGTCAGATGTCCAAACGACTATGCCACTCAGGCGCCCCCAATGTGTGAGATGTTTGATTCTAATTCATTTGACAGAAAAATTTAAAAGGTAGATTTCAAGGAGACTTGAGAACCTAGTTAAGAAACGGGACATCAATAATCAATCACACACCAAGATTCTGACTGTGGCCATCCCTGTCCTTCATTCATTCCACACACATTGATTAGTGCCTCCTTTGTATTTGACTACAAAAGGAGCACTAATATTACTCAGACTGAGTCACTACCGTAAAGCAGCTTACAGCCTGATGGGAGAGACAGATATGGAAAATTAGTTTGTTAAAATGCAACAGATTTAAAATGTTAAACTATCCACTCTGTGCACTATGCACTACTGGAGCATAGAGCAGTGAACAAATCACTGTCAAGAGGAAACAAAGGAAAGGATCCAGTTGGGTTTTGAAGGATGGGTAAGAGTTCGCCAAGCAGGGAAAGGATATGCCATGCTCAGCATGCATTTTATACAGAAGCATGAAGAAGAAAACAAGCATGTGCATATGGAAAACACAAGGCTAGACAAGTATGTGTGCTGGTGAGGGGGTGGGTTGATTAGAGGTGTCAGGCTTAAAAGGAGAAGAGGTAGAGGAGGCCACATTGGGCTGGCTCTTTCTGATACCCTACGAAGCATGATTTTAACCTTTGGTAGTAGACAGCCAACAGTGATTTTAGAATCTCCAAGTTATATGAGCTTATCTCTGTTTTCAAATAATAACTAGCAGCCATACAAAGCCAGGACTGGGGAGGAAAAAAAAAAAACAAAAAGCAGGACTGAACTGGCTGATGTGGGCCTGCTTTAAGGCAGTGGGGTGGCAATGAGTAAGAGGAAATAAACAGATTCATGAAGTGGGAGTGAGCATCTAACAGATGTGATGACTGGTCTGATGTGGGAAGTGGGAGACAGGACACTTAAGGATGATGAGATTTTTTTCTTTTAGTTTGACCAACTGAGTGGGTAGATGGGTTGTTTCTCATAAAGGAGGATTAAGTTTAGATTGGTCAAAAGTTTTGGATATGCTGGATGCAAGATTTTACATGAGAAATCCAGGTAGGGCTACTCCAGAGGCAGTTGGATATTTCGATCTTGAGCACAGGAGAAGGTGGGGGTGGGGATGGGGGTGGTGTATCTGGGAGTCCACCAGCAACTACTCTCTTCATGAACTGAAGGTCTGTCCCTCCCGTGCACTAACTCCTTTTAGCTCCTTCACTGCCCATAGAATCCAGTGCAGACTCCTTATCCAGGCTTTCTTAGGCCACTGTGGTCTAGCCTCGACCTCTCTTTCCAGCCTAGCACCCTCACCCTGGATGCTCAAGCCAAATAAACCACGCATCCCTTCCTGAACACATCCTTAGGATCGGCTGCCACTTCCTCAGCTTATCCTTCCCTTCTGGCCCACATTCACTCCACTGGTTGAAATCTGACCCATTATAGGTTTCAGCCCAAATTCCATCTTGGCCTTAAGTGCTCCCCCAAGGCACCCCCTCAATGATAAACAACTCCTCCTCTAGGTTCCCGGGACATGGAGCTCCCACCTCCGAAGCACGGCCTTACCTCCTCTAGCCTGCCCCACCACCATCTCCATAAGTCACTGTCTTGTGCTATACTGGGGGTTTATCTGGAGCAGGACCATCCCTAGAGGACATGCTCAAGAAAGGCAGGCTGAGTGGAAATGGCTCTCTCCTTGGGCTTAGAACATATAACATCCTCACTCCGATCCTGGGTACACAGTCTCACCATCACCTCGGACGCTAAAAGCTTCAGGGCTGATCACTTGGGCCCCAGCGGGGAGCAGAGAACTCAGGGTGATGTGATGAAACATGACAAATGACTTAGTGAGCTGAGAAAATGGCACAGATTAGACCTTCCTTCTTTTCTGGTGTCATCCGGCTTTCCTACTTGTCACGACCCCTCCTGCCAAGCCCGAGGATCAAGACTTCCATGGGCAGAGCACATGAAGAGAGGACATGTGTTTTCTTTGGCAACTTAATTGTGAGGTTTTCGTGTTTCTGGACTCAATACACTTTTTAAAAATGATTATTGCTACTTGCATGAAAACACAAGCCTCTGTAATCCCGATTATGGCTAAATTCAGGCTGTAACCTCAGCTGTCGACAGTTTACGATCTTTCCAGGCAGACAGCACAACTCGACCTCTAATTATAAAGGAAGGAATCAGGTTAAACTGGAGTAGAGGCAGCTTCTTCTTTGTGAATTCTCTCACCACCCAGGAGCTAGGGATGCAGAAACAAGTAGGGAGATGCACTCTATCCCCCCGACTGTTTGCCTCCAGTTTCTGCTGTTTGCAAGGCTGATCCCCACTTGTACCTGCTCCTGATAATGGCTTCTGGCATATGAGGTCCTTCCCACTCCACGTTCGTTGACAAGACACTAGCAACTTGGATTCTAAGTGTCAACATGAATAGATAGGTCCTTAGATTATGCTCACAAAATACAGCTCCTTTTATATTGATACGTTAATGTCATTCTAAAAATCACAGCAACAGCACTAATAACATCAATACAGGGGTTATACACTTTCCTGTGTAATAATAATCACCCACTCACAGATGTGTAAGGCATGCATACTACATCTGCTTGAAGATCTTCCAGCTGTCAAACAAAATACAAAGATTCTTTGTATCTCTCCATCTTCTAATTCCTTTCTCACAATCTCCCACTGGATTACATAAATAGCTAGGGCTTATTTTAGTAAAAAAATTAGATGCTGATTTATTGATCATTTGTAAAATGCCTCTCCCCTCTCTCCAGTTCTTCCTGAGACATTCGCTTTTTCCATTTCTAAAGACAAATGAGCTTTCCCCCCACGTGAATTTCTCGATGCTTCCAAACAGAGCAGTGGAGATGGGAACATTTATTTATTTGAGTGGACATGTGTCAACATGCTCTAAAAGAGAAAAGAAAAAAAGACACCAGTGCATCGTAGGAGGCTTGCCAACCACACACTTTAATGCCCATCCATTATGCCTCGGAACCCATGTGTGAAACTGTCTTCATGACTCTAGGGGGTCCTTGCAGGCAGGATGTGGATCTTGGAATTGCATTCATTTCAAGGCTTTACCACATATGGTAACAGCATCTCCCCTCAGAGCTGCGGGGCAGTTCCGGACACATTATGGACCACAACTAAGGTTCAAAAGACCACACACCTTTCTGTCCCCTTAATGTGACCACATTTCAACAAATTTATTCCATGAATATTTCTTCATACCCTTGACTCGGATGTCATTGTGTACTGAATGTGAACTTGGACAAGCTGGGTCTGAATAGCTTACCAGCTCCTCTTGGGTTCCCAGGCATTTCCGACACCACTCAGCACATTTCTCTGGCTCAATCCCATGACCGTTTCTGCTTCGTTATCAAGTACTTACATAACGAAGTGCCCGGATTAAAATACAGATGTGGAGATAGAGAAGTAGAATAACGTTTTTTAAAAGATTAACTTTTACCAGGTCTGTTGATACTACTCTTCTTGCCACTGGACCTAAAGGTGAAAGCCCCACTGTGAAGACAGGTGTTGCAGTTTAAGACATAATCTAGAAAAAGAGATACTTTACGTGTTTATGATTTTGGGGCAAATTTTAGGTGAAAGCTGTATGATGAAAGCCTTTCACCCCATGAGGTCAGTGACAGCTGACTTTGTTATTTACCTTTGTCTACACACCGCGGAACCCAGAGCAACGAAAGGCTAAATCCACAGTTGAAGACCACAATTTAAATCACAGCATGAGAGATCCAAACTTCTCATCCCCCGGCCTCCTCTCGCATAACACAAACTCGCAATAATTACAGTGACTACCATGGGACACCCCTCTGTCATGTTTAAAACATGATTTCATTAGCGCCTGGGATGCAGTCTGGGGCAAGCGTGACTGGTCTTGGGTGTAGGACTGGTTATCGCTCTTGGACATCTTCGAGGACAGACCTCTGCTCTGAGCCCCGAAGGATAAGGCCTGCTTATCTCATCACCCACCCCTGCTGGCTGCTGCCATCTCCTAAGATGTCAAAGAAGATGAAATGCTCTGGGAATCTTTATTCAGTCAGGGCTCTAACATTACTTTAGGAGATCATCTCTTTCATGGATTTAAAGACACCTTTATAAACCCTGCCAGCCCCCCGCCCCAGCACAAATATTCATCTATTTCAAAGCAGCAATTTACACCTAGGTTGGATGCTAAAACACTTTGTAAAAATAAATAAAATAAAAACAGCAGTAGAAATCCAACGAGTTCTTTGGGATCTTATTATAGTATGCTATATCTATGTGGAGCTCCCTACAGTTTATCAGACCCAAAACAAAACAAAACAACAAAAAAACAAAAAACCAGTCTAAAGTGGTGCACATCACTGCTACACAAAGCCTTGCCTCATTTTCCTCTCCTGTCTTTCCTGTCTGCCGCCTAGAAAGTACGACCACGCTCTTAACGTGTGGCTTGAGTGAAAGCCCCAAGAAAGGGCTCTATGTCTTGGCAACTGCTTCTGATTTTTTTTCCCCTAGAACGTTCCACTTCCTCAACCAGTTACTCTGTAAGAGCAGCATGTGCACAGGGTTGGTGTCTATACATCCAGGAGGTCCAGTGTGAGATTTCTGAGTGCTCCCGGCAGGTGCTCCATCATCTTTCCGGCTTGGCTGCTCCCTGCAGTGTGTCTTCATCACTGTCAATCAGCACGCGTCACTCACATTTTGGGAACAAGGCCATCTTCTACCATCGGCTTCATACTTTTTTCTGTTATGCTCTTGACTTTACAATATGAAGTCTGAACCTAGGCAGCAAGCAGCCCTCCTGAGATAGTATTTCTCCGGAAACCAATGTTCCCTCATTAACACTCGACTGTTTGTCCTCTCAGAAACTTCCTGAATTTTTCTTGAGCAAAATTGGGGTGATTATGAGGAAACGATGAAGATAACCATGAGATAATATTTGTGAGCATTCTTAGGAAGAGAAAGTGAAAGCAGAATCCTTTTTGATGCTCAAGGGCATGACTTTATAACAAAGGGGTGGGAAGGTAGTTTTGCCAGCAGCTATGTCTTCTAATGGCCACACCCTCATTTGGGAGTAGAAACTCAGCGTGATACACAATTGTGTGACATGACGACTGGATATATTATTACCTTCCCTGAGAGTTATTCATCAATAGGGATGAATAGCAGAAATGGCATGGACTCTTGGAGTTAATCTGAGCCCTGCTGTGTGATCTGGGGTGAGCTAGTTCCCCACTGTGAATTTCAATTTTCTCAACTGTTCGAAAAGAGGGAGGGGAGAGCTAACCAGCCTTCCCTCCATGAGGGTTATGTAAGAATACCTAGTACCTTTTGTTTCTTGTCTCTTTTCCATCAACTCCATAGTTGGCTAGGTGGTATGAGAATCTAGTTTGCTTCACCCCAGAACAGGCGTTCCAATTGGATAGTGAGGGCTCGACAGACTGAAAGGGAGAGAAAGGAAAGATGGCAACACTGATGATCATGAGAACGAGGAGGAGGAAGAGGAGGAGGATGAGGACAATGGCCAAGACAATGAAGACAAGAACAACTCTTAGCCCCTTTACCTACAAGGTGCTCACAACTCACTGAACAAGGCATAGGCTCGGCTGATGGAACAGATCTAGCCAGCTGTCTCTCCAAAAGAGGGTTTATCTATTCAGAAAATGCAACGGGTCCTTGAGGAGTGATAATCATGTCTACTTTTAGAGAAGAACTTGAGAAGACAAGTGGCATAGTAACATGCTCAGGCCCTGTTTTATTCACTTAACACTGAGGCAATGCCTCTGGGAAGGCAGCAAGTGAGGACCACTGGATGGGGGCTCTGCCAAACTGGATAAACTTGGAGAAAGGTAGTGGTCATTTAATTCAGTTTCCTTCCACTGTGTCCCGGACAGATGCCAAACAACTCCTTCCGCTCTGCCTTCTGTTCCTGATTAAGACCTTGCCTCATCGTGATGCCCACACTGGAAAGGATTATGCATCTAGCCCTCGCTGTCCAATAGGCTGGCCGTCATCGTCACATGGCTACTGAGCACGGGACATGTGGCCAGTGTAGTGGAGAAGTGGACTTTTAAATTCCACTCAATTTTAAATAGTTTCAACTTAAATTTAAAAGCTGTCATTTGATTCCATTTTGGGAAAACTTTTAAATATGTTTCGAACAACCTGGATGCATGAATCTATTTTTTTTCAACTGTAAATTTTATGAATCTAAATAGAGTTGAAGCATTTCTTATGAAAACAGCACTGAAATTGAGATGTGCCACTAATGTAAAATGCACATTGAATTTTGAAGATTTAGCATGAAAAAGAAAGTAGAACAACTCATTAGTATTTTTATATACATTATATATCAAACTTGTGTTTTGCACATGTTAAGTTAAATAAAATTATTAATTACTTTGCTATTAAATTCATTTTGTCTGTTTATTTTTACCTTTCTAATGTAGTTAGTACAAATTTTTAAATTACTTATAGAATTCATATTATATTTCTACTTGACAGCACTGGTCTATGCATTCCAGAAATGGACATAAAATTTCAGATATTGTCTCACCACTAAAAATGTGCTGGGAATATCATATCCTTTGTGATGGATTTATCAGGCCTTACAGCATACAAGCTTTGGAGCCAAGAGCTGAATTTGAATCTGCCTTCTACTAATTTAGATATCATCTGCCTCTTCTTGCTGTCCGAGATCTCCCTGAACCCTGATGCAATATTCAAAAGTATTTGCTTTCCCTTTTATCCTTATACCCTCTGAAAATTTGATAAATATGTCTTCTACTCTTTGGTTCAATGACAAAATGCTATGAAATTCATCTGGGAAGGCTTCAAAGAAGACGGGCAAATACCACAGCACATTCCAACTTCCCGCCATCATTTGTAACCTTGAAGACGTCTCCTCTCATAGTCCCATTGAAGGGGCTTTTCTGTATTCTGAATGTTGATTTCACAGCCCTCACCATAAACTCACCATAAACCTCAAAGCCCAGGGCCACACCCACCATTTCCTTTCTCTGTGCCCACAGTGCAAATAATAATCAAATGTTGCCTACTGAACTTTTACCATCAAAATTATTACTCAAGAAATATTAAATGAATAAATTTACCCTTTCAGGATTACCTTTACTCAGCAAAATTTGCTTCCTCTGTTTAACTGGAGGCACTACCAAAGATGTATTTTGGGGATGGCCAAAAAGGATCAGCCCAATCCCATTCTGGGGGTGGGTAGTGGGTGTTTTGGTGATACCACTGGGAAAGATAGTCCTTATCCAAAGAAACCTGAAAAAGGCTTAACAATGTGACTTCCCTGTGGAAATAGGAGCTCTTGTTTCAACCCATCTTCTCTCTTAGGGCATGGTCTTCTCTAACTTTATTCTTGGTGGTGGTCATCAAGTTTTCTGCCATAGTTACTCCTTACCTTTCTCCCTGTCCTATCACATGCACACATACACACACATACACACACACACATACACACACTGCAATCTGTAAGCCAGGTGTTTAGGAGGAGGGAACATGTGGTAAACTAAGCAGCGGAAGAGGGGTTAGAGAAATAAATGGTAAATGACAGAGCTCCAAGGGGCAAGTCTGAGTCAATCTGTTTCATTTCCTCCAACTATAACATGGAATCCAGGCTGATAAAGTCTTCCACCCAGGGATGCTGTATTAATTGGCTAATTAATGACTGTAATTCACTCTTAAAATTCCAAAGAATGCCATTAATGCTAAGTATTTCTTACACAGAAACCATTTAAAGTAATTAGCAAAACTATGATTGCTCTGAATTAGAAAGTAAATTTAAACTTGAGAATCCATTATCGGGATGGCAAAAAAAAAATAGCAGAATTAATGGTGGTCTAAGCCATCATAGTGGGAATTTTATGTCAGTATCTGGTGGTTTGGTTGGCTCATGACATCAAAAAGAGGGGCTATATGCAATGAGCACATGGCTTGGGCTATAAAAACAAATACATAGGAAAAAATGCATGCATGCAAGGTGCAAAGAATAAAGTAAAAAAGAAGGCATCTATATGTTGGAGGCTGATGACCTAGCTCAGGGCAAAGAATCACTTCTGAGCCACCAGGTCACTAGACTGTATTTTAATGGAGCAAAGCAAAATCATCAGTAGTTGGTTCTCTGTATACTACAATTGAGACAAAGATAAATTTAACAACCAAGATCCATCTTCATACCAGTGACCACTATAATTTTGTTTCTATACCCAAGATGATCTAGCGATCACAGTCCCCAGTAGAAACATTTGTCAAAGGGAGCAGAGCAAATGGCCTGAGTCAAATGTGGGGTCAAGCAACTCAATTCCAAACCCCAAATTCAGAGGTCTGTGGGCCTTTGCCAGTATGTGGGCAAAGATTTCAAGCATCTCACAGCCCAGTGCCTCCTGAGTTCCCAAGAAATGCAGTGATGGACAGGAGGGAATAGATTTAGTGCATCTAGTTCCTTAAGATTCAGTTAAGGTGATTCACTCATCCATCTATTAATTTAATATATACGAAATGAGGACTAAATGCAAGGTGTAATGTTGTGCAGTGAGAGGTTACAGTGCTGGATCTGACCTACTTTCAAGGAACTTCCAGTCAAGCTTCAGAAAGAAAGCAAACAATAACCTACAAAAATAAATACCTTTGTACCCAGCACAGTGCTCAGTACCTTGTGGGCACTAAAAGAACACTGAGTAACTGAATGTGAAGCAGAGAGAGGTAAATACCATGTTTAAGGCAAACACCCTGGGAAGTCAAGAGTCCAGAGAGAGCATTTCCCACCTAACATGACAGCTGAGCCTGAACGAACTAGAGTAGACAGATGGAATGATGAGAAAAAAATGCTTCGAGAAATAACAGCAGAAATAACAAACATTTATTATTGCTTATTTTGCTAAGAGGTTTGTACAATTATTCCACTTTGCCCTGACAAGGATAAACAAATGTAGTAGATAAACAAATGTAGTAGAAGTAAGCAATACATCCATGGGCACCAAGTGATAGAGCCAGTACTCCTTCATTGATTCTTTCGTTCATTCATCCAATATTTACTGAGTGTCTACAAAGTATCAGAAATTGTTCTAGGTGCTGGATATAAATAGCTTAATGAAACAGATACTGTTG
Source organism: Phoca vitulina (assembly GCF_004348235.1). NCBI lineage: Eukaryota > Metazoa > Chordata > Mammalia > Carnivora > Phocidae > Phoca > Phoca vitulina. The sequence goes on from NW_022589737.1 coordinate 19,163,511, forward strand.
CTGCCCTTCTGGTGGGTTGGAATTCTGAAGGAAATATATAATAAATTCATTCCTTATCAGTTTATCTCCTGAACGCTACGGAGGGTATAATACCTATAGTTCCTTAAGTAAGTGGATTTCTGCCATCGTTGGCAAGGAAAGATATCCAAACTAATTTGAAAATATGCCACAGGAAAAGAAAGAAGCGATGGCTTAAAATGGAATAATTTAGTAATTTATAAGCAATTTTAAACATAAAATATAAAAAGGCTTGTAAATATTGCAATATCTCCATGAGATTTATGGAAAGCTTTGAGTAGTGGTGGGCATTCTGTGTAGGAGTCATTTTTCTAGGGCCACCAGAGGCCCGTTTTAGAGGCAGCACAAATAATCTATTTTAGTGAAAAAGAAAAAAGAAAAGTGGATACACTTAAAATTCACTGACGACTTAATGGTAATTAGGCCCCTACTTTGGCAGCCAAGAAGAGGAGATGTAATTGGTTAGGTTTGTTCACAGCAAGAAGGAATAACAAGGAACTGGACTTTCCAACCACAATATATAGAAACAGTGACCAATGTAATGATTTAAGATCTATTGTGAACCAGACAGACCCCATCGCTTCTTAATACTGTCAGAGCAACCAATGGCTTTAGGAGAGTTCTGGATGCTCCCCAACACATTTATATTTCAGTGCATTTTGGAAAGCAGCGATCTGATCTGATAGCTTTACTGACCACTAATATATACAAGCATCATATTGGTGAGAAGATGAGCTGCATAGATGATTCGGGGCTCCTGCCTCTAAGGAGCTTACTCATCAGTTTAGAGTGGTGTTCAGGAATGAGCTACACCCCCATTGTTAATACCACAAGGCAGCAGATGAGGGCCCCGGGGGCACTGAAGCAGGTTCAGTAAAATCTGGCTTGGGGATGAGAATAAGCTTCACGAAGGAGGAACAATTTAATAGGATCCTGAAAGACATACACACACACCCACACTTTATGACAAATAGAGAAGGAGACTGTAAGGGGCCTGTGTGCCCAAATACAGGACATGAGCACAGGAAATGAGGTAGGAGCCAGGGCCAGAGAACGTGGTAGCACTTCTGGGAGCATTTTCCCAACTCTTCTATTTAAATGGAAGATGCAAAGCCATTACACCAATTCAAATATATCCAAGAGAACAGCTATCATTTCCCAGCCAGGTGCCTTCAGATCCCCACCCCCAGTTTTTCTTTTCTGTTTCTGAGGAGCAGTGAGAGCGAAGGGAAGCTTTCATGTGAAGAAGGCAGGCTCTTGGGGAGCCGGGAGAGAAGAGGAGAAGCCTGGCATTTGGATGTTCTTGATCGCAGGTAGGCTAGTCGTTTCTGAGTTTTAATCAAAGCCCTGTTGGTAGCTCTGAGGGACACGGGACGGGTTTTATCGGAGAAGGTGGGCCTGAGTTTTGCATAAGCTCCTCTCTTCAAAGCGGCTTAGGAAATTCTTGAAAGCAAAATCAGTTTGATAGCCTTACGAGCACAGTGAACTTAAATATTTAAAAATTAAGTTAATTTGAGTATCTGACCTCCTTAACTAGAAGGCGAATGTCTGTGTGTGGATGCCGGCTCTGATGAGAACCCAAGCCCGTCGGGGCTGGATCTGAGCAGCCAGAGGCGGCCGAGTGGGAGGGAGGTGGTCAGAGCACAGGCCTTGGGAGCCCGGCTTTGTGGTCCGGCCGCGCTGGCTTTGCCCCTGCAGGAACCATGGAAACTCTGGAGCTTCGGGGAGGACCCGGAGCCCGGGTTGTTGGCTTGTGAGAGGCATCACAACAGCACCACCACGCGGGACGTCTGCAGGGGCCGCAGAGAGCCCACGTGTTCATTAATGGCCGCTCTCCTTGGGGACCCGGAAACCCGGAGCTCGCTCGCCTACGCTCTGTTTCCGGTCCAGACAGGAAGACAGACCATTAAAATGAATAGATGATGCAAACTATCAGTTTCCATTTCTTTAAACCAGAGCATCCCCTGAATGCCAGATACCACGTTTGCTGTCTCAGAAATTCGAGAGTTGGGGTAGGAAAAAGCTACAAAGACAGCTTTAGCATGGCCTAAGGGAAACGACTGCTGACCTGCTAGAGGTTCTTTACCCGCACAACACGGACGAGGTGAACAGACCCGAGGGGAGCCTGGGGAAGTGTGCAGGGAGCTGCCTACTCTCTCTGCAGAGGCATCTGCTCTCATCCTCAGCATCATTTTGACGTCGTTTGTGTGCACCTCTTGACTCCAGTGGGCTGGAATGGAACTCTTAAGGGTCGGGGGCGTGTGGTTCGATTCTGAATGAAAACAACAGTCCCCACTCACATTAAAAGACACCACCGAGTCTCTAGTCTGAAGGAATATACAACCCTGGATTATGGGATTAGAAGAGCAGTGGGCCTTTTCCACTCCACACTGAGGCGGGGCTCGCACACCAGCAAAGCGCAGTCCACACTTTGCCCATCTCTGAAGATGGGCGGGTTGACCAAGCCCGTCAGTCCTTTTGGAGGAGTCATCCCACAGCACAGAGAGTGCTGCCCTGACTTACCTCAGCCCAGCTGGCTTCCCAATTCTGTATTGCTTGTACACATCTGCCTCCCTCCACTAGGCTGTAAACTGAGAGAGGTCTGCACCTGCTCAGGTATTTCTCCTCACATTATCTAGCACCGTATACTCTTTTGTGAAGAGCAATCGTTTAATAACCAAGAATTGGTTATTAAACAAGATGATGGAGCTGTAGGAGATGAGCAGGGCTGCCAGCCCCACTTGCTACGTGTCTCCCCTAAGCCAAGGGAGGTCAGCCCCTTTCCTCAACTGAAACAAACATCATGAACTGCGTTGGTTTACACTGGAAAGTTCCGCAGAAGGAATGCCTATTCCAGAAAGAGAGAGCTGGATTACTGATGAGGTTAAGGGGCCCAGTGTACCCAGTTCACCAGGGGCTCCTCACTGGGTGATTAGGACATTCCCCTCCCAAGCTAAGTTCTATATGTGAATTATTATCCAATCTCACAATACCCCTTTAGGGCCATATTTTCATAACATCTCCATGTCACACATGAGGAAGCTGAGAATTAGAGAGGATAAGTAATATTCCCCAGGGTTGGCAAGGGTTGGATCCCTCATGAGAAACAACTGCTCTCCTCTTTTCCCAGTTCTGTGTTCAGTGTTTTCACTTTGGTAGCACGGATGTGGCCATGGGGGGAGTATTTACACCATGGAAATCAGCAAACACTACAAATCAGAGCTTAGTGTGTGTGTGTCTGTGTGTGTGTGTGTGTGTGAGAGAGAGAGAGAGAGAGAGAGAGATCCAGCTCTTACCACTGCACACACCACCTAGGGCTGTCTGATTCTGACGTCCCTCTGCTCATGAACCACTATTTCACACATAGTCAACAAATAATAGTACATGGATTTAGCAATAGCTGTCCATTGAAACGAGAAGGGCAATGTGTACTGAGTGCAAACAGAAGGACGGAGGTATGTGGGGAGCCTAGACAAAAGAACACTGAGTATTAACATTTGTCAGGAAGTCCCCAGCACACAGCACACAAATATAGTATCTGGAGGACCCAAGCCAATGGAAAGTTATGTTCTCATAAAGCAGAAGCAATAGTTCATTAGTTTTCACCAGAGGCTGGAACAAATCTCTCTCAAGGTCATCCAGTGCCCCTTCTCTGTTTCCTAGAAGCCTTCTGATACCTGGGAGGAAGGGCAGACACCAGCTTCTGGCTCATTAGAAAAGTATATACTCAATTGTAATGACAGAAAATGACTTTTATCAGCTCCTTATGGATCTAGTCACCAGGTTGCTAATGTTTGATCTCTCCTCAGTGAACTAATAAAACTGCCCTTCTCCAAAAACAAAGATAAGAATCTAGAAGTCTCCTTGGAAGGGCCTGACTTCCTCCTCATTTATGTGCTGTGGAAATGAAGGAAGAAGGGAGAAAGAAGAGGGAAAGACAAGGAAAGGAAGGACATCTATATGATGATACAAAGTGGGTGTTCAACAAATGCTTGATGGATAAATGCAGTAAGGTAATGAAGAAAGAACCCATGATTTTAATTTAATCTTTAACCATCTAATATCTGGATCTCTTGCATCAGGACAGACCAACCTGGCTTTATTGGGACGTTTTAAGGCCCATTTTCCATGTTTGGATATCCCTTGCATTACACGGCAATCTGTGTAGCTGTCTGTGATGAGGGTCTAACAAAGTGCTCAGCTGAGATGCCAATGTTTGCCTCGTGGCTTTGGAGAGGGTCCTTCCAAAACATGGGTGATGGATGCTCAGAACGGGAAGCTCCTGGCAATAGGACAAGGAGATAATTCTTCAACAACAGCTACAAGAAGAGGGGAGTGAAGGAAGAAAACAGCCAAATTTAGGAGAGTTCTAGAACTCTGCATTAAACTCCTCTGCCTCAGTCAGGCCGGTATTGCAAAGTATGACTGGGGAACATTTGCAGAGAAAGCCCAAGCAATTTTTTTAAGCTATAAACCCTCCGACGAGCATCAAAAGCTGATTTTTACGGCACTCTCTAGAGTCTTGCTTGCTATAAAACACTATCCTAAGGTATCTATAGCTGTGCACTTCCATTTTAAGATTCATAACTCTGCACAAGTTAATGGAAATCAATAGATCCAGCGATCTTATATTCTTTCTAATTAGTGAGAAATGCCGGTCTTCATCACAGTCCAGAGTGAGACCTGTTTCATCATGTGTCCAGACACTTTTCCACACACTAGATATGAAAGACAAATATCACCATTTATGCCTCACTGGGCAGGTACATGAAGCTGAATTATAAAGACAAATAGAGGTGGAGACTCAGAACAGGACTGCTGAGAAAAGGGACGGGAGACAGAAGGAAAGGAGCCATGGTTCATTTCCGGAGAAAGTCACCCAGAGATGCTTGCAGCATTCCTGGCTGATCCCTGTTGTTTCCTGACAGCTTCAGACAGTGGAGTCGCCTCAGGCCTCATTGAAATGTGTATCTTCATGCCTGCCATGAGTCCCTGGCACAAAGCATAGGCTTTACCATTGTTTGCTGGATCTTAGTTGTGGGACACCATTTTGAAGACAGCCCATGTTTTGGGCTCAGCTCCCCCAGGAAGCAGACCAAGATAAAGAGCGGCATGTAGGGAGTTCACTGAGGAGCATGGTGAGATCAACAGTTGTGGGGCTGTGACAGGAGCAGGATTAGGCAGATGGAGGAACAGAAATGCAACAGAAGCCTCTGCTGATCCAGAGAGCGCTCTGGAGCTAGGATGACCCTGCAGAGTTGTTCGTCCTGGAGGGAGGCAGGCCTTTGTATGCCCTGGATGGGGACTATCCCTGGAGAGGATGAGGTGGCCCTCTTCAGCTAAGACTATTCCCAGGGCTGGAATCAACTGAGAATCATCAGCTGCCAGGCCTCCCAGAAGCAGGAGGAATTCTGTCTGAACATGGAAGGGGCCGCACAACACACCATAGCATTGGCCAGAGGCGGTAGTTGAGAGCAGTCAAAGATGTCACCCATGTGCAGTGCTATTAAAGTGCCTTGTCTGGTTTCCAGTGGTGTCACTGACCACAGTTACCCTTCAAGTAACCATCGTCCTGTACTTCCTTTGCAGAAAGTCACATTCCTCCAAACTAACATATGGCTACTTGCTTCATCTGCTGTTTACTCTACAAACCAGAAAGAATTTTCCGATTGCCCTACCCCCTCACTACTCCACTCACCAGAATACAGTATGGCAGACCAAACCATCAGAATGAAGATAGAAATGCCTTCTCTACCTCTAATATCCACCCTCCCCCACACCCCCGGTCTCTTGACCGCTTTCCTCTTCCTGGGACCCGGCTAGGGTGAATTTCTACTGAAATCTCCATTCAGGCCATTCTATGCCTGGGAGGTGAAAGTAACCTACTGAAATTCGGGTGTCCCAGTGGAATAAGACTGGGCATACTTTGTCCCAGGGTGAATGCACAGTGTGGGAAATAAGCACATTATCATTTCATTTAGTAATTTCCTGTTCAGTACATGTAACATTAAGAACTCCTGCTAATGCTGGAGCAGTCTATTTCCCCCATCAAACCTATGACGAATGTCTACGATTTCCTGTGCTCCTTGTTTAGAAAGCCAGAGGAATTAAGATCCAGAAATAGGATAGGGGAAATACAGCTCGATAGGCTGCCGGTTGCTAATAAACTACAGGGTTGTCTCCCCAACACTACGATAAGCTTGCTGGAAGTATAAAATGTATTTTGCTGCTTCTGATGTCTCCCAGACCCCCCAGCAGAGGTTGCTGTTCATGTTGGGCCCTTAAGGCTGATGAACTGAAAAATGTTATAAGAATTCTGACCTACTCTCTGAATGAGGAAACAATTTAGAAGAAATATCCACGAAAAATTCAACTCCTGAGAAAAGGACATGTTGTATTATTTTGAAATACTTTGTCATATTGATGTCAGAGTTTTTTCAATTTTCCAGTTAAGACAGGATCTTTAGTCTAGCACGCAAGAACTCAGGTGACCACAACTCACCTTGTTCATCTTATTTTAAGAAATGACCTCGGGGCGCGGAGCAAGATGGCGGAGGAGTAGGAGACCTGGATTTCGTCTCCTCTCAGGAATTCAGCTGGATAGGGATCAAACCATTCTGAACACCTACAAACTCAACAGGAGATCAAAGAAAAGAAGAGCAACAACTCTCTGAACAGAAAAGCGTCCACTTTCTGGAAGGTAGGACGTGCGGAGAAGTGAATCCGAGGCGATATTCGGGAGGATAGATGGCGGGGGAGGGGCCTCCGACGGCCGCTTCTGGCAAGTGATAGAGCCACGGAGCACAAAATCGGAACTTTTAGAAGTCTGCTCCGCTGAGGGACGTCACTCTGGTGGCGAAGTGGGGGGTGGAACCCTCGTGGGACAGTGTGGTCTCAGGACCCTCGGGGTCACAGAAAGACCGGGGGTGCCTGCGTGCGGCAGAGCTCCCAGGTATCGGAGCAGGGAAGCCGGCTGCAGAGACGGAGCCGAGGCGCGGGCTCTCAGCTCGGGGTTGTCATAAACCGTGATCCGCGGCACAGTCGGGCCACTGCTCCTCCAGCAGGGACCCAACAAGCGGCAGATCCGGGGAGACTCACCTTCTTTCCCCGGGAGGAGAGGTGCGGGAGCGCACCGCGGGGATCTGCTGGGTTTGGAGACTCCACCCGGGGTCGGGTGCCAGATAGAAAGGCGTGGTCACAGGCCGGGTGAGCGCGGAGTGCGGCCGGAGACCAGGGAGACGGGAGTGACTGACGGCTTTTCTCTGGGGGCTCACTGAGCAGCGGGACCCCGAGTTCTCGGCTCCGCCGGGGCGGAGACTGGGAGGCCGCCATTTTCACTCTCCGCCTCCAAAGCTGTACGGAAAGCTTGCAGGGAACAAAAGCTCCGGAGAGCAAACCCGAGCAGATTACTTAGCCCGGACCGGCAAGGGCGGGGCAATTTTGCCTCCGGCAAAGACATTTGGGAACCACGGCAACAGGCCCCTCCCCCAGAAGATCAGCGAGAACCGCCAGCCAAGACCAAGTTTACCAATCAGTGAGAATGGCAGAACTCCAGCGCTAGGGGAACACTGCACATAGACTTCATGGCTTTTTTACCATGATTCTTTAGTCTTTCAAAGTTAATTATTTTTTTTAACTGTCTTTTTTTCTTTTTCCCTTTTTTCTTTTTTTTTTTTGAATTTTTCTTTTTCCCTTTTTCAACCAACATCTTATCAATCCCTTTTTTTAAAAAAAAAAAACATTTTTATTTTTCATTTTTAAAGTCATATTCTATCCCTTCATAGTAGTTACCCGTATTTTTGGCATATATATATAAGTTGTTCTCTCTTTAAAATCTTGAGATAGTTTCTTCTAACAGATCAAAATATACTCTAAATCTCTAGTGTATGGTTTTTTTCTACTCCCCTACCTGATCACATTCTCTCCCTTTTTTCTTTCTTTTTTTTAATCCTCTTCTTTCTTTTTTCAAACAACTTATCAAATCCTTTTTTAAAATTTTTTATAATTTCCATCTTTACAGTCATATTCCATCCCTTCATCATATCAACCCTTATTTTTGTACATATATAAGTTTTTCTTTCTTTAAAATTTTGGGAGGGACTTTCTTTTAACAGACCAAAATACACCCAAAATCTAGTATGTGGCACTGATCTATAATCCAGCCTGATCATATTTGATCACATTCTGTTTTTGTTTTGTTTTGTTTTGTTCTGCTTTTGTTTGTTTTTATCTTTATCTTTTTCTTTTTTCTTTTTTTCTTTCCTTTTCTTTTTTCTCTCTTTCCCTTTCTTTTCCCACTGCTTCAGGTCTTTTCTGATTTGTTTAGAGTATATTTTCTGGGGACGTTGTTACCCTGCTAGCATTTTGTTCTCTCATTAATCTATTCTCCTCTGCACAAAATGACAAGACGGAAAAAATCACCTCAACAAAAAGAACAAGAGGTAGTACCGACTGCCAGGGACCTACTCAATACGGACATTAGTACGATGTCAGATCTAGAGTTCAGAATCATCACTTTAAAGATACTAGCTGGGCTTGAAAAAAGCATGGAAGTTATTAGAGAAACCCTTTCTGGAGAAGTAAAGAACTAAAATCGAACCAAGTAGAAATCAAAAAGGCTATTAATGAGGTGCAATCAAATATGGGGCCGCTAACTGCTAGGATAAATGAGGCAGAAGAAAGAATCAGTGAGATAGAAGACCAAATGATGGAAAATAAAGAAGCTGAGAAAAAGAGAGATAAACAACTACTGGATCACGAGGGCAGAATTCGAGAGATAAACGATACCATAAGACGAAACAACATTAGAATAATTGGGATCCCAGAAGAAGAAGAAAGAGAGAGAGGTGCAGAAGGTATAATGGAGCAAATTATAGCAGAGAACTTCCCTAATTTGGAGAAGGAAACAGGCATCAAAATCCAGGAAGCACAGAGAACCCCTCTCAAAATCAATAAAAATAGGTCAACACCCCGACATCTAATAGTAAAACTTACGAGTCTCAGAGACAAAGAGAAAATCCTGAAAGCAGCTCGGGAGAAGAGATATGTAACCTACAATGGTAGAAACATTAGATTGGCAACAGACTTATCCACAGAGACCTGGCAGGCCAGAAAGGACTGGCAGGACATATTCAGAGCACTAAATGAGAAAAATATGCAGCCAAGAATACTATATCCAGCTAGGCTGTCATTGAAAATTGAAGGAGAGATAAAAAGCTTCCAGGACAAACAAAAACTAAAGGAATTTGCAAACACGAAACCAGCCCTACAACAAATATTGAAAGGGGTCCTCTAAGCAAAGAGAGAGCCTAAAAGCAACATAGACCAGAAAGGAACACAAACAATATACAGTAACAGTCACTTTACAGGCAATACAATGGCACTGAATTCCTATCTTTCAATAGTTACCCTGAATGTAAATGGGCTAAATGCCCCAATCAAAAGACACAGGCTATCAGATTGGATTAAAAAACAAGACCCATCGATATGTTGTCTGCAAGAAACTCATTTTAGACCCAAAGACACCCCCAGATTGAAAGTGAGGGGGTGGAAAACCATTTACCATGCTAATGGACACCAAAAGAAAGCTGGGGTGGCAATCCTTATATCAGACAAATTAGATTTTAAACCAAAGACTGTAATAAGAGATGAGGAAGGACACTATATCCTACTTAAAGGGTCTATCCAACAAGAAGATCTAACAATTGTAAATATCTATGCCCCTAACATGGGAGCAGCCAATTATATAAGGCAATTAATAACAAAAGCAAAGAAACACATCGACAACAATACAATAATAGTGGGGGACTTTAACACCCCCCTCACTGAAATGGACAGATCGTCTAAGCAAAAGATCAACAAGGAAATAAAGACTTTAAATGACACACTGGACCAAATGGACTTCACAGACATATTCAGAACATTCCATCCAAAAGCAACGGAATACACATTCTTCTCTAGTGCCCATGGAACATTCTCCAGAATAGATCACATCCTAGGTCATAAATCAGGTCTCAACCGGTGCCAGAAGATTGGGATCATCCCCTGCCTATTTTCAGACCACAATGCTTTGAAACTAGAACTCAATCACAAGAGGAAAGTCAGAAAGAACTCAAATACATGGAGGTTAAAGAGCACCCTACTGAAGAATGAATGGGTCAACCAGGAAATTAAAGAAGAATTAAAAAAATTCATGGAAACCAATGAAAATGAAAACACAACTATTCAAAATCTTTGGGATACAGCAAAGGCAGTCCTAAGAGGAAAGTATATAGCAATACAAGCCTTTCTCAAGAAACAAGAAAGGTCTCAAGTACACAACCTAACCCTACACCTAAAGGAGCTGGAGAAAGAATAGCAAATAAAGCCTAAACCCAGCAGGAGAAGAGAAATAATAAAGATCAGAGCAGAAATCAATGAAATAGAAACCAAAAGAACAGTAGAACAGATCAACGAAACTAGGAGCTGGTTCTTTGAAAGAATTAACAAGATTGATAAGCCCCTGGCCAGACTTATCAAAAAGAAAAGAGAAATGACCCAAATCAACAAAATCACGAATGAAAGAGGAGAAATCACAACCAACACCAAAGAAATACAAACAATTATAAGAACATATTATGAGCAACTCTATGCCAACAAATTAGATAACCTCGAAGTAATGGATGCATTCCTAGAGATGTATCAACTACCAAAACTGAACCAGGAAGAAATAGAACACCTGAACAGACCTATAACCACTAAGGAAATAGAAGCAGTCATCAAAAATCTCCCAAAACACAAAAGCCCAGGGCCAGATGGCTTCCCAGGGGAATTCTACCAAACATTTCAAGAAGAATTAATACCTATCCTTCTGAAACTGTTCCAAAAAATAGAAATGGAAGGAAAACTTCCAAACTCATTTTATGAGGCCAGCATTACCTTGATCCCAAAACCAGACAAAGACCCCATCAAAAAGGAGAATTACAGACCAATATCCCTGATGAACATGGATGCAAAAATTCTCACCAAAATACTAGCCAATAGGATCCAACAGTACATTAAAAGGATTATTCACCACGACCAAGTGGGATTTATCCCTGGGCTGCAAGGTTGGTTCAACATCCGCAAATCAATCAACGTGATACAATACATTAACAAAAGAAAAAACAAGAATCACATGATCCTCTCAATAGATGCAGAAAAAGCATTTGACAAAGTACAGCATCCTTTCTTGATCAAAACTCTTCAGAGTATAGGGATAGAGGGTACATACCTCAATATCATAAAAGCCATCTACGAAAAACCTACAGCGAATATCATTCTCAATGGGGAAAAACTGAGAGCTTTCCCCCTAAGGTCAGGAACGCGGCAGGGATGTCCACTATCACCACTGCTATTCAACGTAGTATTGGAAGTCCTAGCCACAGCAATCAGACAACAAAAAGAAATCAAAGGCATCCAAATCGGCAAAGAAGAAGTCAAACTCTCACTCTTTGCAGATGATATGATACTTTATGTGGAAAATCCCAAAGACTCCACCCCAAAACTGCTAGAACTCATACAGGAATTCAGTAAAGTGGCAGGATATAAAATCAATGCACAGAAGTCAGTGGCATTCCTATACACCAACAACAAATCAGAAGAAAGAGAAATTAAGGAGTCGATCCCATTTACAGTTGCACCCAAAACCATAAGATACCTAGGAATAAATCTAACCAAAGAGGCAAAGGATCTGTACTCAGAAAACTATAAAATACTCATGAAAGAAATTGAGGAAGACACAAAGAAATGGAAAAATGTTCCATGCTCATGGATTGGAAGAACAAATATTGTGAAGATGTCAATCCTACCTAGAGCAATCTACACATTCAATGCAATCCCCATCAAAATACCATCCACTTTCTTCAAAGAAATGGAACAAATAATCCTAAAATTTGTATGGAACCAGAAAAGACCCCGCATAGCCAGAGGAATGTTGAAAAAGAAAAGCAAAGCTGGCGGCATCACAATTCCAGACTTCCAGCTCTACTACAAAGCTGTCATCATCAAGACAGTATGGTACTGGCACAAAAACAGACACATAGATCAATGGAACAGAATAGAGAGCCCAGAAATGGACCCTCAACTCTATGGTCAACTAATCTTTGACAAAGCAGGAAAGAATGTCCAATGGAAAAAAGACAGTCCCTTCAACAAATGGTGTTGGGAAAATTGGACAGCCACATGCAGAAGAATGAAACTGGACCATTTCCTTACACCACACACAAAAATAGACTCCAAATGGTTGAAAGACCTCAATGTGAGACAGGAGTCCATCAAAATCCTAAAGGAGAACACAGGCAGCAACCTCTTTGACCTCAGCCGCAGCAACTTCTTCCTAGAAACATCGCCAAAGGCAAGGGAAGCAAGGGCAAAAATGAACTATTGGGACTTCATCAAGATAAAAAGCTTTTGCAAAGCAAAGGAAACAGTCAACAAAACCAAAAGACACCTGACAGAATGGGAGAAGATATTTGCAAATGACATATCAGATAAAGGGCTAGTATCCAAAATCTATAAAGAACT